>NC_040077.1:103223762-103526793 GCF_003369695.1 Bos indicus x Bos taurus | reverse complement strand
AGTTCCCAGGCCATCAGTAACAAAAAGCCATGATCTCTTATTTGTGCTAGACTGTGCTGTTTTAGGGACATCCAGAAAGTCTTATTTGAGTTTTTGCCTCCTCAGATTGAAAAGCTGTGGTCTTTTCCTGACTGACTTTCACAAGCCACCCTCATTTTGCTTGCCCAGAACAGCACCTGGATCTTGGCACTCAGAGCAGCTCATCATATTCCCAGGGTTGGAATAAAAACATAGCATGGGGTGACTTCCCTGGCGGTCCAGTGGCTAAGACTCCTTACTCCCAATGCACAGGGTCTAGGTTTGATCCATGGTCAGCGAACTAGATCCTGCATGTCACAGTGAAGATGCAAGATCCCGTGTGCCACAACTAAGACCCAATGAAGCCAAAAAAAAAAAAAAAGAAAGAGTAAGTCTGCTTTGACTCACAGATAAAGGGAACAAACTTGTATTTACCAGGGTCTGTGTGTGTGTGTGTGTGTGTGTGTGTGTAGGGGGGTAATACAGAGGGGTAAGATAAGCTTGCTCAGTGCTCTGTTACTGATGCTCAGTAATATCTCTTTGTGACCCCATGGACTGTAACCCACCAGACTCCTCTGTCCACAGAATTCTCCAGGCAAGAATACTGGAGTGGGTTGCCATTTCCTCCTTCAGGGGATCCTCTAGACACAGGGATCAAAGGATGTATTATCCAAGACAAGGAATATAGCCAGTAATTTGGTAATAACTGTAAATGGAAAGTAACCTTTAAAATTGTATAAAGAATTTAAAATTAATAAAAGAGAGAGAGAGATACATACATGCTTACATACACACATAAGCCTGCTTTTCTTAGAGTTTCAGTAGCCTTCCTGACAACACCATGCATTGTTTGGCCTTTCTGGCCACAGCAAAAGGTCACACCTGAGAATCTTATGGGAGAAGACACCTATGTGACCATAGAAATGGAGGTACAGACACCGCACTGGGCTCGTGGTCCCTGTACAGACTGGGTCATGAATATTCCTGAAAGTTCTGGGTTTTTTGACCGTGATCACTCAGCGCCACTGCATGACCTGCTAAGTTCCGTTCCTGTAAAAGGGATGCAGGTCCTGTGTGGGTCTGAGGCCGCCAGCAGGACACATCTGCTCTGCTTACAGGTGACTTGCAATTCCTCAAAGAATCCCCTTCATGGTTCATGGAAAAAACTGGTTCTGTTTCCCCTATCTCTCCCTTTCAGCCGCTGCATTAGCAACAGGTGGAAAATTGGGTGGGGTCTCATTAATATTCACAGAGCCTTTTACAAACCAAGAATTGGAAAATGTGTCTGGGTAAATTACTTTTTATTAGCTGTGTAGAGGTGCAGGCAAAAATTAGTGGCATGGCCTGTGTCCGCAGCCCGCCTTAGCACGTCTTTCTACCCTCCGCAGCTGGCCTCAGATGGCAGGGCTCTAATGGCAGGGACCAGAGTGTTTCAGTCTCACAGCTAATTAAAGTCATTCCAGGCTCCATGTGACAACCCCTTCAGACTCATTCACTGGAAACCGCTAACAACCGTCATTCCTTTTCAGATCGCCTGCTCCTTTTTAACGTGTTGATTGAATTTCATTATGCATAACCCCAAAATACAAACCCATAAAAATACTGATATTGGAAAGGAGTACATACAGAATGAATACACGGTAAAGTCCTACCATATAGCACAGGGTGTGTGTGTGTGGGGGGGGGTATGTGCTCAGTTGCCTCTGACTCTTTGTGACTCCATGCAATGTAGCCTGCCAGATTCCTCTGTCCATGGAATTTTCCAGCCAAGAATACTGGAGTGGGTTGCCATTCTCTACTTCAGGGGATCTTCTCTGTCCAGGGACTGAACCTGACTCTCTGATGTCTCCGATGTTGGCAGGCAGATTCTTCACCACTGAGCCACTTGGGAAGCCTATATCTCAGGGAACTATATGCAGTATCCTGGGATCAACTAAATGGAAAAGAATATAAGAAGGATGTATATATGTGTATAACTGAGTTACTCTGCTGTACAGCAGAAATTAACTTTGTAAATCAACTATATTTCTATGAAAAATAAATTTAAAAAATAAATAAATGTCAAACAAGAAAAAAGAAAAATGCTGAAAAAAATGACCAGTTCCATGGCTTGAATATATTTTAGACTTTCTGAGACATCAAGGTAACAGTTAAGAAAACAAACTAAAAAAAAAAAATCTCACCATTGCCTGTCAGGGCGTGGATATTGAGGAAAACTTGGATTGCTAAAAATCAGACAGTGGTCTTTCAGTTACAGAGGTATGAATTACTCTAAAGCTGTACTGAGACAGACGCTGAGTTACCTGGAAAACCAAAAGTTCTGGCCCAAATCTAAACGCTAGAGGGATCAAATAAAAGGATTTCCAGGGAAAAGCAGGCAGTAATCAGAGCTCTGACAGCACCCAGCTCCGGTGACAAATGACTGTGGAGAATTCCTATTAAGGATATTTGAAACCACAGTTCTTATCTTTCCCTGCCTTCCCGTTTTCTCAGCTGGGGACCTGAAGCCCAGCTCTTCTTTCCAATCCGATCCTGAGAGGCAAGCTGTGTTCAGTTAGGTCAGATCTGGTCACAAAGCAGGGTCTAGGTTCCTGCCCCCAGCTGATGAAAAAACAGCAACTTCAAAGGTGCCTGCTTTGCCAATTCTCTCAAAAAGATCCACACCCAGCAGAAATAATTTCAAATTCACCCTACTGATGAGAGCACCTGAAAAAATGGAGTGATTTTATTTTTCTTTTAAAAAGCCCAATAGCAGGTTTAAATAAAGAAGACCGTTAGCAGCCCAGAAGAACATCTCACAAGATTTTGAGGAAAGATTGACTTAAAGAAAATAGTTGCATATTTTTTCATTAATTCATAGCCATAATAATCTTATCCTTGGAGAACTTCTTTATTTTTCACAGTTTTTTCAAACACTAATTTCCTGTTGCTAGTTCTGTTCCTTGTGGGATTTACTAAAGGGAAGAAGAGTATAATCTTCTGGTTATTACGTGGTTGCCAGATAAAATACCTAAATGAAAATGAAAAATTTGCTTCTATTCATTACATAGGTGCAGACACCTACATTTTTAAAATATGAGAGTTGAAAAAGCAGAAATCGATCTGCTATATTCATGGCAATGTACATTAGACATTCATCAAAAAAGATTCTAAGAAATAACTATAGCAGTAAAGGCACATATGAGAACACAGGATTTAAAAATGTTTTTCAAAAGGTATGGCGGAAGTGTTCTATCCTAAATGGAGGCAGAATATAATGTTATCTATTTTAAATAGGAACAATTATAAAGTATCTAAATCCTACCCTGAATCACTGAAATGATAACCCACAGCAGCTCTTTCCCATTCAATGGAAAACAACAAACATAGATTCTTTGAAATACTTTGGAGGATGAATATTGTAACTTCGATGGGCTAGGTTATGATGCAATAACAAACAACCCCAAAAATCTCAGTGACCTAAACAACTGAGATTATATTTTGCTCATCCTACATGTCCATCAAGGATCAAAAGAGCTACTTTATTTATTGGAGTCTGCTTAGAACCCAGACTGAGGCAAATTACGGACTGGAAGGTGAAAATTGGGAGGGTTATGTATTGGGTCATAATCGTCTTAGAAGCCAGAAGTGACACAGACCTATTCCATTGTCATTTCCTTGGCCAGTACACATTTTCTCGGCCAAACCTGATCCCAGAAAGGTTAGGATAGTGCCGTCCAATAAGCACTCCAGCTGAGAGAGAAATTTTTCCTGGAATTGATGATATTGATATCTGATTCTAATGATGATCACAGATTTGCATTCATTCTTCTTTACCTGTTTTTATTTCCTCCTAAAATTCACTTTCAGATGTTGGCTTGTTTACAGATGCTAACTGGAATGCATCTCTAAACAGGTGTCTTTTCTTTCTTCAGGAATCTTGCTCCTGGTAAAATCTCCTGCACTTCTAATAACACCAGGAATTTACAACACATTTCAAGGCAATGCCTCAAGGCAGATGTAATTTTAAATCCCCAGGTCGTTGTTTGTCCGGAGAGTCAAGCCTCTCCAAAAGGTCTTTCTCTCTTTTCTTTTTAATGGAAAAGAGTTTTGCATGCTCTAAATATTATGTAAAAAGGGATTTTTGGGAAAATAAAGAGTCTGACCTTTCTTTTCTGTTTCTTTTTTTTTTTTAATCATATTTATCTCCCAGACATTGTTCCATTGCCCACATTTTACTAACAAAAACAGAACTCTGAACTTTCGGAACTGTTTTCCAAAATTTTCGGCAAATCATTTATGCCATATTTTTAAGATCAACCATATGCTATTGTAATAGAGCCAGACTCTGGTGTGAATGGACAATAGAAAGGGTTTATAAAAATTTAAACTAGAAAATGATTGGAATTTATACTCTCTTGTCAAAATGAAATAGAAAATGAAGACTACACTTCTCTTTTTATTCAGAAGGTACACGGGGTTTAGGAGGGCACATCAAGGAATGGAATTCACAGAATCTGCTAGTTTCTAATCTTCCTAAGACAAAGTATGAGAATAAAAAGGGAAATTCAGATTTTTATCAGGGCAATTCAGAAATGTAATTGAGGCACGATGTAATAGTAAGTCACAATAGAACATTTACATCAACAAGCTTTTAAGAAATAATTTGTATTGGAAAAATAATACATATTTATTGTAGAAAATTATGAGATACATAGAAAATAATGAGATACAAAGAAGAAAAAACACCAGTTGTAATGTTAGACTCGAGAAATAATAACTGAAACAATAATTGCAAAACTCAGTTCTGTTCAGTAGCTCAGTCATGTCCGACTCTTTGCGACCCCATGAACCGCAGCACGCCAGGCCTGTCTGTCCATCACCAACTCCTGGAGTTTACTCAAACTCATGTTCATTGAGTCGGTGATACCATCCAACCATCTCATCCTCTGTCATCCCCTTCTCCTCCTGCCTTCAATCTTTCCCAGCATCAGGGTCTTTTCAAATGAGTCAGTTCTTCACATCAGGTGGCCAAAGTATTGGAGTTTCAGCTTCAGCATCAGTCCTTCCAGTGAACACCCAGGACTGATTTCCTTTAGGATGGACTGGTTGGATCTCCTTGCAGTCCAAGGGACTCTCAAGAGTCTTCTCCAACACCATAGTTCAAAAGCATCAATTCTTTGGCACTCAGCTTTCTTTATAGTCCAACTCTCACATCCATACATCCCAGGACCCATCAAATTCTAGTTCTTATCAACTCTCAATTTCTTCTGTTTTAAATCCAGTACCTTTTTTCCTTCAGGTACAAGAGTATGCTGGTTATATACCTATTGATGGTTATATACTTGTCACTCAACTCCAAATTCACCTTGTTTACAACCTGCTCTGTGATGCTGGGCCTAGGATTCTGGAAACTTTATTTCCCAGACTTCTTTGCCAGCTGCTTTTCTGCTCATCCTGCCAGTTGGCAGCAGCAGAGGCGAAGGCAGGGAGAGGGAAAGACAAGTGGCTTCTTCCCCGTGTAGGACTGGTCCTGCCAGTGTTGCCCAGGACTAGTGATTTGTTCCGCCAGCGGCAGCTGGCCGAGGCCTGGGCCTCAGCGTGTGTCAGTCCTCCCACAATCTGCCCCTTGGGCCCCACTGAATAGACAAAAGTAGCTGGGCACTGCCCATCCTCCAAGATCTGAGCCCCTCAAGCAGCCTGGAGGTCCCTGCTCCCTGCTGTTCTTATCTCTGGAGCATCACAACAGAGGCCTCCTCTTGGTCTCTTAGCCCTTTGGCACCTGGAGGGTCAACTTGGAAATTAAACCCACTCTGTTGAAATACCTGTGAGATTTAGGCTTTCCTCATAGGATTCATATACAGGAGAGGGATTCTTTTTTCATATAACCTTGATGTTTTTCCCTCAGATGGGATCCCTCTTTAAGTGATGTTTGTATCCCAATCATCTGGAAGGAGCTCCTTAAAGGATTCAAGCAGCTGAAAACACAAAAGCTAGAGATTCTCTGGCCATTTCTGTTTTCCAGTTTTGTTTTCCTGGCATTATGAACTCAGAACTGGGCTACATGTTTGAACAGTGGAGGGAGGAAGACCAATGGGAATAAACAGAGAAAGAGAGAAAATTATTATTAAGGCAAAAATGCTATTAAATTCTAGAGTAATTTCTTATGTACCTATATTGTCCAATACTGATCCTATGTTATGACTGTATGTGTATCTGTATTTCTACAGTATTCTGTTATGCCTTGATTTTCAAAAGTTAAAATTAAGAATCCTCATTAACATGGCTTCAGATTAGACTTTAAAACTTCTGGAAAATGTTTAACATTTTTAATACTATTTAATATTATTAAATTTATATGCTATTTAATATTATTTTTAATAATATAGTGATGAAGAAAAGCTAAAGTTGACTCACTTTTCCTAGGGTACATAATTTTGTTGCAAATATTGTTAAATTCAAGTTACAAAATTTCCTTGTCTTGAATTATCAAGCAGTTGAACTTTTTTCCCCATTAAAGTTGATTTAAATACACAAGCCTATATATGTTGTACGGGATTTAGCTTCATGGTTTCTTGAACCAAAAGAAGCTCTACTGATGAATGATCTATGTTAACTCTATGCAACTATATGTGTATTTGCAAGGCTGAAATGCAAGTCTAAAAATTGTATGTGCCCTTTAAAAGATAAACTCTTCAGAGAGAAGCGTGCTCCTGACTCCATAAATAGTGCACTGATAGTCTGTACATCATTTATAACAATAACATATTCCTCAGTGAAAGACAACTACAAGTTTGCACTAGATTCTGGCAATTATTCCAGATTGAATAACTGCAGGAGGCAACAAGGCCAGAAAATGCAAAAGACCAGTATGCAAAAGCAATTTGCACTTAATTTGCATAGCCTATTTAACCCTCCAAAAGGCTGAAAACACAGATAGGATTTTAAGCACTGCAAGGCTGAAGTACATCAGATAAAGTACATTAAAAAAAAAAACAAAAAACTGTTATTCTATAACAGTTAGAATAAAGTTAATTTAGAAATGTTAAAATTGGTCTCAAGCATGACCCCAGAATGAATAAAGAATATATTTGCAAAAATTTTTATTAGTTATATTTAAAGCAAATGTCATTATAAATCAAGGTAATTTGAGAATTCTATAATCATGCATATAAATTTGAATCAGTTTACAAGAGGAAAATTAGTTCCATTCCCTTTGAAGTATAATTTCTTGAAGTGATCTTAAATGATAATATGCTGGAATGATGGCTTAATTATACAAGGATTCATTCCACTTAGTTCATTGGAAGTCCCCTTGCAGAAGTCAGTTTGAGAACTGGGGAATTCCATTATTGGTCAGAGGGGATCTTCCATTACTTCTGGAGGTGGGTTCAGCTTGGGGTGAAGTCTCCCTGCCTTTGCTGAGATCCATTTGAGAAGAGGCTGTGGGAGTATAGGCTGGTTGGTGCTTATAGGGTTAGAATCATGATAGAGTGGACTTCTTTTGGGCAGGCCTGGAAGAGAACTGATGCCCAAAGCGTGCTTAGTTAAGACCAACCCTAGCCTCCTAGCTGGTTTGAAGTTTCTCTGGGCTCCAGAGGTAGAAAGAAAAGCCTGCACTGGCCCACCCTACCTGTGTTTGGAAGTCTGGGGCAATTTATCAAACTGTTGCAGTCTTAAATAGAATTATAAGACTACTTTTGAAAACAGAACCCAGACTTTCTTGAGCTAATATAAGGTAAAGTATATCCTTGGCGTTAGAGTGAGGTAAAAAGAATTAAAATTATTTTTTAAATTAACTTATGCAGTAAACTGTGTAAATCCTAAGTGTATAGCTCAACGAATTTGTACATTTGCCGAAGCCCATGAAACTAATATCCAGATCAAGACGGAAAATTTTCTGTTCATCTGGGCTTCCTATGTGCCTCTTCCCAGTCAGTGCTCCCAAAGGTGACCACATTTCTGATCTTCACTGCTACCAAATATTTTTACTTGTTTTGTAACAGAAAGAATATTTAACATAAGTATTAGTAGTTACTTATATCCCAGAGATATTACAGATAGTATATTTCTTTCTTCCTTCATTCATTTATTCATTTGTTCAAAACCCTGTGTAGGACCAACTTTGTCCACAAGGCATTGATAATAAGAAATTGAACAAGAAAACAATTGGTGACTGTCCTCAGGAAAAATTATGTATATGGGTTCAGTGCAGCTGCTCAGTCTTGTCTGACTCTTTGAGACTCCATGCACTATAGCACGCCCGGACTCCCTGTCCATCACCAACTCCTGGAGTTTACCCAAACTCATGTCCATTGAGTCAGTGATGCCATCCAACCATCTCATCCTCTGTCGTCCCCTTTTCCCACACCCAATCTTTCCCAGCATCAGGGTCTTTTCAAATGAGTCAGATCTTCCCATCAGGGGGCCAAAGTATTGGAGCTTTAGCTTTAGCATCAGCCCTTCCAATGAATATTCAGGACTGACTTCCTTTAGGATGGACTGGTTGGATCTCCTTGCAGTCCAAGGGACTCTCAAGAGTCTTCTCCAACACCACAATTCAAAAGCATCAGTTCTTCAGGGCTCAGCTTTCTTTATAGTCCAACTCTCACATCCATACATGACTACTGGAAAACCTTAGCGTTGACTAGACAGACCTTTGTTGGCAAAGTAATGTCTCTGCTTTTGAATATGCTGTCTAGGTTGGTCATAACTTCCCTTCCAAGGAGTAAGTGTCTTTTATTTTTTTTTTTTTTTTTTTTTTTTTTTGCTTTTGTGTAGTAAAGTTTTATTTAAGTATAAAGGAGATAGAGAAAGCTTCTGACATAGGCATCAGAAGGGGGCAGAAAGAGTACCCCGTAAGTGTCTTTTAATTTCACGGCTGCAGCCACCATCTGCAGTGATTTTGGAGCCCCCCAAAATAAAGCCTGTCATTGTTTCCACTGTTTCCCCATCTATTTGCCTTGAAGTGATGGGACCAGATGCCATGCTCTTAGTTTTCTGAATGTTGAGTTTTAAGCCAACTTTTCACTCTCCTCTTTCACTTTCATCAAGAGGCTCTTTAGTTCTTCTTTGCTTTCTGTCATAAGGGTGGTGTCATCTGCATATCTAAGGTTATTGATATTTCTCCCTGCTGTCTTGATTCCAACTTGTGCTTCATCCAGTCCAGCATTCCTCATGATGTACTCTGCATAGAAGTTAAATAAGCAGGGTGACAATATACAGCCTTAACATACTCCTTTTCCTATTTGGAACCAATCTCTTGTTCTATGTCTACATAGTTCTAACTGTTGCTTCCTGACCTGCATACAGATTTCTCAGGAGGCAGGTCAGGTGGTCTGGTATTCCCATCCCTTTCAGAATTTTCCACAGTTTATTGTGATCCATACAGTCAAAGGCTTTGGCATAGTCAATAAAGCAGAAATAGATGTTTTTCTGGAACTCTCTTGTTTTTTCCATGATCCAGCAGATGTTGGCAATTTGATTCCTGGTTCCTATGCCTTTTCTAAATCCAGCTTGAATATCTGGAAATTCATGGTTCATGTACTGTTGAAGCCTGGCTTGAAGAATTTTGAGCATTACTTTGCTAGCGTGTGAGATGAGTGCAATTGTGTGCTAGTTGAGCATTCTTTAGCATTGCATTTCTTTGGGATTGGAATGAAAACTGACCTTTTCCAGTCCTGTGCCAACAGCTGAGTTTTCTAAATTTGCTGACATATTGAGTGCAGCACTTTCACACATCATCTTTTAGGATTTGAAATAGCTCAACTGGAATTTCATCACCTCCACTAGCTTTGTTCATAGTGATGCTTCCTAAGGCCCACTTGATTTTGCATTCCAAGATATCTGGCTCTAGGTGAGTGATCACACCATCGTGATTATCTGGGTCATGGAGATCTTTTTTGTACAGTTCTTCTGTGTATTTGTGCCACCTCTTCTTAATATCTTCTGCTTGTGTTAGGTCCATACCATTTCTGTCCTTTATTTTTCCCATCTTTGCATGAAATGTTCCCTTGGTATCTCTAATTTTCTTGAAGATATCTCTCATCTTTCCCATTCTATTGTTTATGGGTGAATACACAGAAGTAAGCAGGCATTTATATCACAGTGTGATAAATGCTACTAAAACAAAAACATGAAGTGCCTGGTGCCCAGAAAAAAGTGTGGGATGTGGACCCGGGGATCAGAGGTGACTCCTGGGACAAGTGACATCTGGTCTGAGACTGATGGATGAGTAAGGACTAATCAGACAGTGATGAGGAAACAGAAGCAGAGGGAACAGCAGGAACAAATGCTCAGAGTTTAAAAAAAGCTTTGGGTAGTTGGGGAACTGAAAGAATAAAAGCAAAACATTCCTGATGACTAGACAAGTGAGCTGGCATCAAATCTTGCCGGACTTTGCACACTGTGTTTCAGAGTTTGGATTTGGCTTTAAGGGCAATGGGAAGCCATGAACCTGTTTTCAGCAAAGAACTGTCATCATCAGATTGGTATTTGTTTTAAAGTAGTACCTAAAAAGAGAGAATAAAAGTATGGGAAGAAAAAGTATTTGAAAGACAACTTTGTTTTGATATTTTTGTGTGGGCTAAAAAACCTGAGATGACAGCCCCGCCCCCCACCACCAGCCAGACACAATTCTTATGATATTTATTATTTGAGTACAAGTGTAAAGAAAGTGTATAACATGCTATATCCAAGGAAATATGTCTATAGAACATAAAGTAACATGTGGATGTAAAGTAACATCCTACTTGATTCTATCTTAGTAGAAAACCATCACAATGGAACTAGTTAAATAATGCGCCCAGTGCTCACAGCTGCAGATGGAGGGGTCACTGAAATGACCCTGGTAAGACTCCTCCACCATACCTGGGATTCTCTATTTCATCTGTTGAACTTCATCTACAGCTTTTTATGATGTTTACATTTTTGTGATGATCATTATCATCCTGAAAAATCCAGGACAAAAGTCTCAGGTCAGTCTTCTTTACTGACCTCTTTACTTTACTGACTTTACTGACCCTTTACTTCTTTATTGACCTCTACTTTCTAGTTTCCCTTCTTGGAACCCCGTTTTTAATGTTCTGCTTAAATCTTTGAATTCACTGGCCCTATGCCCTTGGAGCCTGAATTATCCAAATGGATGTCCAAGCTGATTAGATTAACCAGATAATGACCAAAGGCCCATTCTGCTTAAGTGGTTAAATGCTCTTCTCTCTTGGCTGTGATAAATTGAAATGCAATGCCTTCATCAATACCACTTTTATTTCCCTCTGCCTCATACTAAAAAAAAGCACATAATATTTCTCTAGAGAAGTACTGTTATTCACCTTTTTGTTAGGGTTGAAATATGTGTACAATACTGACATGTCTATAAACCAGCTTTATTTATTGCCGTGCTGACAAACTGAAGCCGCGGACAGGTAGATCTCAGCAAAAAAATTCTTGCTATGGGAACAAATTCCAGTAGGATTCCATCCTAGTAACTAGTAATGTTTAACAGACTCCAGTAACATGTATGCCTCTCCATAACTGGATCATAAACCCTTGGAGGGCAGGTGTTATGGGTTGAGTTGTGTCCCCGCCATCCAAATTCATATTCATATTGAAGTTCTTGCACTGTCCTTGTTGCTCAGTTGCTCAGTGGTGCCCGACTCTTTGGGACCCCATGGACTATAGCCTACCCAGGCTCCTCCGTCCATGGGAGTTTCCAGGCAAGAATACTGGCGTGGGTTGCCATTTCCTCCTTCAGGGGATCTTCCTGACCCAGGGATTGAACCCACATTTCCTGCATTGGAGGCAGATTCTTTACCACTGAGCCACCAGGGAAGCCCATATTGAAGCCGTACCCCCTCAGAATGTGACCTTACTTGAAAATACGGTCACTGCAAATGTAACCAGTTAAGATGAGATCATTTCGTGTTAGGGTGGGCCTTTAATCCAATATAACACGTGTCCTTAAAAAAAGGGGAGAAATTTGAACACAGACATGCATTTAGCAAGGATACCATGTGTAGATTGGAATTATGCTGCCAGAAGCCAAGGAACTTCCAGAAGCTGGGAGAGAGACCTGGAATGGATTCTTTCCCTCCCCCAAAACCTGCAGTGGAGAAGAGAATGACTACCCACTCCAGTATTCTGGCCTGGAGAATTCCATGGATTGTAGAGTCCAGGGGTTGCAAAGAGTCGGACACAACTGAGAGACTTTCACTTTCACTATAACACCTTCAGAGGGAGTGTCAGCCTGCAGACACCTTTATTTCAGACTCTGGCCCTAGAACTAAGACAATAAATTCCTGTTTTCCTAAGCTACCATCCAGTTTGTGGCACTTTGCTATGGCAGCCCCAACTAACAATACAGCAAAGATGATGGCTCTTTCATGATTGTGTGCCTCACAGGCCCTCAAGAACATTGGCTGAGCTGAAGTTGTAATCATAGACCCTAGCAGACCTAAAGCTTGAGCCATCTAGGGTGATGAGATGCCTGGAAATGGGACCTTGCAAAATTGTCTCCCAGTCTTGAGACAGGCTCTTGAGAATGTGCTGGAGTTGACCCCTGTTGCTTGCATCTAATGAAAACACAGGCACGTGGTAAGAGAATCTATGGGATTCAAGAGAACCTACAGATTCCCTACTCCACCCTGAAAGAAGACCATAAAGAAGTGTCTTAATGGACCAGATGGGAGGCTTATCTGATGGGCTGAAGCATCCACTGCAGGATGTTTCACAAGGACACCTGGGCTTGGGAAGCTCACCTCCTTCAGTTCTTGTAGATGTGTGTGTGGAATAAGATGTACCTTTTACCTCTATTAAAGGAATCTGTAACCTTTGCCTGAGTGGATCGGTGATCATATCCCTGGTTCTCTGTGACTCATGAGAAAAATTTAATGCAGCCTGTCCCAGAGGGGCCTCCCCTTAGAAGGAGCCTACTAGGCTGGGGGCTTTCCTGATGGCTCAGTGGTAAAGAATCTGCCAGCAATGCAAGAGACACCAGTTCTGTCCTTGGGTGGGGAAGATTCCCTGGAAGAGGGCATGGCAACCCACTCCAGTATTCTTGCTTGGAAAATCCCATGGAGAGAGGAGCCTGGCAGGCTACAGTCCATGAGGTCACAAAGAATTGGATAACACTAAAGCGACTGAGCATGCATGCCAGCACTATGCTGGGAAGGAAAGATTCAGGGGAATAGGGTAGACAGGACATGTTTTTTTTTTGTTTTGTTTTATGAAGTTATTTTCCCACTAAATATAACACAATGAGCATAAGCTCACCCCAAGAACGAGGTCATTGCCCTGTCTACTCCTACACTGAAGTTATCATCTGATTAAAGTTCCAAATTTGGTAATTTGTTGGTTGGGAGATACACTTATCTATACCGTCATGTATGAAGTTCATGAACCTTAAATATGGAGCTGGATGATCTTTTACATATGGATGGATACATTCGTGTCATTGCCCAGATCACCGCGATCTAAAACATTTCCAACACCCTAGAAGATTCCCTTGTGTTCTTCCCCACATCTTTACACATGTGACTTTTAATCAACCTCATTATTTTTCCTAACCCTGCAGACAAAGAATGCCTTCTGTACATGTAAGAATCTGTGGCAACTCACAAAGAAGGTGGAATGTAAACACTGGCCCAAAGCTTGTTTTGTTGCCTTTGTGTTGTCTGCATAGTCCGCAAACTGGCTGCTTGTGGGTAAAATCTGCTCTTCCAATGTAGTTTGAATGGACAGCAAAATGTCTTTTAACAATCAAACTATATTTAAAATTAAGGCATTTCACCTGAAAATCCAAATTTGAATGGGGGACAGGGTTTCTCTTTAAAAACGAGCAACTATGTGTTCCCCTCAGAAGAAATCGCCTGGAGCTGGGAGGGGCTGCCCTCTTGACACCAGCAGAGGAAACAGGTGCTATACCGACGCAATGTCTGCGCATGCCCTCCCGCCCAGCTGTCCTCACGCATGCGCATCTCCTGATTGGGTCTTGAACCAACTACAACTGGAGAAGGTGGCAAATGAAAGTCAGACTTTTGACAGGGAGCTGTTTAACTACCCAGAGGGAAAAACTACTTCCAGTACTACCAAAATATTTTTCAAGGAAAATGGAATGGAAGTTTAAATTGATCTGCTGTTTCTTTTAACACCTTACAGTGATTTGTTTTCTGGAAACGGCTATTTATCATATGCCATTCCAACTCGTTTTGCACGGACACACACAGCCAGGTTGGTGCCTTACATCTGGATCTGGCTAATGTTTAATTTTTAATATGAACATTATACTGGAAGGCACTCATTTGTGGTGTGCCCACAACTTCAATTTTGTTGTATTTTTCTGCATAACTAGCTTCATTAGATTTCAAACTGAACAGTGAACTGACTCATATTTGTGACTCTTTGTGTTCCAAAGGAGAACTCAAATCACTTTGTTAGACTATGATTGGTGTTAAATATTATCTATACATATATCTGAACAGTGTCTATGAATGGCATTTGAAAGTAGGGCATGACTATTGCCTTTCATAAAACCTAGGCATTTGTGAAATAAACTTAGTTCCTCATTCAGATATAGTATAAGAGAAAAAACTACATGGAAGTTAGGTTTTAAATGAAGAGGGTCTTGACGGCTTTTCTTCTGAACAATTTCTTCTCCTTTTCTGTTTTGCACCAGCTCATAACAATTTTGTTCCAATCTGTGAGATTTGTAATGCCACCACATTCCATTTCTTCTACAGCATAAATAACCAAATGCCAATGCGGCCTTATCATCAAGGGCTGGTGAGCAGAA
Source organism: Bos indicus x Bos taurus (assembly GCF_003369695.1). Lineage (NCBI taxonomy): Eukaryota > Metazoa > Chordata > Mammalia > Artiodactyla > Bovidae > Bos > Bos indicus x Bos taurus. Next base: position 103,512,008 of record NC_040077.1, on the reverse strand, counting down.
TTTCTTTCTGATATGACAAATTGCTGTTAAGCAACTTTTGAGTCAAAAGAGATAGTTAGCCTGTAAAGTCAATTAACAGACACAAAAAACAGAAACATTGAATCCCATGGGGGGAATAAAAGGTTCAGTTCAGTTCAGTCACTGAGTCGTGTCCAACTCTTTGCAATCCCATGAACCGCAGCACGCCAGGCTTTCCTGTTCATCACCAACTCCCGGAGTCCACCCAAACCAATGTCCATTGAGTCGGTGATGCCAAAAACCATCTCATCCTCTGTCGTTCCCTTCTCCTCCTGCCCTCAATCTTTCTCAGCATCAGGATCTTTTCAAAAGAGTCAGTTCTTCACATCAGGTGGCCAAATTATTGGAGTTTCAGCTTCAACATCAGTCTTTCCGATGAACACCCAGGACTGATCTCCTTTAGGATGTACTGGTTGGATATCCTTGCAGTCCAAGGGACTCTCAAGAGTCTTCTCCAACACCATAGTTCAAAAGCATCAACCCATCGACGCTCAGCTTTTTTTATACTCCAAATCTCGCATCCATACATGACTACTGGAAAAACCATAGCCTTGACTAGACAGACCTTTATCAACAAAGTAATGTCTCTGATTTTTAATATGCTGTCTAGGTTGGTCATAAATTTCCTTCCAAGGAGTAAGCGTCTTTTAATTTCATGGCTGCAGTCACCATCTGCAGTGATTTTGGAGCCCCCAGAAATAAAGTCTGACACTGTTTCCACTGCTTCCCCATCTATTTGCCATGAAGTGATGGGACCAGATGCCGTGATCTTCGTTTTCTGAACGTTGAGCTTTAAGCCAACTTTTTCACTCTCCTCTTTCACTTTCATCAAGAGGCTCTTTAGTTCCTCTTCACTTTCTGCCATAAGGGTGGTGTCATCTGCATATCTGAGGTTATTGATATTTCTCCCAGCAATCTTGATTCCAGCTTGTGTTTCTTCCAGTCCAGCGTTTCTCATGATATACTCTGCATATAAGTTAAATAAGCAGGGTGGCAATATACAGCCTTGACATACTCCTTTTCCTATTTGGAACCAGTCTGTTATTCCATGTCCAGTTCTAACTGTTGCTTCCTGACCTGCATACAGGTTTCTCAAGAGACAGGTGAGGTGGTCGGTATTCCTATCTCTTTAAGAATTTTCCACAGTTTATTGTGATCCACACAGTCAAAGGCTTTGGCATAGTCAATAAAACAGAAATAGGTGTTTGCTGGAACTCTCTTGCTTTTTCGATGATCCAGTGGATGTTGGCAATTTGATCTCTGGTTCCTCTGCCTTTTCTAAAACCAACTTCAACATCTGGAAGTTCACGAATCACATAGTGCTGAAGCCTGGCTTGGAGAATTTTGAGCGTTACTTTCCATGTGTGTGAGATGAGTGCAATTGTGTGGTAGTATTAGCATTCTTTGCACTGCCTTTCTTTGGGATTGGAATGAAAACTGACCTTTTCCAGTCCTGTGGCCACTGCTGAGTTTTCTAAATTTGCTGGCATATTGAGTGCAGCACTTTAACAGCATCATCTTTGAGGATTTGAAATAGCTCAACTGGAATTCCATCACCTCCACTAGCTTTGTTCGTTGTGATGCTTCTTAAGGTCCACTTGACTTCACATTCCAGAATGTCTGGCTCTAGGTGAGTGTGAGTGATCACACCATCATGATTATCTGGGTCATGAAGATGTTTTTTGTGCAGTTCTTCTGTGTATTCTTGCCACCTCTTCTTAATATCTTCTGCTTGTGTTACGTCCATACCATTTTTGTCCTTTATTGAGCCCATCTTTGCATGAAATGTTCCCTTGGTATCTCTAATTTTCTTGAAGAGATCTCTAGTCTTTCCCATTCTATTGTTTTCCTCTATTTCTTTGCATTGATCTCTGAGGAAGGCTTTCTATCTCTCCTTGCTATTCTTCAGAATTCTGCATTTAAATGGGTATATCTTTCCTTTTCTCCTTTGCTTTTTGCTTCTCTTCTTTTCACAGCTATTTGTAAGGCCTCCTCAGACAGCATTTTGGTTTTTTGCATTTCTTTTTCTTGAGGATAGTCTTGATTCCTGCCTCCTGTACAATGTCACGAACCTCTGTCTAGTTCATCAGGCACTCTGTCCATCAGATCTAGTCCATTAAATCTATTTCTCACTTCCACTGTATAGTCATAAGGGATTTGATTTAAGTCATACCTGAATGGTCTAATCATACTAAATGCCTTTCAGAATTTATTTAACTGTATTTGAAGTTTTTCTTTCATATACATGCACACACGTAAATATACATATACACAGACTGGCTTTAAGTTCTATGAAATGCTCCATGTTCTTTTAATATAGCCTGAAAAACCTTTGCTAAGTTAGTTTAAAATACAACCATTGTTATCAAATTCTTAAGTTCAGTTCACTTCAGTCGCTCAGTCATGTCCAACTCTTTGCAACCCCATGAATCGCAGCATGCCAGGCCTCCCTGTCCATCACCAATTCCTGGAGTTCACCCAAACTCATGTCCATCAGGTCGGTGATGCCATCCAGCCATCTCATCCTCTGTCATCCCCTTCTCCTCCTGCCCCCAATCCCTCCCAGCATCAGAGTCTTTTCCAATGAGTCAACTCTTCGCATGAGATGGCCAAAGTACTGGAGTTTCAGCTTTAGCATCAGTCCTTCCAATGAACACCCAGGACTGATCTCCTTTAGGATGAACTGGTTGGATCTCCTTGTGGTCCAAGGAACTCGCAAGAGTCTTTTCTCCAACACCACAGTTCAAAAGCATCAATTCTTCAGCGCTCAGCTTTCTTCACAGTCCAACTCTCACATCCATACATGACCACAGGAAAAACCATAGCCTTGACTAGACGAACCTTTGTTGGCAAAGTAATGTCTCTGCTTTTGAATATGCTATCTAGGTTGGTTATAACTTTCCTTCCAAGGAGAAAGCGTCTTTTAATTTCATGGCTGCAATCACCATCTGCAGTGATTTTGGAGCCCAGAAAATAAAGTCTGACACTGTTTCCACTGTTTCCCCATCTATTTCCCATGAAGTGATGGGACCAGATGCCATGATCTTCGTTTTCTGAATGTTGAGCTTTAAGCCAACTTTTTCACTCTCCTCTTTCACTTTCATCAAGAGGCTTTTTAGTTCCTCTTTGGTGTCTGCCAGTGGTTTCCCTGGTGGCTCAGACGGTAAAGCGTCTGTCTGCAATGCAGGAGACCCGGGTTTGATCCCTGGTTTGGGAAGATCCCCTGGAGAAGAAAATGGCAGCCCATGCCAGTATTCTTGCCTAGAAAATCCCATGTACGGCAGAGCCTGGTAGGCTACCGTCCATGGGGTCACAAAGAGTCGGACACGCCTGAGCAACTTCACTTCAGTTCACTTTCACTGTCTGCCATGAGGGTGGTGTCATCTGCATATCTGAGGTTATTGATATTTCTCCCAGCAATCTTAATTCCAGCTTTGCTTCTTCCAGTCCAGCGTCTCTCATGATGTACTCAGCATAGAAGTTAAATAAGCAGGGTGACAATATACAGCCTTGACATACTCCTTTTCCTATTTAGAACCAGTCTGTTGTTCCATGTCAAGTTCTAACTGTTGCTTCCTGACCTGCATACAGGTTTCTCAGGAGGCAGGTCAGGTGGTCTGGTATTTCCTTCTCTTTCAGAATTTTCTGCAGTGTTACTACACCTTAATATGACATTTTTATCAAATCTTTAAGACTAGTTTTAAATCTGATTTTGAACCTATTCATCCTCTAGATTTAGAAAGAGAGAAGGTCACCAGTGCGACTCATGCTAAGGTCAATAATCCTAGACCCTAAAGGTAGAGTCATTTATCACTGGTTCTGCCAAACCAAAGGGTCCTTCCTCTGAATGATGCCAGAAGCCTCAGACACGTCTATCAGATCTCTGCTTTTCATCCCACCCTAGTATGGCTTTCACAGTAAGAACATCCTGCTGCCTCTCCAGCCTCCTTTTCCTCTGCTCCTCTTACAGCAAAGCTCTGGTAAGTTTCTCAAACTGTCTCCAACTTTTCTCTTCCTCTTGAACTTAATGCTACTAAATTTCCATCCTGACCTACTGCAATGAAAGGGTTCTCAAATTCTATGGTGCAAAGTCTTCTAACTACTGTTTGGTACCATTCCCTTCTGGAATTACTTTTCTCAACTCCCAGCCACCAAATTATTCTATTTTTCCTCCCATTACACTGGCCACTCCTTCTCAGGTTCCTCATCTTCTGAATCACCAAGCAGGGCTCAGTCTTCACACCTGTGGGTGTCCTGTCCCATGTCCTCAGGCCCATCTCTCTGTTTCTCTGCCTAAGGACTTTCTCCAGTTCCTTGGACCTCAAGCAGTTAGGGACTTAACCCCTCAGAAGAATTCTTCAGCTTATGAAGACAGGAATTTCAGAATAGATACTATGGATTCCCACTACTTGGCAGGAAAATTAGGAAATGTGTTCTATACGGTCCCTCAGAGAATCCCGGGTAGAACTGAACTCCAATCTCAATTGTCCTCGATGGTTCAGCTCAGTTCAGTTCATTCGCTCGGTTATGTCTGACTCTTTGCAACCCCATGAACTGCAGCACGCCAGGCCTCCCTGTCCATCACCAACTCCCAGAGTTTACTCAAAACTCATGTCCATTGAGTCAGTGATGTCATCCAACCATCTCATCCTCTGTTGTCCCCTTCTCCTCCTGCCCTCAATCTATCCCAGCATCAAGGTCTTTTCAAATGAGTCAGTTCTTCGCATCAGGTGGCCAAATTATTGGAGTTTCAGCTTCAACATCAGTCCTTCCAATGAATATTCAGGACTGACTTCCTTTAGGATGGACTGGTTGGATCACCCTGTAGTCCAAGGGACTCTCAACAGTCATTTCCAACAGCACAGTTCAAAAGCATCAATTCTTTGGGGCTCAGCTTTCTTTATAGTCCAACTTTCACATCCATACATGACTACTGGAAAAACCATAGCTTTGACCAAATGGACCTTTGTTAGCAAAGTATGTCTCTGCTTTTTAATATGCTGTCTAGGTTGGTCATAACTTTTATTCCAAGGAGTAAGCATCTTTTAATTTCATGGCTGCAGTCACTATCTGCAGTGATTTTGGAGCCCAGAAAAATAAAGTCTGACATTGTTTCACTGTTTCCCCATCTATTTGCCATGAAGTGATGGGACCAGATGCCATGATCTTCATTTTCTGAATGTTGAGCTTTAAGCCAACTTTTCACTCTCCTCTTTCACTTTCATCAAGAGGCTCTTTAGTTCCTCTTCACTTTCTGCCATAAGGGTGGTGTCATCTGCATATCTGAGGTTATTGATATTTCTCCCAGCAATCTTGATTCCAGCTTGTGCTTCATCCAGCCTAGCATTTCTCATGATGTACTCTGTATATAAGTTATATAAGCAGGGTGACAATATACAGCCTTGACATACTCCTTTTCCTATTTGGAATCACTCTGTTATTCCATGTTCAGTTCTAACTGTTGCTTCCTGACCTGCATACAGATTTCTCAGGAGGCAGATCAGGTGGTCTGGTACTCATCTCTTGAAAAATTTTCCACAGTTTGTTGTGATCTACACAGTTGAAGGCTTTGGCATAGTCAATAAAGCAGAAGTAGATGTTTTTCTGGAACTCTCTTGCTTTTTCTATGATCCAGTGGATGTTGGCAATTTGATCTCTGGTTCCTCTGCCTTTTCTAAATCTGGCTTGAACATCTGGTAGTTCATGGTTCACATACTGTTGAAGCCTGGCTTGGAGAATTTTGAGCATTACTTTACTAGTGTGTGAGAGGAGTGCAATTGTGCAGTAGTTTGAGCACTCTTCAGCATTGCCTTTCTTTGGGATTGGAATAAATTGACCTTTTCCAGTCCTGTGGCCACTGTTGAGTTTCCTAAATTTGCTGGCATACTGAGTGCAGCACTTTCAGAGCATCATCTTTTAGGTAACAGTGGTTACCAGCTTATAAATACACTCTTATTCCTTTAATTGTTTTTTTTCTCCTTATCCCCATCTTTCAAGTTACTCAGGTTCAACCTGGGAGTCATCCCTATTCTTATGCTTTTCTATCACATTATACATCTAGTTTCTCAAGACACCTCTACCTTTACAATCTATCCAGAAATTAACTGTTTTGTTTTTACCTATTTCACCACTACTGCCCTGGTCCCATCTCCATTGTTCTTCACCTTCATTATCAGAAGAGGCTCCTAGCTGGTCTCCAGCTTCCATATTGACCTTTTACAACCTGTTGATGATTCAGCAGACAGGACGATCCTGTTGAAACCAAGTCATAAGATGTCCCTTCTCTATAGAAATCTGCCAGAAGTCTCCCATCACATGCTTAGAATGGCCCACCTCCCCTCACCTGGTTCCTGCATGCTTCTGCGCTCATCCCCTACACCATTCTTTCACTCTGCTTCGACCACGTTGACTCTTTATTACACCTGGAAGAGAACAAGCACACTCACCTCTCGTATACAAAGAGGCTATAATTTCATGAGAACTTAGTTGTAGCTATGATGTGTGTGCTGTGTGTGTTGGGGTCGATATATAGTATCAATTTCTTACTTTGGGTCATAGTTTCAAAAAAATTATAAAAATGCTTGCCTGGACATTCACTTGAATCAGATCACCCTTGCTGGTGAAGGATTGAAAATTCCCGGAATTTATGTTTCAATATTCTCTGCAGTAATTTAATGGACATGAGTTTGAGCAAACTCTGGGAGATAGAGGACAGGGAAGCGTGGCATGCTGCAGTTCATAGGGTCACAAAGAGTCAGACATGACTTAGTGACTGAACAACAATAACACAGCAACCTATCCAATATTTGTAATCTTATTGTACACCAATCTAAGTGTTTCAATTTCTGAGGCATGAGGTTATAATTAATTAGGCTGTTTAGATTACTGGACATGGTACATTTCTCTTGGAGTCTTTATTTATTGGGTAAAAGAACTTTACAAATAATTTCTCCCAAACCATGTAACAATTTAGCATCTTTCATCACTAAGAAAGTAGGCATACACTAACATAAAGGCATGGCCATCTGGAGAGCTAGTAGCACATATTAATTGAAGACATACAGGAGGGAATAACTTTCTTAATTAGAAAAAAACATACAAAAACTCAAGTAATATTTAAAACTTTCCATTTTGAGTAGTGCCTTGAAATAAGGAAATTTATTTTATTTTCTCTATGTGATTTTATTTAATTCCCTGTCAGAAGTTACTTGTCATTTTCTTGATGGTATCTTTAGAGATGGCACAATAAATATTGCACAGAAAACTCCCAAAAACAAAAAAAAAAGGGGACAGAATATAAGGATGATGAGCAATGTTAGAAAGAAGGCCAAGCCTAGAGATTAGATGTGGGTTGAGTATCATGAGAAAAAAAAAAAAAAAGCAAAACCTGCTAGAGATCAGAATGAGAACAGAGATGGGAAGATGGAGTAGGAAGGAGGTGATTAAATATTCTGAAGGGTGACTTTTGTACCATCTTGGAGTTCAGTTGATACAAATAAATGTGAGAGCCTTCAGTGATTATTATCATCATTACTGTACTCATCTAGGAAATTATAGCTTATTTGGCACTTTATTCTTCACATTAATGATGTGAAGTTTCATGACAACCCGCTAAGAAAATAAAGATGAAGATGATAAATCAGCTTTCGGTACTTAAAAGCCTAATGAAATACAAACACTTCCCAACAGAAGATGACTCAGTGACACAGAATTGGCAGTTGTTTGTTGTTAGATCATTCGTTTTTACTGGCTTTTGTCCGATTTTAAGAAGGCATCTGGAGACCCCTCCTTTCTCCCATGATCTGCTTGGATTCATTTAAAGAGACCTGGACTTAAGTCATCAGTTGGAAAAATAGAGTAGAAGCACCCTTCAATAGCTTAACTAATCTTTTCCAGTGGGTTTTAAATTACAGTTTTATTTAAAATACAGATGCGGCTCACTGAAGCAGCTTTCTTTTGCTCTAAGAAAAAGTGAGAAGAGAAGCCCACATATTTCAAACTCAGGTTAGGGGTGCACAACCAGATTTGTAATGACAACATCACCATGCTTTAAGTGGGGTGAAGAAAACCTTATCTTTGAGTAAATGCGAAAGTCTTTACTGGCATCCAGAAAATGAAAGTGTTGGAAATTCCTCCTGGTGCTTCTCAAGCTGAGAATATCTTCCATGGGAGACACCTTGTCTGCTTTTTCAAATTTGTTTTTTTCTACTTCTTTTTGTTTTTTAAATCACACTTTGTCTGATGGGGATTTTCCTCTAGAAGCTGGCCCTCAGTGGATCAGCAATGACTTTAACTCCACACAGACAGGAGCTCTGGCATTCAAGTAAAACTACTTTAACAAATGAACTAGATACATCTTGTGCCAACTGTAGCCCTAAAATTTAGTTTTTTAAAGTTTTACTATCAAAAAAGTAGACTATGCCATAAATGATTTAATTCATTCAACAACCCTGCAAATGCTAAGTTATTCAGGCAACACTTTTCACTGAATCCTATCAGGCACTTTACTGGACACTCAGAATATGGTAATAAACAAGACAGGTCCTTCAAAGAACCTGTATATCAGTAAGGTAGTTCAGCAAGTTATAGTTAAACCAAACAAATGAAATGATTGTAAATGATAATATGTGGTATGAGACAGGAAAGTCGTAAGGGAGGTCAGGTAATTTTATCTCTTACCTATGAAGTTCTTGACTTAATGTGAAGTGTGTGCAAAGGTCCTGAGGTGGAAAAATAGCTCCGTATATTTAAAGAGCTTAAAGAAGACCTGTGAAGTTGAAGTAGAAACAGCAAGTATGAAATTGTTCAGAGAAAACTATTGTTTTTATTTTAGGCAAATGACCTGGCATTTGTTGATAGATGTTGTTGCTGTTGTTCAGTCATTAAGTCATGTCCAACTCTTTGTGACCCCACGGACTGCAGCATGCCAAATAAGAGAATGGAAATTCAGAAAAATTAAGCAATACCTTCAAGATTAAACAACTAATAAGACCCCCAGTTTCCCAAACCAGCTGTGTCTGATTCCAAAATTCTTTCTACAAAGAATTATTCACTGACTACTCACCAGCTTTTTAGATCTGATGGACTAATTTGCGGTCACTTAGAACTGAAACTCACCCACATATGCTACCTGTCAGCAAAGCAAAACTTCCTAATGGCCAGTATCAGATGGGACTTCCCAGTGGGACTAGAGAGCTTATGGGGTGAAATTTTACACTTCACAGTTTATGATGTGATAATTTGGAGAAATTAAAAGTCAATCATGGGAAGGCCTTCAATAATTATTGGGTGTCACTATTTTCCTGCTTACTAAATGAATTATATGTGTACATATGAATATGTGGGTATGTCCATAAATACATACACTCATGCAACTGTACAGTATTATTTTTGTCTCAAAAAATGCATGCACTGCCTTTAAAATGATATATTCAATCATGAAAATGTTTAAAAATTAACAGACTAGTTCCAATTTACTTTTTAAAAAAATTACAGACATTTCTATTAGCTGAATATAGATGAATACCTACAGAGTCCAATATGATGCTCAACACTTCATACATGTTAATTTATTGAATCTTTTCAATACTATGATGCTGTGACATTTAGAATGACATTTCATTGTACAGATGAAAAAACTAAGACTCTGTGAGGCTGAGTTACCTGTACCATAACACAGAGCTAGGAATTAGCAGTGCTGGGCAGAGAATTTAAGACTCTTTGAATCTCACCAAGAGTTTTCAAAATATTTTCTTTTTTAAGAGGAACCATTAAACTGATGATGCATATTTACACTCCCATATTTCAAAGCATTATCTCCTTTCTGGTTCATGCCCTATGAATTTTGGAAATATTTATTTCAGCAGAGGCTGTTTTAAGATTGAAGGAGGAAATCATTTGGGCCTTTTATCTAAACTTTACCCATCCTTTGAGATTAACTGCCTAGGACATGCCAACTTTCCTCCTTGCAACTGAAAGATGTTGAAATGTCTCTTACTCAATGCTTTTTTTGTGATAGTAGAAGGAGGGAGAAATGTGAGAATTGGCCATTTTCCTTTCAACCAAATCAACTGAAAGGCATGTGGGAATATTGATTCCTCCAATACCACACGTTTCATTATAGTTACATGATAATAGCACTGGAATATTGGTAGAGTTTTTCTTTTCAGCCGTTAATCTGTTACTAGTATTTTATGTAGCATGTTTAAGAGAGAAGGATTGGGGGTACCTGAAAGAAAGAAAAAGTTTAGAAGAGTTATTTTAAAGTTTATCAATATATGGGACTTCCCTGGTGCTCCAGTGGTTAAGAATATACCTTACAATGCAGGGTATGGGGGTTCCATCCCTAGTGAGGGAGCTAAGAGCCCACACGGCTTGGAGCAACTAAGCCCATGTGCTAGAACTACTGAGACTGCACCACAGCTAGAGAGTCAGGGCGCCGCCTTGAAACCTCCTGCATGATGCAGTGAAGATCCCGCGTGCCACAGCTAAGACCCGACACAGCCAAATAAATAACTAAATATTTATAATAAAATTAATCAATATATGACATCTGACATCTCAAATTTTAAAAAACAATAACAAAAAAGCCACACTGTTACTGAGTTGCTAGTGTCTCTGTGTGTGTGTGTGTGTATCTGTAGACTACCACTTGTACTTGATTATTCTAGACTTACAGAATTCCTTATTCAAAATGAAAACAAGCCTAGGAACAAGAAAGAATAGAGGTATTCTCCTTTATACTGTGTTCACAATCAGATGACATGAGACTGGTCAGATCAGAACATGAAAGTTTTGATACAAGTGTTACTCCTAGATGTGGCATTGTTGGTCTAGATCAATTGAGGCATAATTCCCCCAAACAGATGTTCTACTGTGGCATTTCGCTCTCATCCGGTAACATATTTCGGGAAGAAGCAGGTATTTTGCTTGTGCAGCTTCTACCATCAGCTTGTTGGGGACCAGTATTCCCATATATAGGCTTGACTGCACATTTGAAGCGGGAGCAGCAATGGAGAACTTAACATCAGGACGCAGTGTTTGTAGACTGATCACCAGGCCTCCAAGAAGTGGTCGCCAGAAGGCACCTTATAAATGGAAGAAAAAAGAGGACAAAATTTCACTAAAGGAGCACCTGATCTAGATTGCTCAATTTTTTATGAAATGGAATGGGCTTTCTTCAATGAACTAATGTGCAAAAAAAACTTAGGCGAAATTTTTTCTAAACTAAGACCAAATGTTCAACTGATTGAAAAAAAAAATGGTTTTGGTGAAGATGACTAAGCTTCATTGTGGAGAGAAACCATACATGTATGGGATGTGGCTGAATTAGGAAAGAGATGCCCTGTTATATATCCTATGGCAGAGCAGAATGTAATGCTATCATTGGGTCCATTGAATTTCTGTGAAGAAAGAAATCTGTGTTCAGAGCCAGGTGTCTACAGCTTTAAGGCAACAATGGATGGAGACAATTATTCACATCACTATTTGAAAGGGCTCTTACCCTGCCATTTTCCCCGTCTTTTCATAGTATCCCCAATAGGTAAACTTTCCATTTTTGCTTTAGAGGACATAGACATTGTATCCATCCCTCACAAGTCAGACCTTTCTTGGATCATAGAGTTGCAGTTGTAAGAAAGTTTTTTTCCCATCTGAGTAAAAATACAATACATCCATTGTTCCTAGTATTGATGTTCAGAAACATAAAGTTAAAAAATTATGTATTCCTCTATGAAGCATGTAGCTGTTTTAATATTTGAATATACCTACCATATCTTCTTTAATCTTTTCTTTTCCAGGCTAGACCATTTCATCTTTTTTTCAAATATTCCCCATGTTTGAGACATGCTTCCATAATGTCTCTCACAGACACTTTTGTTGGTACACCTTACCCAGAAATAATAGTTAGAAACCTATTAGCTACATAAGCTTCTTCCCAAGTTATGACAGGATATCAAGTGGATTCTGGGGCCTGCATAAAGGTCTGCTTGAATATATGGAGAAAGTAATGCAGAGTACGATGGGACTATTAACCCCCAAATCTAGGAACTATGATTCTACTAACTAAAGCCTCCAGGCAAGTCTCTAATACCCAATACTTCAGCAATTAATTCTTGAAATTAAGTGTTCCTATTTATCTCAGGCTGCCTTCTTTTTGTTCATTGTGATCTAGTTTTCTGACCCATAAAGAGTATTTTGAATTTTGATTCTATCACATGTAGCATTTTTTAATTAATTTATTTTTAATTGGAGGATGATTGCTTTACAATATTGTGTTGGTTTCAGCATGAATGGTCATACATCAGCATGAATCATATGAATCACAGGTATATATATGTCCCCTCCCTCTTGAATATCCCTCCTACCTCCCACCCCATCCCACCCCTCTTTGTTGTCACAGAGCACCAGTTTGAGCTCCCTGAGTCATACAGCACATTCCCACTGACTGTCTATTTTACATATGGTAATATATGTTTCCAAGCTTCTCTCTCAATTCATCTCGCCTCTCCTTCCCGCACTGTGTTCACAAGTCTGCCCTGCAAATAGGTTCTTCAGTACCATCTTTCTAGATTCCATAAATATGCATTAATATACAATATTTTTTTTTCTTTTCTGACTTACTTAACTCTATAAAGGAAAAGGAAAGTTAGTCGCACAGTTGTGCCCGATTCTTTGTGATTCCACGGACTGTAGTCCACCAGGTCCCCTGTCCATGGAATTCTCCAGGCATGAGTACTGGAGTCGGTTGCCATTCCCTTCTCCAGGGGATCTTTCCTTCCCAGGGATCGAACCTGGGTCTCCTGCACTGCAGGCAGATTCTTTACCAACTGAGCTACTAGGGAAGCCCACTTAACTCTATAATAGGCTCTATGGTCATCCACCTCATTAGAACTGACTCAAATGCATTCCTTTTTATCACGTGCAGTATTGAATTATCCTCTTTTAAGCTTTGAGTTTTCTGAAAGCTTAGTAAACATGTGTTCCCATTCAAATCATCAGCAAAATGCTAAATAGAACAAAGTCAAGAGCAATGTCCCAGGCACTTCATTAGAACTTTCTCGCTGGCTGACAGGGACACACAACTCCTCACTTTGTGGTATGTGGATTCAAATTAACCTAATGATATTTAGAGAAATGGAAGTAAAGTAACTTGCTATTAGTCACCTGAGTGATGATCCAGTGTTCCTTAAGACTTCCACTTAGTTAAATCAAGATTTTACTCAATTTATTTTCAACAAGAATGCCAAGACAATTTAATGGAGAAAGAACCATCTTTTTAACATATAGTGCTGAGACAGCTGGATATTTATATACAAAAGAATGAAGTTGGATCACAATTACACTATGTAAAAAAATTAATACAAGATGAATCAGAGACCTAAATGTAAGAGCTAAGTCTATAAAACTTTTAGAAAAAAAAAAAAAAAAGCTGAAGTCTTCATGACCTCGAATTAGGTAATGGATTCTTAGAAATGACACAAAAGCACAAGCAATGAAAGAAAATATTTTTTAATTTATTAAAAAAATTTTTTTTATTTTGTATGGGGTATGGCCAGTTAACAATATTGTGATAGTTTCAGGTGAACAGTGAAGGGACTCATCCATGCATATACATATATCCATTCTTCCCCAAACTCTGCTCCCTTCCAGGCTGCCACATAGCATTGAGCAGGGTTCAATGTGCAATACAGTAGGTCCTTGTTGGCTATCTATTTTAAATAGTTGGAGGGAAGGATGAGGGGAAGGGATAGATTAGGAGTTTGGGATGGACATGTACAAAAGAAAATTTTTTTAAAAAATTGGACTTCATCAAAATTAAAATTATTTATTCTGCAAAGGATACTATCAAGGAAGAGGAAACACAAGCCATAGTATGGGAGAAAATTTTTACAAATTATACGGGAGAATATATGAAGTACTAATATATGTTACTACTTAGGTAAACTTTGAAATATGCTAAGAGAAAGAAACCAGTCACAAAAGACTACGCATTGTATTATTTCATTACTATGAAACATGCAGAATAGCCAGATTACAGAGACAGAAGTAGATTAGTGGTTTCCTTGGCCCACAAGATGGAGGGAATGGGAAATGACTACTAATGAATACAGAGCTTCTTTTCAGTGATGAAAATATTCTGTAATTGATGGTGCTAATGGTTACACAATTCTGTGATACATTAGAAACCACTGAATTGCACGCTTTGAATAAATGAATTGTGTGGTGTATAAATTGCATCCAGATATACAATTACCCTCTTAGAGTCTGAAGCAGTGTTCTATAAATGAGGAAAAACTGAAGACAATTGGGCAACTTAACCATGTCACCTCAAAAAGTCCTAATTTTCAAAGAAAGAGTAAAGAGTTGGATTCTAGAAGCCATTACTCAGCATCCTTTTTATACTTCCAGAATAAAGAGTTTACAGACATTTAGGAAAGTATGTGGTAAGCTTTAAGAGCCAGTGGAAATCCATGCTATATCAACCAGTTCCTTTTTGCCAGATTTGGTCAGTTGGGGGAGTTCTGTAGACATAATGTACCCTGATTTCAACTAAGAGGATTCTAGTACACTAAAAGTATTTTAAAGATGAAATGTTTCTGCTTGAAGACTATCTCATTCTAGATAATACTTAAGTGAATACTGAAAAAGAACCACAGAACCTGCTTCATCAGATGAAATTTTTATGGCTTCCTTAGTTAAGTGGAATATGTGTGGCCTGTAAAAAGCTGGTGTGAGACTTGGATCGATGTAGGTGTAAGACTTGAATCTCTAACATGTCACATTTAGCTTCTGGAATCATTTAGTAGGTGACATCAGTAATAATGAGTAGTATTAAAGCAGAACATAAATTTGCCTATAATGAGGCCATATAATGCTATTACCAAAACTGAAATCCCAGAGATCAACTTGGAGAGGAAGTATCAGAGGAACAGTTTTTATCTGGATGTGTGTGTTTCCCTCTCCCTACCTCCCTCGCATCCCCTGTCTCTATCTCTAACACTGCTGGATAATTGAGTATGAACAAAAAGAGAAAAAAACAACCCAGATATAGAAAACTATAGCTCTTTGTCATTAGGAATAGTGAGTCTGGAATGAGATGCTAGAGCTGGTTTGCACTGGCTTACAAAAGCCACTGATGCTCATCTTTTCCCAACACTGTTGTTCAGTGAAGTCATTTGAGTAGCCTGAACTCATTTTTGGTGGGAAGATTTACACCATGAAAACTGGTAAATGTTACAAACCTGGCCTTCGTTTCCTCTGGAGAGCCAGTTGTCAAGCATTTACCAGCACACCCCTGGCAAGTCTCTCAGTGCTGGCCAGCTAAAGCAGTGTGGTGAAGAGAACATATCTTTGAATGTCCACAACATGCAAGTTGTGACACAAAAATGCCAAGATGGGAGTTGTAATAATATACACTATATGAAGCAACATCCACATTCACAGCAAAGAACAGCACTGCTAAGAGTCAAGCTTAAAAGAAAATGTGCTAGATTTGAATATACTTACCACTACTGAACTATATACTTAAAAATGGTTAAAACAATACATTTTGATTCCACATACATGCTTTAATATGTGAGAAGCTGCTGAATAGCACAGGGAGCTGAGTTCAGCGCTCTGTGATGACCTAGATGGATAGGGTGGGAGATCCATGAGGGAGGGGATATATGTATACATATAGCTGCTTTGGGCTTCCTTGGTAGCTCAGCTGGTAAAGGATCTGCCTGCAGTGCAGGAGACCCTGGTTTGATTCCTGGGTTAGGAAGATCCCCTGGAGAAGGGATAGGCTACCCACTTCAGGATTCTTGGGCTTCCTTGGTGGCTCAGATGGTAAAGAATCCACCTGCAATGTAGGAGACCCATGTTCGATGCTTGGGTTGGGAAGATCCTCTGGAGGAGGGCACAGCAGCCCACTCCAGTATTCTTGCCTGGAGAATCCCCATAGACAGAGGAGCCTGGGGAGCTACAGTCCATGAGGTTGCAAAGAGTTGGACACAACTGAGCAAGTAAGCACAGCACATAGCTGATTCATTTCGTTGTACAGCAGAAACTGTACAAACACAAAATTGCAAAGCACTTATACTCCAGTAAAAATATGACAGAAGTAAAAAAAAAAAAAAGAAATGTGCTAGCTCTTCAAATTAAACAAAATTAATTTAAATAATTTAGAATTTAAATAATTTAAATTCTTTAAATGAACAAAACCCAATTTATACTCAAGGTATATGTTTTGATTGATCGATCTACTTCTTGATATATCATTACAGTAACTGTTCCTCAATTCCCTAGGAACAACTTTGCATTGTCATAAAACCCAAGAATATATTTGCCTGTATTTTCCTTTGCTTCTGATTCACACAGGTGTCAAGAATAGTACCTAGCTAATAAGAGAACTGTCCATATAAACCAAGAGTGAATAAGTGAAACCACATTTGGATTAATAGGAATGGTTAGAATAGAAATGTAGAGCAAATTTATTCAAAATAGATTCTTGGAAAGACCAAAGATGAAATTAGGTGGATAGATACCTATGTCTATGTACACTGTGGTCAAAAATTCCAGTGGAAAAACCAACATCAGTAGAATTGGATTTTCTCCCCCCAAAACACAGTGTCAGAAACAGCATGATCTGTTCTCTGTGAAGCAAAATCCAGAGGCTTCTCTCATGGAAAGGCAACATCTGTTTTAAGAAGTCCTTTGAAGAAAAACTATATAAACATGTGGGAACAGCGTGGTATATATACTCCCTTGCTTAGAGTTGCCAAAGGAAGTAGGGAATCCAGCTCCCAAGACAGAGGCCATTCAGTTGCCTTGGCTAAGGCAGCAGCACCAATTCCAGCCTCTCTGATGTTTAACACATCAAGAGAATGGAGGAAAACAAGGTTATGACTGGCATCAACCTTGCCAGTTCTCTGGCGTTCCATCAGAGCTTGCTTGGGTCTACCTTTGCATATAAAAAAATTAAATTTGAGGGGAAAATTTGGGAGGAAGTGTTTGGAAATTCAGTTGAATCTTCCATACCAAAACCTGTTCTCATAATTATACAATAAAAAAATCATCAGATCCAAGAATCCATCAAATCTTCTTAGCCAGAGATTCTCTAGCTAAGGTCCTTGGATAGAATTCAGAGTCTGTAAACTTGGGACTTTAAAAGGAGACATCTTGGGGACTTCCCCGGAGGTCTAACGTTTAAGACTCTGTGCTTTCACTGTAGGGGGCGTGGGTTCAATCCTTGCTCAGGGAACGAAGATCCCACATGCCCTATGGTGCAGTCAAACAATAAAAATAAGACTGATTGGTAGAATCATAGGGGGAAAAAAAGACGTCTTTATTTTCACTAACCCTGAATTGCAATTTATTATTTCCTTCAATTATGAAGTTAAGCAACCAGTACAGTGACCGTTACTGAAAGGTTGTTGTTGAATCACACGAATACACCGGGATTCTTGGCCCCCGGAGGAGAACAATTTCAGAGACGAGGCTTGATCGCTCGGAGCTTTTGTGTAATAAAGTTTTATTAAAGTATAAAGGAGATAGAGAAAGCTTTTGACATAGGCATCAGAAGGGGGTAGAAAGAGTACCCGCTTGCTAGTGTTAACAATGAAGTTATATACTCTCCAGTGAATCCAAAGAATGTCTGGAGGTTGTAAAGACCTCATCAGACCTACTCCCATAATTTACATTTTAAGATAACAGAATTAGCCAGAAGGTTTAATCCAAAGACTGTCCTTAATCCAGAGACTGTCCTCAGGCAGGATACATTATTGTTATATAATCCTAAGGAATGTGGAGAAAGAAAAAAAGTTTGTCCTTTCTTCCTCCTTGAGAATTCCAGACCCCTCTCTCCTTGGGGACCCCTAGACTCCCTATCAACCTGCCTAGGAACTGACTCTCTCATTACTATGATCGTAGGTAATAGAAATCACAGATACTTTTCTATCACACTGCAGTAGTTGTAGATATCTTCACAACCCACTTACTCTTATCACCAATTTGAAATTATGACATTTATTAAACTTGCCACTCTTGTTATTTAAGAATTAATAAAGAAGCACATATATTGCTATATCAAAAATTTAGTGTTTTAGTGGCGTTTTTCTATTTCTGTTGTTTTCTTTTGGTGTTTTAATGTGTTAGAAACTGTTACTCAGTTTGCTTTCTGATTCTATGTAACTCTATGTCTTTTACTTTAAGCATGTCAAAACATTATCTACAGACGGCATCCACAGGCTTCCTTAGAAGGTCAAAGGTGTCAGTGGCACAGAAGAGGTTAAGAATCAGTGGAGATGGAGGTGAAGAGGGACAGCAGCGCATCTTGCCTGAAGTCCATCCTTCTTGTATGTCAGAAAGGAAAAAAAGAAGGTTCAGTTATAATCTCACTGAAACTGTGAAGACAAAGGTGATTTATAAAATACTTCTACCCTCAGGAGGAAAAAAAGAGAAATAAATAAAAACATTAAGAACCTAAACCCTGAAGGAAATGAGGAGGAGGAAGAACGGAAAAACCACTGAAAGGCATGAAACCTTTCCTTTGAGGTCAGATGGGATAGTCCTGGGTCACGGTGCACACGTCTGAGATGCAGCCGAGGACAATGAAACGTTTGAGAGCCAAAACTGTGAGCAGGAAGCCAGGACAACCCTGTGGTCTGTCAACTCTGACACTGCCGAAACTTCGTGTGTGATCCCAGGCAAGTGACATGACCTTTGGTGACTCAGCTTTTCTGTTTTCTTGGCCCCACGTTCCATTCAGCTGGCTACACAGAAGTCCCAAGATGAACGCTTTGCTGAGAGACAGCACAGATCATTTTCTTAAAGGAAAGAATGCCAAGGATCCACTTCCAAACAGGAAAGGATGGTCCATTCATCCATGATGAATGGATTATGGTCCCATGCCTGGCTTCAGGGCCCACCCTGTGTCCTACATTTATTCTTGATTGCACTCTTAACTCAGCTTTCCATTTGCTGTTAGCCCACTGTCTGCAGTCGTCAGAGAACCTAGCTCTTCTTCATGAGGCCAGCCTGCATGCAGCACTGAAGAAGGGACATCGGCCTTCAGTATCTTCCTTATTCTTACCCCACTGACTTTCTCCCTGGGACTTCCCCCGCCCTTCTAATAAAACCTGCCATCAGACCATCCATGGATACTGGCATGCAGCCCTGTGTTTCTAAATTCAAAAACCATTAAAAAAAAAAAAAAATCTCTTTAAAAGAAAAAAATTGCCATTTCCAAAAAAACAGATGCCAATTACCAGAGCAAAAGAGGGCTTCCCCAGTGGCTCGGTGGGTAAAGAAATAATCCGCCTGCAATGCATGAGACACAGGAGATGCAGGTTCGATCCCTGGGTTGGGAAGACCTCCCTGAAGAAGGAAATGGTAACCCACTCCAGTATTCTTGCCTGGAGAATCCTATGGACAGAGGAGGCTGGCAGGCTACAGTCCACAGGGTTGCAAAGAGTTGGAAATGACTGAAGGAACAACATGCACCAGAGCAAAAGAGTTTTGACTTTATAACTCAAAAAACTATTATATGATTTCAGAAGTAAAACTACAGTATGTAAAGAATATATATGAGAATTCCTATGGGTCTGCGGACTTCTGTTTGAGAAACACCAGTACACATGATTGATGACAGCTTTGTGTTAATCTTTCAGTGGTTATTTGAATGTTGACAAAGATCAAAGCTTTAAGCCAACAGAATGAAGCTTAGATGATGGAATTTCAGGCATCTGGAGGGGGGCAGGAAGAAGCAATGGCAAACTGGAATCCTTTTAGATAATTCTAGAATTACATAACATTGCTAATTACCTATTGTGTCTACTCCTGAGGCTGGGCTTGATGACTGAAGCAATTCAGGTAACGTTTAAAATAAAGTCACCATACTAAATTGAAAGAGACTAGAGGCCATCTTAGCTACTCCAAATATACAGTAATTATGCTATCTGTACTCTCAAGGAAAGAACATATTTAGTGTTCTTTAGGCCATCAAGATGCCTGCTGTGTCAATCTGATGTTTGAGTGATTTTTAAACATAATGCTCTGTTGATCCACAGGTACTTTGAAAACAACCTCTGACATTGTTAACCAGAAACCAATCTTCTCAGTTACTGTCTACTTTTTAAAAATTGGCTTGGAATTTTTCCTTGAATGATCCAGCTCATCATAGTTTCCAGTGCGCATTGCAGCAGAGCTAAAATGTTTTTTCTATAAGTTTGTATCCTTACGTTTACATTTTTTTTCCATTTTTAAGCATGAAACCATTTTCCTCCATCAAACTAATTTTTATTAATTGAATTTCCACATGCATGCCAGGCAGAGGAAAATGTAGGTTTAAGCACAGTAGTAAAGCCCTTCTAATCATAGGAAAGGAAAGAAAGAAAGGCCAGAATCAGGAAAACAGGAGTTTCTTAGGACTCCTGTTTTTACCATACTGACTTCTGAACATGTTACCAGCTGGCTAGTGGTACTCACACTGATCTTCTGACCACATGTATGTGATCTGTGTTCTCAGTCGTATCCTACTCTTCTGCGACCCCGTGGACTGTAGCCTGTCAGGCTCCCCTGTCAGTGGGATTTCTGGATTACTTCCCGGTTGGTGGGATTTCTCAGGCAAGAATACTGGAGTGTGCTGCCATTTCCTCCTCCACTACCTAGCTATACTTTTTCTGAAACCTTGTGTGCATGCCCCATTTTTGCATTCAGGTATCTAAAAATATCCTGGCCAAGGCCATACCAATTTATTTATCCACTCATAAGCAGGTGGATATAAATCAATAGGTACAAGGAAAGAGACTGTGGCTCAGGAAGCAGCCCTGAATGGCTTTCAAGAGCCTGACTTGCACCTCCTAGTCACAAGCCAGAGCAAAAGAGCCTGGTTCCAAGGTGTCCTACTGAATGGACAGGTAGTCATAACCTCTGCTCTGATGCCAACCTACAAAGCAGCCAAGACTTCTGGTGGTCTACCAGCAGTCCCTGACTTGCTCTGAAGGGGGCAAGTCTTAGATAACTGTGTTCTTACACAAATCAGAGATGTACAGCCCTCCTGGCAAGTCATACATAAGAAGGATTTCATTACTAAAAAAATCCATCCTCTTCCTTTAGATCAGGTTGTCGTTGAAATCACAGTCTGAGCATCAACAAGCATGTGACCACATTCCTTGGAATGTTTACTTTTGCCCACCAGAATCACTTAACTTTTGAAACCCAGTTATTTTGGATTCCAAAGGAACTTATTTATAATCTGCATAAATTTGAGTTTTGGAAATGTTTTGGATTTCATAAACTTCCCCCCACCCATATATAATAACTTAACATTCACACATTTTTTTTCCTCCAAGCACCTGAAAGGTAAAACATTTTTTCTAACCACTAGTGATTAATGTATGAATAGTGTAAATACAAATTAAATAATTAGCATTTCTATCTATCTATTTTACATTCATTCAGATTCATCACTCTCAGTTTAGTGTGGGTCATAATATCAAAGAAGCATTTATACTTGTAAGTTTGTTAGGCTTAAGTGAAATTATGCCAAAGGTAAACCAATATGAACCCTTCAAGGTTTACTTCAAAAGGAAGGGAGTTCTATAAACCTAACACTTTCTCTTCTTGGTTTAGCAAAATTTTAATTTCTTCAGTAAAATCACATTTCCCTCCCTTTCTCAACTATGCCATCATATATGTATGCATTCAGAACTGATACCAGAGAAGAGAAAAGAAAAGTCTTGAAGGATGGTTGAAGTTTAATTGGGCTTTCCTGGTAGCTCAGCTGGTAAAGAATTTGCATGCAATGCAGGAGACACCAATTCGATCCCTGTGTTCAGAAGATCTGGGGATGGGAACAGCTA
The DNA here is from genome assembly GCF_003369695.1 of Bos indicus x Bos taurus. NCBI lineage: Eukaryota > Metazoa > Chordata > Mammalia > Artiodactyla > Bovidae > Bos > Bos indicus x Bos taurus. The sequence continues at coordinate 103,490,145 of NC_040077.1, read as the reverse complement.
CCCACTCCAGTATGGACAAAGTTTAACTACACAGGAAATGCCTTTCTGTGAGCAAGTACATGTGATAAAACTACATGAGAAATGACTTTCCTTTCTTGCAAGACAAATCTAATTAAAAAGCTACAGAATGTTTAACTACAAAGTAGAGAATGTCAGGCGATGTTCTAATGAGATGAACTTCCTAATTGTTGGAAAGTTCAAATTTCAACTTTCAGCTTTAGTTCTCTGCTGAAAATCTTTCTGAAATTCATTTTTATGCTTTCATAAGAACGGAGGGGACGTACGTTCTTATCCTTCCTTTTAAAGGAAAAGAGATCAGTGACTCTAGATTAGCTCTCTGTCTCCAAATTTTATTATATAGCAAAATAAAAGAATTAACTGATTTAATTATTTACTGTGAATCTTTTCAAACTTATACACGTATGCTTTGAAGTGTTTAAATACAAGTACAAATGCATTACTATTATATATATATATAGTAATGATTTGGGAAACTCAGCAGTGGTCACAGGACTGGAAAGGTCAGGTTTAATTCCAATCCCAAAGAAAGGCAAAGCCGAAGAATGTTTAAACTACAGCACAATTGCACTCGTTTCACATGCTAGCAGAGTAATGCTCAAAATTCTCCAAGCTAGGCTTCAACAGTATGCAAACCAAGAACTTTCAGATATTTAAGACGGATTTAGAAATGGCAGAGGAACCAGAGATCAAATTGCCAACATCTATTGGATCATAGAAAGAGCAGGAGAATTCCAGAAAAGCGTGTATTTCTGCTTCATTGACTACGCTAAAATCTTTGACTGTGTGGACCACACCAGTTCAGTTCACTTCAGTCCCTCAGTCATGTCTGATTCTTTGTGACTCCATGGACTGCAGCATGCCAGGCTTCCCTATCCATCACCAACTCCTAGAATTTACTCAAATTCATATCCATTGAATCAGTGATGTCATCCAACCATTTCATCCTCTGTCATCCCCTTCTCCTCCTGCCTTCAATCTTTCCCATCATCAGGGTCTTTTCAAATGAGTCAGTTCTTCACATCAGGTGGCCAAAGTATTGGAGTTTCAGCTTCAGCATCAGTCCTTCCAATGAATATCCAGGACTGATTTCCTTTAGGATGGACTGGTTTGATCTCCATGCAGTCCAAGGGACTCTCAAGAGTCTCCTCCAACACCATTTCCTAAAGGAAATCGTCTTGGAGGCATCATTGGAAGGACTGATGCTGAAGCTGAAACTCCAATACTTTGGCCACCTGATGCAAAGGACTGACTTATTGGAAAAGACCCTGGTGATGGGAAAGATTGCAGGCAGGAGGAGAAGGGAACGACAGAGGATAAGTTGGTTGGATGGCATCACCGACTCGATGGACGTGAGTTTGAGCAAGCTCTGGGAGATGGTGAAGGACAGGGACACCTGGCCTGTTGAAGTCCATGGAGTTGCAGAGAGTCGACATGACTGAGTGACCAAACAACAAATATTATAAATATATTAATATTAATGTTGATATAAGAATAAATACAAGTAACATAAGGGATCTGTGCTTGACCATCTCCCAGCTTCAATAATTAACAATCTTCTGCCATTTTATTTCCGTTATCCCAGCAACTCCAACAGCTTTTCTTGGTATTTAAGAAAATCCCATTTATGGGTACCTAGTGCCATTAACAACTTCCTTTTTAAAAACATAATCACAGTGACTTTATGCTCAACAAAAATAACAATAATTCATTAATATTATTTAGGGCTCAGTCTATGTGTCGGTTAAGTTCAGTCGCTCAGTCATGTCCAACTCTTTACAACCCCATGAACCAAGCACGCCAGGCCTCCATGTCCATCGCCAACTCCCAGAGTATACCCAAACTCATGTCCATTGAGTAGGTGATGCCATGCAACCATCTCATCCTCTGTCATCCCCTTCTCCTCCTGCCCTCAATCTTTCCCAGCATCAGGGTCTTTTCAAATGAGTCAGCTCCGCATCAGGGGGCCAAAGTATTGGAGTTTCAGCTTCAATATCAGTCCTTCCAATGAACACCCAGAACTGATCTCCTTTGGGATGACTGGTTGGAATCTCCTTGCAGTCCAAGGGACTCTCAAGAGTCTTCTCCAACCCCACAGTCCAAAAGCATCAATTTTTCAGCGCTCAGCTTTCTTCATAGTCCAACTCTCACATCCATACATGATCACTGGAAAAACCATAGCCTTGACTCTACAGAACTTTGTTAACAAAGTAATGTCTCTGCTTTTGAATATGCTGTCTAGGTTGGTCACAACTTTTCTTCCAAGGAATAAGCATCTTTTAATTTCATGACTGCAGTCACCATCTGCAGTGATTTTGGAGCCCAAAAAAATAAAGTCAGCCACTGTTTCCACTGTCTCTCCATCTATTTGCCATGAAGTGATGGGACCAGATGCCATGATCTTCGTTTTCTGAATGTTGAGCTTTAAGCCAACTTTTTCACTCTCCACTTTCACTTTCATCAAGAGGCTTTTGAGTTCCTCTTCACTTTCTGCCATAAGGGTGGTGTCATCTGCATATCTGAGGTTACTGATATTTCTCCCGGCAATCTTGATTCCAGCTTGTGCTTCTTCCAGCCCAGCATTTCTCATGATGTACTCTGCATATAAGTTAAATAAGCAGGGTGACAATATACAGCCTTGACGTACTCCTTTTCTTATTTGGAACCAGTCTGTTGTTCCATGTCCAGTTCTAACTGTTGCTTCCTGGCCTGCACACAGGTTTCTCAGGAAGCAGGTCAGGTGGTCTGGTATTCCCATCTCTTTCAGAATTTTCCACAGTTTATTGTGATCCACACAGTCAAAGCCTTCGGCGTAGTCAGTAAAGCAGAAATAGATGTTTTTCTGGAACTCTCTTGCTTTTTCGATGATCCAGCAGATGTTAGCAATTTGATCTCTGGTTCCTCTGCCTTTTCTAAATCCAGCTTGAACATTTGGAAGTTCACAGTTCATGTATTGCTGAAGCCCGGCTTGGAGAATTTTGAGCATTACTTTACTAGCGTGTGAGATGAGTGCAATTGGGTGGTAGTTTGAGCATTCTTTGGCATTGCTTTTCTTTGGGATTGGAATGAAAACTGACCTTTCTAGTCCTATGGCCTCTGCTGACTTTTCCAAATTTGATGACATATTGAGTGCAGCATTTTCATAGCATCATCTTTTAGAATTTGAAATAGCTCAACTGGAATTCCATAACCTACACTAGCTTTGTTTGTAGTGATGATTCTTAAGGCCCACTTGACTTCACCTTCCAGGATGTCTGGCTCTAGGTGAGTGATCACACCATCATGATTATCTGGGTCATGAAGATCTTTTTTGTACAGTTGTTCTGTGTATTCTTGCCATCTCTTCTTAATATCTTCTGTTTCTGTTAGGTCCATACCATTTCTGTCCTTTATTGTGCCCATCTTTGCATGAAATGTTCCCTTGGTATCTCTAATTTTCTTGAAGAGATCTTTAGTCTTTCCCATTCTGTTGTTTTCCTCTATTTCTTTGCATTGATCACTGAGGAAGGCTTTCTTTGCTATTCTTTGGAACCCTGCATTCAACTGGGTATATATTTCCTTTTTCCTTTCCTTTTGGCTTCTCTTCTTTTCACAGCTATTTGTAAGGCCTCCTCAGGCAGCCATTTTGCTTTTTTGCATTTCTTTTTCTTGGGGATGGTCTTGATCCCTGTTTCCTGTACAATGTCATGAACCTCCGTCCATAGTTCATCAGGCACTCTATCTGTCAGATCTAGTCCCTTAAATCTATTTCTCACTTCCACTGTATAATTATGAGGGATTTGATTTAGGTCATACCTGAATGGTGTAGTGGTTTTCCCCACTTTCTTCAATTTCAGTCTGAATTTGGCAATAAGGAGTTCATGATCTGAGCCACAGTCAGCTCCCAGTCTTATTTTTGCTGACCGTATAGAGCTTCTCCATTTTGGGCTGCAAAGAATAGAATTAATCTGATTTCAGTGTTGGCCATCTGGTGATGTTGATATGTAGTGTCTTCTCTTGTGTTTTTGGAAGAGGGTATTTGCTATGACCAGTGCGTTCTCTTGGCAAAACTCTATTAGCCTTTGCTCTGCTTCATTCTGTACTCCAAGGCCAAATTTGCCTGTTATTCCAGGTGTTTCTTGACTTCCTACTTTTGCATTCCAGTCCCCTGTAATGAAAAGGACATCTTTTTGGAGTGTTAGTTCTAAAAGGTCTTGTCAGTCTTCATAGAACCATTCAACTTCAGCTTCTTCAGCATTACTGGTCGGGGCATAGTCTATGCTTAGTTTTCCTCTGTTGTTCAAAAGTGTGTTTTTAGGGTTGACTTATTTACACTAAACCTAAACAAGCAATGTGTTGCATTTGGCTGATATAACTTTAAGAATCTTATCCATGCTACTTTCCCTTTCTTTATCTTACATTGCATATGCCGTTAATTTATTAAACAAGCAAACATGTTATACAACCAACCAGCCATGGGGCTCTTGGTCACCTTTTGTATTGTATCATGTGTTGTGTAGGACTCCATCTGATTGTGTACTTATGGTGCCATCTAATATGTTCCCAAATGTCTTCTATTTCCTCTTACCTGGTAATTGGACCTAGAGACTTAATAGATGTACATGCAACTTTAGGTCAGATCATCTTGCAGCTTGCACTCTACACTTACTACTGCATCATATCAGTAGGGACTGAATGCCTGACTGTCCCCTTCCTAAAGTTATCCATACTCAACACCTGGTTCCAGGTTTCAGACTGGTCCATCCTTTATAAAATTTCCCATCAACTTTTCAATTAATGGTTTTAAGGATTCTGGATAATCACTGCCTCAATCCATTATTTCCTTAGCTGTTCCGAATGATGATTATCTCATTTTATTTATTATTTCTTTTGTATTTTGTTGACTGGAATTTTTATAAAAGGATTTTTTTCCTCATCAGCTATTTAGTCATCCTGAAATAAGAGTGAGCACAGGAAGGATGAGATAAATGCTTAATTTTTTTATTTTCCAGAATGAGTTGGTGTTCTAGCCACTACCACTGACCAATGTGTTGTTTTGCTCATATCACTAAAAAGTCATTGAATTTTAAAATATTTGAAGTATTCCAGTCATTTTCAGTCAATATCTTTATAATGCTCAAACTGTTCCAACTTGAGGCAGTGGGAATCCTTTTGCATTGAGTCCTATATTGTGTTAAAATTAAAAAAAAAAAAAAAAAGATTTGTTTTGGAGAAGGAAATGGCAACCCACTCCAGTATTCTTGCCTGCAAAATCCCAAGGACAGAGAAACCTGGCAGACTACAGTCCATGGAGTTGCAAAGAGTCATACATGACTCAGGGACTGAACAGCAAATTTACTTATTTGGCTGCACTGGGTCTTAGTAGCAGCAAGCAGGGTCTTCTTCTAGGGCAGCATGGGCTCTAGAGCGCACGGGCTCAGTAGCTGTGGTGTGTGGACTTAATTGTCCTGCAGCATGAGGGATCTTGGTTCTCAGATCAGGGATCAAACCTGCGTCCCCTCAGTTGGAAAGGGGATTCTTAATTATTGGACCACTAAGAAAGTCTAAGTCCTATTTTTTTTTGACAAAATCCTGTAGTCTTCAGTAGCTTCCTTGACTTCTGTCACACGTACCAGAATAGAGAATACATTCCTGTCCCAGACTTGAAATCAAGCATTTCCCTAAGGAGCTCTGATTCCTTTGAGTAGAAAAGAGTATAGCGAGAGCATAATCTAGGTGCAAGAGGGAGTCATTGCTCCTGAACTGGCACTCTTTCCAGGACTTTTACATGTACAAAATACAGAAATGTCTATTTTTATTAAAAAATGATTTCATAGGAGTATTTCACAACCAAAATCGGAAATCACAAGGTTTGTTTTTTTAATTTTTATTTGATATTTATACCTCTTTTCACCTATGCTAACGACATTTATTTTAGTTGCTTATTCTCTTTATCATGAAAGTTTCAAGAAAGATACCAATGTTTTTACTAAAAAGACTCCTGAATGCAAATCTTTTTGCCCTCGCATATACCCTACCTAGAACAGTCAGAAACTATGTTTTAAAGGGATTTGAAATATTCTTTATCTGTATAATAATGCTACCAACTTGACATGAAATCAAATTTGTTTCTATTTGCTTTTTTATTTTTTATAGAAATTCCTTTTTTGTTTAATTTTATAAAACACATAATTCAAAGTCAAAATTATGACATTACATCATATCACTACAATAAGACTGCTCATTAAGCCCACTCATTTTCTTCCTCCTATGTCAGTAAACATTTTAATTAATTTTTGATCTGTTACTCAATTGCTTCTCTTTGAAATCTTAAAAATAATAATATATACATTATTTATAACCCCTTTTCTAATACAAAAGAAAGCATACCATTCACAATCTTCTATACCTAGCTTTCTTAATATAAATATCCTGGAGAATGATCTCTAGCAGTATACAGAGATCTTTCTCTTTCCTTTTAATATCTATTTACAAAGGACTCCCTGGTGGCTTAGTGGATAAAGTGTCTGCCCACAATGTGGGAGACCCAGGTTTGATCCCTGGGTAGGGAGGATCCTTCGATCCCTGGGTAGGGAGGATCCCCTGGAGAAGGAAATGGCAACCCACTCCAGTACTCTTGCCTGGAGGATCCCATGGACGGAGGAGCCTGATAGGCTATAGTCCTTGGGGTCGCACAGAGTCAGACACGACTGGGCGACTTCACTTCACTTCTTCATGATTGTATGAAAGTACCAGAGTTTATTCAAGCTGTACACTGCTGATGAATGTTTGGATTCCTTCTAAGCCTTTTTTTCTCTTAAAAGCTCTCATGTAATAAAGGCCTTGTCCATACTTCATTTTATATTTTTTCCAATGTACCAGTGTGTGGGAACATCTGTCTTCCTACCGCCATCAGTAGTGTGTTTTATCAAATATTTTACTTTCTGATCAGTCTGATAGATGAGAAATGGTATATCTAAGTATTGTAAATTTTTATTTCTCCTACTATGAGTGTGACTGAGTGTCCTTCTTATGTTTAAAGGTCAGATGTGTTTCTTTTATCAGTGAAAGTTCTGTTCAAATTTTTCACTCATTTTCAACCAAATGGTTGGTCTTTTTTTCCTCAAAACTTAAGTGATCTGAATATGTTAGGGACATTAAATCTTTATCTGTGATATAAATTACAAAAACAATTTTTATAATTTGTCTTCTTATATTGCCTGTGGTATTTTTGGACAAAAATTTTTTTAATGCAGTCAAATTTACCATTAATTTTTACAGTTTTGATTTCAAATCATAATAAAAAAGTTTTAAGGGATTCATTTAAGTTTTATCCAAAGATATGTATGATTTCATTTTTTACATTTAGATTACTAAGAAATTTACCCTTATGTATGGTATGAGGAAAGTATTCAATTTTCTCTTTTAGATTTGGCTAACCAATCATCTACCAAAAACTTCTTTCTCCCATTTATTTGAAATGTCACTTTTTTCATGTAGTCTTATATATTATATACTGCTGCTGCTGCTGCTAAGTCGCTTCAGTTGTGTCTGACTCTGTGCGACCCTATAGACAGCAAGCAGCCCACCAGGCTCCCCAGTCCCTGGGATTCTCCAGGCAAGAACACTGGCGTGGGTAAGTTCAGTTCAGTTCAGTTCAGTCACTCAGTCATGTCCGACTCTTTGCGATCCCATGAATCACAGCACGCCAGGCCTCCCTGTCCATCACCAACTCCTGGAGTTCACTCAGACTCACGTCCATCGAGTCAGTGATGCCATCCAGACATCTCATCCTCTGTCATCCCCTTCTCCTCCTGCCCTCAATCCCTCCCAGCATCAGAGTCTTTTCCAATGAGTCAACTTTTTGCATGGGTGGCCAAAGTACTGGAGTTTCAGCTTTAGCATCATTCCTTCCAAAGAAATCCCAGGGCTGATCTCCTTCAGAATGGACTGGTTGGATCTCCTTGCAGTCCAAGGGACTCTCAAGAGTCTTCTCCAACACCACAGTTCAAAAGCATCAATTCTTTGGTGCTCAGCTTTCTTCATAGTCCAACTCTCACATCCATACATGACCACAGGAAAAACCATAGCCTTGACTAGACGGACCTTTGTTGGCAAAGTAATGTTTCTGCTTTTGAATATGCTATCTAGGTTGGTCATAACTTTCCTTCCAAGGAGTAAGTGTCTTTTAATTTCATGGCTGGAGTCACCATCTGCAGTGTTTTTGGAGCCCAAAAAAATAAAGTCTGACACTGTTTCCCCATCTATTTCCCATGAAGTGATGGGACCAGATGCCATGATCTTTGTTTTCTGAATGTTGAGCTTTAAGCCAACTTTTTCACTCTCCACTTTCACTTTCATCAAGAGGCTTTTGAGTTCCTCTTCACTTTCTGCCATAAGGGTGGTGTCATCTGCATATCTGAGGTTATTGATATTTCTCCCAGCAATCTTGATTCCAGCTTGTGCTTCTTCCAGCCCAGCATTTCTCATGATGTACTCTGCATAGAAGTTAAATAAATAGGGTGACAATATACAGCCTTGACGAACTCCTTTTCCTATCTGGAACCAGTCTGTTATTCCATGTCCAGTTCTAACTGTTGCTTCCTGACCTGCATACAGGTTTCTCAAGAGGCAGGTCAGGTGGTCTGGTATTCCCATCTCTTTCAGAATTTTCCACAGTTTATTGCGATCCACACAGTCAAAGGCATTGGCATAGTCAATAAAGCAGAAATAGATGTTTTTCTGGAACTCTCTTGCTTTTTCCATATGGATCCAGTGGATGTTGGCAATTTGATCTCTGGTTCCTCTGCCTTTTCTAAAACCAGCTTGAACATCTGGAACTTCACGGTTCACGTATTGCTGAAGCCCGGCTTGGAGAATTTTGAGCATTACTTTACTAGCGTGTGAGATGAGTGCAATTGGGTGGTAGTTTGAGCATTCTGTGGCTTTGGCTTTCTTTGGGATTGGAATGAAAACTGACCTTTTCCAGTCCTGTGGCCACTGCTGAGTTTTCCAAATTTGCTGGTATATTGAGTGCAGCACTTTCACAGCATCATCTTTCAGAACTTGAAACAGCTCAACTGGAATTCCATCACCTCCACTAGCTTTGTTCATAGTGATGCTTTCTAAGGCCCACTGGACTTCACATTCCAGGATGTCTGGCTCTAGGTGAGTGATCACACCATCGTGATTATCTTGGTCGTGAAGATCTTTTTTGTACAGTTCTTCTGTGTATTTCTGCCACCTCTTCTTAATATCTTCTGCTTGTGTTAGAAGTGGGATTACACATGAATATTTACATATTATAGTATATGGGTATATTATATAATATAATATGTAAATATTCATGTGTAATCAACTATGTTTCTAGGTTTCTTATCCTAGTCTATTGATATATCTGAGTGATTTGAATTTGATTTCTCTCTTCCTCAACTTCCCTTCCTGTTACAGAGACTAATGATTCACAATTTTTTACAGAAGAAAGTATGAAAAAGAAAAAGCCATCACTACTCACATGCTTCATCAATACACATCTCACCATTGAAAACAACGGTGATTTTTCAGCATGGAATAATTCTTATTCAAATCCTTAGATCTGCTGATAATTACTCTGTCCCTGATATTTTCTCATATATAAATAATGACCCAAGAAATTAAATTATTAAGATTCAATTAAAATTACTGTACAATGAAGCTCTTTCAGAAGTGAAAGATCTTAATAATTGTCCACTTATTTTTATTGAGTCAGATTTTCTATTAGGAAAAGGTAAGTTCAAAAGTAATATCACTAAAGTTATTTTTAAAAATTTGTTTGCTCACTTGAAATAATCCAATAGCTCTAACTAGTCTTTCTGAAAACACCACTTCAACTTGCCTCAAAAACCCTTATACTCTATCTAGAGAAGGAAAGATTTGCTAAATATCAGTACATCAAGGCAAAACACTCATCTTATTTCATGTTTTCCCACTGAAAGATTTTTTAGTTCTAAGAATTTGAAATTAATATATTTTTGAAGTTGCCATGTAATACAATTAGTGTTTCAGTAACTTAATTTTCAAAGAAGTGGAGAAGCAGAGTGGAAAATCTAGATTTAGTGTATATAAAATTAATTATAAGGTAATCCTTAAAACAGTATCATTAGAGTGCCCATAGCTAGGTTTTTTTCAATAGAAAAAACTCACAAAAATGGACAAGAGGTTCTTGAATGGTCATTTATAGAGGATTTCTTTCAGCAATTTTCAAATTTGTTTTTATATTAACTGTCTTATAAGCCAGGCAAATTACACACACCAAAAAGAAGAGATCTTGACAATCTTGTGTGTAACTGATAGACAAGAGGGAATATTTTTAGGCAGCAGTCATAATTTTTCCTTGACTGCTAACATCTGCTTGCTAAACCTTGCACACATCCCCAGGGCACTGGGATTCGTAAACATTACTTGATGATGACACACTGAATATTACGAAAATGTGTCTTTCAATCCACACCCAAAACCCTCCAAAGAACATTTCATATTTTCAGACTGTGGTCAGCAGGTTTTACGGGGGACTATTTGTAGCTTCTTAACTAAAAGTTAAATAGATCCTTTATTAAAAATGAATTCCTGGATTATCCTTGCAGGAAACAAGATGGTCATAAGCCACAAAGTCAGTTTTGAAGTAAAATGCTATAGAAATTGAGGTTGTTTCTTACACCTTCTGATAAGGAATGCTGCAAATTATAAGAACAGACTATTTACTGAAATGAGCATAAAAATAGCCAGACCGGTATTCCTTTGCTTTTATAGACTTCAAGACTCCAAACCACTTTTAGAAGTCAAAAATAAAACTGTAACATTTCTGTCAAATCTTAATATTCAAGTAATGCTCACAGCAACACAGAATATAGAATTTGATAATGAGGAAGAAGATACAATATTTCTAAGGGAGTAAAGTTTAAATGCAGAATGCATATCTGAAATAAAGTTATTATTTTGATAGATTCAGTACTTTACTGTTGACTGAAATCAGCAGGCCGGCCGCAATTAGCAGACATTTGGTACCGTCCAAGACCTTCATAAGACATTTGGTCCTTGCCAAAATGTCCTTGAAATTTGGTTCTTTCCAAAACTTCCATGAGCATGTTTGGTCTATGCCAAATTGTTTTGGACAGGATCAAATACCAAGTACCTTTTGACATAAACCAAAGGTTTTATGGACATTTTGGACAGGACCAAATTGTTCTGAAAATACCAAGGACCCTTTGGCATAAACCAAGTGTCTTATGGACCAGATGTTTTGTGGGCACTTTATTCAAGACCAAATATCAAAGACCTTTTGGTGAGGACCAAATGTTTTATGGGTATTTTGGATAGAACTAAATGGTTCTGCAAATATTAAGGACCTTTCAGCATAAGCCAAATGTCTTATGGACCAAATGTCTGATGGATCTTTTGTACAGGACCAAATGTCCTGCAAGGGATATTTGCCATATGCAGAGGATATATGATAGGAAAAGAAATCCCACATGACTCTAGAAGAGCCTTTCTGTATTATAAAATACTTACAAAGCCAGAGTGATTCTCAAGAATCCATATGTACCTAAGGAAAATCCTAAATGAAAAATTATGGGTGGACATATTCCCAAATTGAGCAGCAAGAGAAACAGTAAACAGTGAAGTAACGTTCTATGAAAAGGAAGAACTAGTGAAGAGAGAAAAGAGAAGAAAGAAGAAAAAAGGAAGTATTATACCTTTTTCTTTTTGTTGTTTGATTCTTGCTTCTTTGTGTATGGTCACTATCAAAGAGAGACATAATGAAAACTTCAGAAAAAGTACCCAACACTTGGATACAAAGCATAGGAAGAAAACTATCAAAGGCTGATAATTTTTAAATAGTTATTGACATGTTTAAATTGAAATGTTAATGGAGTTCCCTGGTCCTCATGTATTTTCTGGTCAATAGTTTCCTTCTTTTCTTGAATTAAACTCATTAAATGATATAAACTAATTAAAGGATATTTACTAAGTCATATTAACTTAAGTCATCATACTTTTTTCTTTAAAAAATTACTTTTATTTTTGCCCAAATAAAATAAGCTCATTGAAAATAAAAAACAGTTATTTCAAGAAAAAGCTCTTTCAGTTACAGATTCTTCAAAAAAAATAATAATTACAGAGGTCTTTGCTGAAGTATGAAAATTCCTCATTAGAATAAAAGCAAAGCCATTACTTTGTTCACTACTGTATCACTAATATCTAGAATATTTCTCAAAGTGAAAGTGAAGTTATTCAGTCTTGTCCAACTCTTTGCGACCCCATGGACTGTAGCCTACCAGGCTCTTCCATCCATGGGATTTTCCAGGCAAGAATACTGGAGTGGGTTGCCATTTCCTTCTCCAGGAATATTTTTCAGCAAATATAAAATCTTTATGGCAGTCCTCCCTTACACAGAAGTAATAAAGAGCACGCTTTTGCTCCCCTAAATGTGGTTTAATTAGTGTTTATAATTAGGGCGGAAAAGCAGTGTTTATTGGCTGGAAGAAACTGGAATGAGGTTTAAGGAATTCAGGAAGTGGTATTGGTTAAGTACTACTCTGTAGCTTAATTAAACTACTGAATATACTTTGGCAAAAAGTGTGTATGATGGTGAGGCTGGGTCCTCTCTTACTGCTGTTTGACTGTAGATCAGAGTCAGTTTTCAGGGCACACAACCTACACCTTTGCACAGGGCACCATGATGAGAAGGATTCCATGCTTGGATTAATTCTCTACTGTTGCCCTTTTGAAATGTCTATCCTATGAACAAGGGAACATACAATTTTGTACTATGCTGGGTCCTGAAATTATGCAGCCAGTCCTGCTGCAGAGTTTCTATAAATGCTGAGTCAATAAGAGAAGGATGCTCTATAAATGACCAGTAGTCTAACACATAGAAGACAGATTGCTGCTGCTGCTACTAAGTCGCTTCAGTCGTGTCCAACTCTGTGTGACCCCACAGATGGCAGCCCACCAGGCTCCCCCATCCCTGGGATTCTCCAGGCAAGAACACTGAAGTGGGTTGCCATTTCCTTCTCCAATGCATGAAAGTGAAAAGTGAAAGTGAAGTCGCTCCGTCGTGTCCAACTCCTAGCGATCGCATGGACTGCAGCCTACCAGGCTTCTCTGCCCATGGGATTTTCCAGAAGACAGATTAGGAGGGACTAAATGAGAACCTATACACCTCCTGAGAAAACTGTATGCAGGTCAGGAAGCAACAGTTAGAACTGGGCATGGAACAACAGACTGGTTCCAAATAGGAAAAGGAGTACATCAAGGCTGTATATTGTCACCCTGCTTATTTAACTCATATGCAGAGTACATCATGAGAAACGCTGAGGTGGAGGAAGCACAAGCTGGAATCAAGATTGCTGGGAGAAATATCAATAACCTCAGATATGCAGATGACACCACCCTCATGGCAGAAAGTGAAGAGGAACTAAAGAGCCTCTTGATGAATGTGAAAGAGGAGAGTGAAAAAGTTGGCTTAAAGCTCAACATTCAGAAAACTTAGACCCTGGCATCTGGTCCCATCACTTCATGGCAAATAGATGGGGAAACAGTGGCTGACTTTATTTTTCTGGGCTCCAAAAACACTGCAGATGGTGACTGCAGCCATGAAATTAAAAGACGCTTACTCCTTGGAAGGAAAGTTATGACCAACCTAGACCACAAATTAAAAAGCAAAGACATTACATTGCCAACAAAGGTCTGTCTAGTCAAGGCTATGGTTTTTCCAGTGGTCATGTATGGATGTGAGAGTTGGACTGTGAAGAAAGCTGAGCGCCAAAGAATTGATGCTTTTGAACTGTGGTGTTGGAGAAGACTCTTGAGAGTCCCTTGGACTGCAAGGAGATCCAACCAGCCCATCCTAAAGGAGATCAGTCCTGGGTGTTCATTGGAAGGACTGATGAAGCTGAAACTCCAATGCTTTGGCCCCCTGATGCGAAGAGCTGACTCATTTGAAAAGACCCTGATGCTGGGAAAGATTGAAGGCAGGAGGAGAAGGGGACGACAGAGGGTGAGATGGTTGGATGGCATCACTGACTCAATGGACATGGGTTTGGGTAGACTCTGGGAGTTGGTGATGGACAGGGAGACCTGGTGTGCTGTGGTTCATGGGATCGCAAAGAGTCGGACACAACTGAGCGACTGAACTGAACTCATATCCTCCAAAATTTTTTAATAAGAGAGAGCTCCAAATAATATCAACCTGTCTTATTTTTTAGGCTTCAATTGTCCCTAAAAAAACTTCTATGTGAGGACTTGAGCTATCACTGTGCATTTATCATCTTTGACTTTTTAGTTGAGAAAATCATAATTGAATTCCTTCCTGGGTGGTGCAAGTGATAAAGAAGCTGCCTGCATTCGATTCTGGGTCAGGAAGATCCCCTGGAGGAGGAAATGGCAAACCACTTTAGTGTTCTTGCCTGGAAAATTCCATGGAAAGAGGACCCTGGTGGGCTACTGTCTGTAGGGTTGCTAAAGAGCTGGACTTGACTTAGCAACTAAATAACAACAATAAAAACAAAGTCCCAGTAACTCTCCTAAGCAGGGTAAGTTTTACTTTTGCAGTTCTCAGGAACCATGCACCCACCCCACTAAACATTTTAAAAGATTCTGATTTTACTTGGGAGGTCACTCTTTGTAATTCAGAAATCACAGTACTCAAAAGAACTGTAAAGTCAACTTCTTTAAAAAAATGAAAGTCACATACTGGGGATTTACAGGTCTCAAAAGTCTGAAGGCTGTAGTGAGACTCTAAGGTGATGTCAGCATTCCAGACACATTGCCAGCACTTGTATTATACTACCTGTATACTACTAGGTTCACAGAAAATGTCCTTCAATCCATTAAGACATACCATTTGCCATGACTTGAGCTCTTTATACTTAGGATTTTGTTGCTCAAGGAATATTGCCACTTCTTACATTTAAATCTTAAAGACATTTACAATGTGGTAGTTGGGGGTTAAATGTCCATCTTCACTCCTCTGTCAGAAGATTTAAGGTTGGACTAATAATCTGTTTTGGTTGGTAGTGAAAGGGCATATGACATAGTTAAGCTCATTCATTGGGTCATGAATCTATTTCAAGCAAATTACAAATGATGTTAAATATCATCACTTATATGGTATGCTTGCAAACCTAAAACTATCCCAGAAAGAAGAAAATTTGTAAGACAATCCCTAAAAGTGTTTTAGTTTAACTAAAACTAGAACCAGACATATTTGAAAAAATATATTTTCAGAAGCATTGTCAACAATCCATAAACATGCCTTGCCTTTGGGGTTGGGACAGACATTTCCCAGCTGTTCTAGTTGGAAAACTCTGCTTTCATGGTTGCTCTGATCACAAACTTACTACAAATCTTTATTGCTCATAACAATCCCTGCAAATTGAGGCACTTTATGAACCTGATATATTTCTAGGGATTTTACGTACACCATTTTACTTAATACTTATACTATTCTGTAGAACTTGAAGCATTTCGAGCCCTTCTCCCACGCCTCTGTCTGGTTTCTCTAATTGGACATCATCCACACCGCTTCCTATTCTTACTGTCACATCTCTCTATTTTTCATTCTTCGATTGCCTCAGAGATTTCAAGGAAGGATGCCTTCAGGAACTACCCTGCATGTGCTCTGCCTTGTCACGTGTCACTCTGTCTCAGCCTTCCTTCCTTCCTCTTACCTATCCAATGTCTTCCCCTCCCAACATCTGATTTAAGTCTTTCTTCTTCCACCTTCAATAGAATAGAATGCTATTCTTCTCATCTTTTTGCTAAGAATTTCTTGTGCAGAACTTTCATAGGAGGGGAGGAAGGGCGTAGCAGCCAGGATACACAGCATGAATCAAGGAAGAGAGGCAAGATCATGTGGCAGGTAAGGGGAAGGATAAATGGGGTGGTGTGGCTGGATTATAAGTAGAAGTTGAGAAGTGAAGGAAGAGCCGTCAGTAAAAAGAATCAGGATCAGGTTGTTAAGGATGTAAGAGTCTAAGTCCTCTTACAGTCGTGATAGACCTCGAAAGATTCTAAAGCAGGGAAGGGGCCTGGTCAGAATCCAGCTTTTGACAGGTCGCTCTGGTGACAATAGGCAGAGGACAGATTGGACGGTGAAAGGGCAATAAAGAAAAAGGAAAAAAAAAATCACAAAAGGACCTCAGCTAATTCAAAAGTTTAGCTAGAAGACCACAGAGAGAGGCCATATGAGGTAGGGTATAGGGAGAAAGAACATTCCAGGCAGAAGAAAGAGCATGTACAAATTTTTTGGGGCTTGATCTGTTGGAGGAGTGCCAAGACGTTCAGTGTGACTGGACCTTGAGAATGAAAGGGAGAGTAGCTAGAGATGAGGTCAGGGAGACAAAACAACCAGGGCCAAAGTAGGACCTTAGAGGCCTCCGTAAGAATTTTGAATTGTATGCCTGTGTTTGAAGAAGCCATTGGAGAGTTTGGGGCAATGAATTGAAATATTCCTACTAAGCTTTTGGAAGCAACACTGCTGCTACTACATAATTAGCTACAGCAAGGTGAGTAGAGAGACCAGGGAGGGCTGTTGTAGTATTCCACATGGAACATGATGGTTGGTGGCATGGACCAAGGGGTCATGGTGGAGGTCACAGGAAAACCTGATTGACAGGATTGGGTATTGTGTTATTAATCGATTCAGAATGTAGGAGAAAACAGGAATTGAGGATGACCTCCAGAGTGAGCACTTATCATTGACAGTGAATAAAAACACAGAAAGCAGTGTGAAAGCAAGATGCAAGATGTTACGTACACCAGTGGATGCTCAATAAATGCAGGATAAATGAGAGACTGAATGAGTGAATGAATAAGAGCTGTGGCTGGTTGTCAGATTTACCTAAATTGTAAAGACAGAGTTAGTCACTCAGTCATGTCCAACTCTTTGCAACCCCATGGACGATAGCCTACCAGGCTCCCTCTGTTCATGGAATTCTTCAGGCAAGAATACTGGAGTGAGTAGCCATTCCCTTCTCCAGGAGATCTTCCTGAACCAGGGATTTAAGTTGGGTCTCCCACATTACAGGCAGATTCTTTATCATCTGAGCCACCAGGGAACTCCAATTGTAAGAATAGGTCTCATACTATTGAATGAATCTTTCTTTAATAGGTGCCCATTATGCCTTCCGGAGAAGGCAATAGCACCCAACTCCAGTACTCTTGCCTGGAAAATCCCATGGACGGAGGAGCCTGGTAGGCTGCAGTCCATGGGGTCGTGAAGAGTCGGACACGACTGAGCGACTTCACTTTGACTTTTCACTTTCATGCACTGGAGAAGGAAATGACAACCCACTCCAGTGTTCTTGCCTGGAGAGTTCCAGGGGTGGGGGAGCCTGGTGGGCTGCCATCTATGGGGTCACACAGAGTCGGACACGACTGAAGTGACTTAGCAGCAGCAGCAGCAGAATGCCTTCTTTTCTCTGCTTTAAGTTTCCATAGCATCAAATATCCTTGAAATAGTAGCCCCAAGCCCCCTCTCTTCAGTGTCTTGTGCAAGGTGATTTACTCCAAATCTGCCATGTACAGGGTTTGGCTATGAAATATGGTTTCCTTCTGGAGAACTCTATATTCTAACCAAAATAAGCTGCGTTGTCAAGCTGTTTCTGACTTTAATTTTCTTAAAATAAATGGGTACAAATGTATTAAAAGAAGAGTTGGACATGTTTTAGCTTTATACTAAGTCACACCATGTATTTCAGTGGAAAATGGTTTCCTCAAAGTCATAGAAAGGGGCTTTTGTTTTAAGCTTAAACTAGAATTTTTTTTCACTAACAGATGACAGTTCTATGTTGCAGCCAGTATCCAGCTGTGCAAGTTCTCAACAGCTGGAGTCATAATAAGCTTCATTCTATGAAAATGAGCTCATTACTATTTGGTTTGTGCTGATGCTCAATAAATCCATAAAGTGCTTCTTTAGGTTTGAGAAGTTTTATGAACTTGTACAAAGAAGTTTTAAAACAAAGTTTTAGGTTTGGCTAAATATCTTTTTGCTCCCCCTTTATTGTAAAGTCTGGTCTCAAATCTGAGCAAATTATACATGTGAATATATATATATATATATATATATATATATATGCCAAAAGACAGACTCACCTAAATTTTAATATTAAATATGCAACATTAAAATTAATGGTTAAACTAATATCATAATAAACTAATATTATAAAAGAAATAGTGACGCTCCCTGGTGGCTCAGATGGTAAAGAATCCACCTGAAATGCGGGAGATCTGGGTTTGATCCCTGGGTTGGGAAGATCCCCTGGAGGACAACACGGCAAGCCACTCCAGTATTCTTGCCTGGAAAATCCCATGGACACAGGAGCCTGGCGAGCTACAGTCCACAGGGTCACAAAGAGTCAGATAAGACTGAAGCGACTTATCACAGTTACATTTTTATCACGGTAGTTTTATTTTTAAATTTACCAAACCCTATGTTATATGTTACCTCATTCTGTAAAACATGTATCTTAAATCATATAGAAAAGTGAAAAAGTAATACAGTTTTAGCTTTTTTTTTTTTTTTTTTTTGCTTTCACTATGATGTTAATATTTCTACGATGAGATCAAATCTCATCCTTAGGGTTGATTTCACTATGTCTCTGGAGTAAGTTTTCTTAGCACTAAAATTATAACAAAGTAATTTAAAGATGTAAAGCTATGGGGAGAAAAAAATAAGCCCTGGTATTAAAATGTATCTGATGAAATGAAAATCTAAAAATAAATAAATAAATAAAATGTATTTGAAGCAGGAACAAAGAGTAAAAAAATAAATTTGTGGTCTGAATTTAAGGATGTCTCAATACCTTTGGTTGAACATTTGAGTCATTTAGAAAATAAGAGGGAATAAAAGAATAAACTTACTAGGTCTAACAAGTTAAAACTATCCACTTCTCAGTCAAAATATTTCCAACATGCCATTTTTACATCTCTTTGATGTGAATTCCAAAAAGACTTAATGGAGAGACAGTGGACAGCCGACCCATAATTAAAACAATAATGGCTATGAAATTCAACCTCTAAAGTAATTTTAGTGTGAACTTCCTTCTGTGAAAACCATCAAAAATCACAAATAACAGAGTTTGATTTTGATCAGCTGGGAGTGTTCTAATCAGCTCAAATTCCATTACCTCTGAGCAAAGTCCAAAGCTGCCCTTCACTGTGAAATCACTGAAGGCCTCTTTAGCAGACCTGTTCACTTGAGGATGTAACCTTTAAATGAATGCCACTTTTGTAAATGCCACTTAAGAGGATCCTTCTAAAAGCCACAGTGAGATGCCACACTGGCCTTCTTGTTGGATTTTCCCAAGGCTGATTTCCTTAGAGGAAAGGAGAGAGTGCTGTCTGGCACCAAAACCAAAGAGATTCCTGGGGTTTTAACCCCAAACTCTATGTCTGACCGCATTCAACCTGTAAATTTCCTCTGTGCAAAATTTCACAACTCAGAATAGTGTCTTTACTTATGTGTGCCTCGCAGAGTATAAAGTCCCTCTGTGACAGGATTACACCTTAGGATATGTGAAGGAAAGGGATTCTTAAACAACTTTGAGCATCATGACTGATTGGCCAGTCCCATCCCCAAAGAATGATACTAACAATATTATGTTTTAAATCCAATGTACGTGTTATAGGCATAACTCCTATCCTGGATTATTTTGTTCTGATTTCAGTATCTGGATGTTACTTGATTCAAAGAAGGAATCTTATTATCATCTTACTTCACTCTTGATTTATTAACACATCTGACCTGCTTTTTGCAAGGTGAAACAAAATTTAGCCTTCCTTAGAGAAAGCAGGACATAAGAATGCTGAGATATAAAGGCAATAGTCACTGTTGTTATGCTGTTTGTGATGGAAACTCATATGCTTTTAGGGGAGGTGAGAAAAATTCTCAGACACTGAAAGCCTTTACAGCATCCCTGCACTAGTTAGATTATGAGAACGCAGCAGAAATTTCTTGCTAACCAACCCCTGCTGAGACGACTGGCTGGCTAACCAAACAGAATCAAGGAATGTCTTCCATTTGCCCTGTATGCAGCCATTCAAGAAAAAAAAAAAAACTTACAGAAGACTCCAATAATGTCTAACTTAAAGGAAATTTTTCTACTTAGAATGTGAAACATATTCATTTTTCAAAATACTGTACATTATTTAAACAATTTTCTCTGAAAATACAGAATCCTAACTCAGCTCAGAAAGATGCTTAAGACAGAATTCTCAGCTGTGGTTTCAGGTTCCATCTTTATTCCCTGAACTTGTTTTATAACCTGGTAGGACACCACCTACTGTGTGAAATATACAAGATATGGGGAAGAGACCCACAAACCCTATTCCTAAAACAAAATCCAATTTTTTCATTAATAAGTAGTAGTTATTAATTAAATATATCTTTATTTGGAATTTACCATGCACTATAGCTGTACTTGACATTCAAATATAGATTTGAATCAAACAAATGCAATCACAGCTATCATGGAGCACAGGGTTTAATGCGAGATGACATACAATAATGATTAACACTTGATGCAGTATCTGTGATAATGGAAAGGCCAGGAGATGTAAACCAGCAAAGGGTTGGGGAAGGTAGATATCCCCAAGGAAGGAAAGAACTCTTAAATGAAGGCTGAAGTTTGAGTCAGTCAGAAAAAAGGGTTGAAAGAGAAAGAGATGGAGAGGGTGCAGGATGATTCTGGAAGAACAAGAGGGGCTGTGGGAAACTATGAAAGGAATTTAAAGGGGTGGTGGGTATGATGCAATTATAAATATATTTAAAGATAGTACAGTTGGGAAAAATACAAGAAGGAAATGAAGTTAATTAGATATGGAAAAATCTGTGAGAAGGCTT
The DNA here is from genome assembly GCF_003369695.1 of Bos indicus x Bos taurus. Classification (NCBI taxonomy): domain Eukaryota; kingdom Metazoa; phylum Chordata; class Mammalia; order Artiodactyla; family Bovidae; genus Bos; species Bos indicus x Bos taurus. The sequence continues at coordinate 103,469,264 of NC_040077.1, read as the reverse complement.
TTGTAGAAATCTCAATGAGGTATGCTCCTGGCTTAGTCTAGATGCATAAAATTCCACCCCAAGACATTTTAGAAAGGCTTGATTTTTCTCTGATATAAATTAGGGACCCTAGGGACCTTGAGCAGAGGTGAGACGGTAGGGAAACCAAAATACCTAGCTGCAGGTAAAGTCATATAATATTTGGAAGTTGGAGTGTTAGGGAGAAAAGCTTGCCTATTGTTCAACTTTGGCTGAAGTTGGTACTATTATTATCACCCTACGGAAAAAAAAAGAGCAGTTTCCTATCTTGACAAAAATTGCAACTAACATTTTTGATTAAGGAAAGCTGCATTTATTTAGATTGAACAACTTTTCATTTTATTTCAGTCTTGTCTTTGATCTGACTCCTGTCAGAACCTTTCTTTCATGAGAGGCTTTGATTATTACAGGAGGCAACATCTGTAATTTAAAACAAAGTGGTCCAGTTGAGGCTAGTAATTATTTCAGAGTGGGATTCCAAAAGAGGGATACATCTACGTAAGTGTGCTGTACTGTCCTGCCTTTCTTGCCTGTTCAGCTGGCATCCAGTTAGCATCCATCCAATATCTCCTCATGCCTTTCCTAATCTACATTTAAATTAAAACTATAGATGATCAAAATTATTCACAAATATTAAATATATCTAGTAGAATACAATCTCAGTAAGGGATTTTTATCTGTTTTTATTTCACTGGGTGCTCCAGAACCTAGACACTCAGTAAATAGTCATTGAAATAATGAGCAAACAAATGTTGACAAAAATATGTTGACATAATTTAAAATATTTCATCTTTTATTAAAATCCAGAGTATACTGAACTTAGAAAGCACATTCTCATTCCCCTGGTATTTAAACCCTCCTTGGTACAGTTCCATTACATATTTCTTTTATTCCAGTAAACCTACATTATTCCTGTCTCCCCACAAAATAATTCTGGTTTTCTGTTTGTATCCCTCTCCTTATTTTGTTCTCTTGGCATGAAATTGTGCTTCTCCTCTCCCATTACTCACCCCCAAGTTCTACTGTCAATTTTTTCTCCATCCTTTCAAACCTATTTCAGAGGCCAGCTCTTTCAGGAAGCTTTTCTAAGGATCTTCTCACTATATGTAGATATACTCACTCCTTCTTTTAAAAACTCAAGACAATTTGTCTTTCCTTGCATCTCATTTAGCCTGCCTTATATTAAAATTATTTATACACTTATTCTATACTGTTGTATGTTAGTATTCATTAATGAAAACCAAACCACTGTAGGTATTTCAAAAGGAGGGAATTTAATAGAGGGACTTTATTACATAGGTGATGAGAGAGTTAATAAAACAAATAGGTTTAATGAGGCAAACTAGAAACTAACAATAGCAGAAAGCCCTTGCCATACTTGGAGCTTGTGAGACAATGAAAGAAGGTGGTAAAGGCAGTATTGTTAGAATCTAGAATCCAGAATCATAGGACCAGAAGCATGGTTGGAAGTTATCCAATAGGATCTGGAGTCATGGGGAAAATAGCTGTCTCTCTGAAGCTGTAGAAATAGAAGAGACTCAGCTGTAGCCAGAATTGCCATGCAGGTGAACAGTTGTTTTCCCACTCAAAGGTTTCCAATGCCTTCCTTTAGTCAAATCTACCTGGAAATCAGTTGACAAGAGAGGCTAAAAAACGTAGCTTCCTACAATACAGAGAAGAACAGGAGAACAAACAGGCAAGTAATCTGTCACTACAGTTTCAGGATTAAAAAAAAGCTATGTGACAATCAATTCAGTCGCTCAGTCTTGTCCAACTCTTTGTGACCCCATGAACCACAGCATGCCAGGCCTCCCTGTCCATCACCAACTCCCGGAGTTTACTCAAACTCATGCCCATTGAGTTGGTGATGCCATTCAACCATCTCATCCTCTGTTGTCCCCTTCTCCTCCTGCCCCTAATCCCTCCCAGCATCAGGGTCTTTTCCAATGAGTCAGCTCTTCGCATCAGGGGGCCAAAGTATTGGAGTTTCAGCTTCAACATCAGTCCTTCCAATGAACACCCAGGACTGATCTTTAGGATGGACTGGTTGGATCTCCTTGCAGTCCAAGGGACTCTCAAGAGCCTTCTCCAACACCACAGTTCAAAAGCATCAATTCTTCTGCACTCAGATTTCTTTATACTCCAAACCTCACATCCATATATGACTCCTGGAAAAACCACAGCCTTGACTAGATGGACTTTGGTGACAAAGTAATGTCTCTGCTTTTTAATATGCGGTCTAGGTTGGTCATAACTCTCCTTCCAAGGGAATAAGCATCTTTTAATTTCATGGCTGCAGTCACCATCTGCAGTGATTTTGGAGCCCAGAAAAATAAAGTCAGCCACTGTTTCCACTGTTTCCCCATCTATTTGCCATGAAGTGATGGGACCAGATGCCATGATCTTTGTTTTCTGAATGTTGAGCTTTAGGCCAACTTTCTCACTCTCCTCTTTCACTTTCATCAAGAGGCTCTTTAGTTCTTCACTTTCTGCCATAAGGGTGGAGTCATCTGCATATCTGAGGTTATTGATATTTCTCCCAGCAATCTTGATTCCAGCTTGTGCTTCCTCCAGCCCAGCATTTCTCATGATGTACTCTGCATATGAGTTAAATAAGCAGGGTGACAATATACAGCCTTGACATACTCCTTTTCCTATTTGGAACCAGTCTGTAGTTCCATGTCCAGTTCTAACTGTTACTTCCTGATCTGCATACTAGCCAATCTGATCACATGGACCATAGCTTGTCTAACTCAATGCAACTGAGCCATGTCATGTGGGGCCACCCAAGACAGATGGGTCATGGTGGAGAGGTCTGACAGAATGTGGTCCACTGGAGAAGGGAATGGCAAACTAGTATTCTTGCCTTGAGAACCCCATGAACAGTATGAAAAGACAAAAATATAGGACACTTAAAGATGAATTCCCCAGGTGAGTAAGTGCCCAATTTGCTACTGGAGATAATTCCAGAAAGAATGAGGGGATGGAGCTAAAGCAAGAACAATATTCAGTTGTGGGTGTGACTGGTGATAGAAGCAAGGTCTGATGCTATAAAGAGCAATATTGCATAGGAACCTGGAATATCAGGTCCATGAATCAAGGCAAATTGGAAGTGGTCAAACAGGAGATGGCAAGAGTGAACATTGACATTTTAGGAATCAGAGAACTAAAATGGACTGGAATGGGTGAATTTAACTCAGGTGACCATTATATCTACTACTGTGGGCAGGAATCCCTTAGAAGAAATGGAGTAGCCATCATAGTCAACAAAAGGGTCCAAAATGCAGTACTTAGATGCAATCTCAAAAATGGTAGAATGATCTCTGTTTGTTTCCAAGGCAAACCATTCAATATCATGGTCATCCAAATCTATGCACCAGCCAGTTATGCAGAAAAAGCTGAGGTTGAACGGTTCTATGAAGACCTACAAGACCTTTTAGAACTAATACCCCAAAAGATGTCCTTTTCGTTACAGGGGACTGGAATGCAAAAGTAGGAAGTCAAGAAATACTTGGAGTAACAGGTAAATTTGGCCTTGGAGTACAGAAAGAAGCAGGGCAAAGGCTAATAGCGTTTTGCCAAGAGAACGCACTGGTCATAGCAAATACCCTCTTCCAACAACACAAGAGAAGACTCTACATATCAACATCACCAGATGGTCAACACCGAAATCAGATTAATTCTATTCTTTGCAGCCAAAGATGGAGAAGCTCTATACAGTCAACAAAAACAAGACTGGGAGCTGACTGTGGCTCAGATCATGAACTCCTTATTGCCAAATTCAGACTTCAATTGAAGAAAGCAGAAAAAACCACTACCATTCAGGTACGAGCTAAATCAAATCCCTTATGATTATACAGTGGAAGTGAGAAATATATTTAAGAGACTAGATCTGATAGACAGAGTGCCTGATGAACTATGGATGGAGGTTCGTGACATTGTACAGAAGACAGGGATCAAGACCATCCCCATGGAAAAGAAATGCAAAAAAGCAAAATGGCTGCCTGAGGAGGCCTTACAAATAGCTGTGGAAAGAAGAGTAATGAAAAGCAAAGGAGAAAAGGAAAGATATACCCATTTGAATGCAGAGTTCCAAAGAATAGCAAGGAGAGATAAGAAAGCCTTCCTTAGCAATCAATGCAAAGAAATAAAGAAAAACAATAGAATAGGGAAGACTAGAGATCTCTTCAAGAAAATCAGAGATACCAAGGGAACATTTCATACAAAGGTGGGCACAATAAAGGACAGAAATGGTATGGACCTAACAGAAGCAGAAGATATTAAGAAGTGGCAAGAATACACAGAACTGCACAAAAAAAGATCTTCATGACCCAGATAATCACGATGGTGTGATCACTGACCTAGAGTCAGACATCCTGGAATGTGAAGTCAAGTGGGCCTTAGGAAGCATCACTATGAACAAAGCTAGTGGAGGTGATGGAATTCCAGTTGAGCTACTTCAAATCCTGAAAGATGATGCTGTTAAAGTGCTGCACTCAATATGTCAGCAAATTTGGAAAACTCAGCAGTGGCCACAAGACTGGAAAATGTCAGCTTTCATTCCAATCCCAAAGAAAGGCAATGCCAAACAATGCTCAAACTACTGCACAATTGAACTCATCTCACACACTAGTAAAGTAATGCTCAAAATTCTCCAAGTCAGGCTTCAGCAATATGTGAACCATGAACTTCCAGATGTTCAAGCTGGTTTTAGAAAAGGCAGAGGAACCAAAGATCAAATTGCCAACATCCGCTGGATCATCGGAACAGCAAGAGAGTTCCAGAAAAATGCCTATGTGACAATAGAGATACTTTTATAATGCCTTTCAACACCTAGCAGAATGTCTTACACCAAATGTTGGTTATATTTTATCATATCCCACTTCTAAAATGGAGAGTATTATTCTGTACAAAGATGAAAATAAGACTTTATACATGAGGTATTATTTAACCAGTGATTCTTTCTGCATGTCCACTAACCATCGACATAATTTTTTAAACGTATGAAGCTTATTTTTTACAAGCAAAATATTATCATGAATTTGGCATTCAATCTCTAATAAGTCCTACCTTTCTCATTCTTTTCTGAGACACTTTAGCTTATTTGAATCACCACAGCACAAGTTCTAGATCTCATTTGGGTCTTGAAACTCTGTAAAAAGCTGATAAGGCTGTCAATTTTCTACTGAGGGTGGGGTGGAAGACAGTATTTGGAATTATACTCAATGTTGTATACATTTTCTGAGTGTTTGCATAGCCCAAAGCCTACTCAATACTCTATGTCACAGACTAGTGGAAGTCTTGATTTTGCTGTTGTTTAGTGGCTAAGTCTAAGCTAGTCATAGCTAAGTTTAGTGGGTATGTGACTCTTGAAATCCTCATGGTCTATACCCCTCCAGGCTCTTCTGTCCATGGGATTTCCCAGGCAAGAATACTGGAGTGGGTTGCCATTTCCTTCTTCAGGGGATCTTCCCAGACCAGGGACTGAATCTGTGTCTCCTTTATTGGCAGGCAGATTCTTTACCATTGAGCCACCTGGAAAGCCCAGAAGTCTTAATAGTCACCTATTAATCAAATGAAATTTGGAAATAGAACACAACATATACCTGATGGGCTACCTTGGTTTCCTCAGTGTGGCCACCTCTAAGTAACCCAAACAGATACCTGGAGTCTGAAAAGGCAGTCTGGAGCTCAACAGTTTCTCAAATGGGGGTGAATTTGCCCCACAAAAAGACATTAGACAATGTCTGGAAGCATCTTTTTATTTTCATGACTCAGGCATGAGTGTTCTGCTGGCATCTAATGGGTAAAGACCATAAATTGCTAAATAACCTACAACACACAAGAAAGCACCCACTACAGAGAGTTATCCAGTTCAAAAGATCAACAGTTCTGAGACTGAGAAACACTATTGAGCAAGAGCAATTATATGCTTCTACTGGGCTCAAAAAGACCACATTAATTTACAATTCAAGATACATTTTGCATTCATCTATGTTCCTCCCCACCAAAAGACACTTATAAGCTGCTGACATATTTACTTAATCAAAGTTTACCTATGTCTCTGAGTTCTAAGGTTCTTAATCCTTTATGTCAATTCTGTCACTGTAGTTTTGAATCTAGTCTATAGCCTGCAAGATGATAAACAATGAATTTCTATTATGCTTAGAGAAAAATCACTCTGTAGCTTAAAAAAACCTGGTTTCTAGCAAGGGGTGGGGGATATACCAAATAATATAAAAAGATATGCCTAAAATCTTAACTATACCCAAATTGAGAATATGAACTCAAGTACACCCAAGTTGTTCAAGCACAAATCTACTTTGTCCTTTTCCCCAGACAGGTATGTGTCCAAAGTCCCAGACTAAATACTCCCAGACCTCAGGCCACACTCCTGAAATTCCATGTTGATTTGAGTTTCCAGAGCTGTTTCAAGGTAGGGTCCTCTAGGTGGCTGACTCAAGAAGTCTATTCTGGCCTTCTATTTTGGAATAGTCTTCTACTCTAGGACCAGGCTGATGCTAGGGGAGTAGTTTTCCTGCTTGTGGTCCATCTGACCCCACCACACCCATCAATTTAGAATCTCCAAGAGCAGAGCCTGTACATCAGGTGGAAAAAGCACAGTTCTAGACAGTTATAACCTCCCAAGGGGGATCTTGTCCTGAGAAGACCCTGGGCTGCAACAGAGCTTTTCTTCTGGCAAAGGCCAAGTGACAAGAGTCCATCAATAGCCTATGGAACTCTTGCACTTTGGTTATGCTTTGGAGACCTCAGGAATTCTAGAGCTGCCAGGATGGCTCCCACAGCCCCAGGCACTGGGCCCATCCCAGCACCTGACCAGTCATGGACCTAGACTCCACACTGGCTCTGTGGACTGAGGTTACAGATTGATTCTTGAAGCCCCAGGATCCAGGCTCGGCGCCCTAGCGCCGGGCTAGCGTCCAGGCTGGTTTCCACAAAACCAAGCTCCCAGCCAGTTCCAGTACCAGACGGGACCCTGAGGACCCAGACACTGGGCCCACCCCCGTGGTCCCCAGCACTTTGTAGCCCTGAGAACATAGTCTCCAGTCCTCCCCCAATGCCCGCACCCCTGCCTTCCCCAGTGGATTGTGAAATGAAGCCCCTCCTTTAGCCTAGCATTATCTAAAACTCTGACATCTGGTCCTGATAGCTTTTCTATTTTTTCCTCACTATTTGTCTTCCAGTACCATGTGCTTCTGTTTTTTACAAGTTTCTAGCTCTGTGTTTTTTACTAATATTTCCTCCATCTGAAATGCCCAACTCCATATATCTTTGCTGCTGCTGCTAAGTCGCTTCAGTCGTGTCCGACTCTGTGTGACCCCATAGATGGCAGACCACCAGGCTCCCCCGTCCCTGGGATTCTCCAGGCAAGAATACTGGAGTGGGTTGCCATTTCCTTCTCCAATGCATGAAAGTGAAAAGTGAAAGTGAAGTCACTCAGCAGTGTCCAACTCTTCGAGACCCCATGGACTGCAGCCTACCAGGCTCCTCTATCCATGGGATTTTCCAGGCAAGAGTACTGGAGTGGGGTGCCATTGCCTTCTCTGCCAAATAACTCTAATATACTAATTTTTGAAATGTCTCCTCTTTCATGAAGCCTGGCCTCACTGCCACAGTCAAATATACCCACTGCCCTTTTGGAACACCCACTAAATTTACTGTGTTTCAACAGAATACTTTCACATTTTCCCCTTCTTTGATAACAAACCATACATCTCCTTTGTGGCTTTCTCATTTTGGTATCCCCCACAAAGCCTACTAGCATGGTGCTTTTGGCAAAGCACATGTTCCTCATATTTTGATGAAATGAAGGCTTCAAGTAAAATATTACTGCAAGGTGCAGGTGCTCTGCATCTACAATATTTTTACATTTACCTACTGAGATCTTCTCTTTCTGGTAGTTGAGATTTGGAAGAGTAGTGTTATAACTGTAAATCAAACTGAAAATTACAATGAAGAATGTAGTTTGTTTTGGGGCGGGGGGTGAAGTTATTTCACCCAATCCATTGTTAGTTTCCTGCATCAACTTGGCTAGGATATTATCTAATCCAGGTATTTAAACACTAGGTGTGACTATATTTAATATTAATAGATGTGACTAACATCTATAATCAATTGCTTGTAAGTAAAGGAGATTACTTACCTTCAATAATATAGTTGGGCCTGATTCAATCAGTTGAAAGATTTTAAGAGCAGAACTGAGGTTCCCCCAAAGAAGAAATTTCATCTGTGGAGAGAGCAACTTCAACTCCTGCTCTGTGTTCCTGCCTGCCCTTCCTGAGAGCTGGTCTATGAAACTGGGATTTGCCTGGTCAGCTCCCACAGCTGTATAATCCAGTTCTGTGCAATAAATAGATAAGAAAACACCAGTTGTCCCTTAGTATCCATGGGGTGTTTGTTCTGGTAGCCCTCACAGATATTAAAATCTACAAATGCTGAAGTTCTTTAAAAAACATAGAGTATAAAATGTATTAAAAAGCAGAGATCACTTTGCCAACAAAGGTCTGTATAGTCAAGGCTATGGTTTTTCCAATAATCATGTATGGATGTAAGAGTGGACCATAAAGAAGGCTGAGCACCAAAGAATTAATGCTTTCAAACTGTGGTGTTGGAGAAGACTCTTGAAAGTACTTTGGACAGAAAGGTGATCAAACCAGTCGATCGTAAAGGAAATCAATCCTGAACTGATGCTGAAGCTGAAGCTGAAGCTGAAGCTCCAATATTTTGGCCATCTATTGTGAGGAGCTGACTCATTGGAAAAAGACCCTGACCCTGGAAAAAATGAAGGCAGGAGGAGAAGGGGACAATAGGGGATGAGATGGTTGGATGGCATCACCAGCTGGATAGCCATGAGTTTGAGCCAGCTCCAGGAGACAGTGAAGGACAGGGAAGCCTGACATGCTGTAGTCCATGGGGTCACAAAGACTTGGACACAACTTGGCAACTGAACAACAGTGATTATATGTTGAATCCATAATTGTGAAAACCATGGATATGAAGGGCCAGCTGTAAATAAGAAAATTCTTCCTACTGGTTCTGTTTCCATGATGGAACCCAGACTGACATGCCTACTATGAAAATTTTCACCTGAAATTTTAAAAAGGATAGTTAGTGATTTTATACATATATATGTATGTGCATATACATATTTTATAGATACTGTGCATATATACATACACACATCAATACACCTACATAGTACAGATTGAAATAATACAAGATACCCTTGTTTTGCCTAACTAAGTGAGCAAGTTTAAAAATTATGATAGAGAATTCTACGGTGGCCCAGCGGCTAAGACTCCATGTTCCCAATGCAGGGGGCCCAGATTTGATTCTTAGTCAGGAAACTAGATCCTACATGCCACAACTAAGAGTTCACATGCTTCAACCAAAGGTCCCAAATGCTGCAACGAAGATCAAAGATCTCATCTGCCACAATTAAGACCCGGTGCAGCCAAATAAAAAATGGCTTGAAAATTATGATAGTGTCAGTGTTATTGAAAGTCCTATGAGGCAGACGATATACAACTATGAACAAGAATACCTTTCTCAGAAATTTTTAAAAACGACTCAATATTGCTATTTTAGTCAGAAAAATATAGGATTTTTTAAAGCCAAGAAATTAAATAATACTCAAGAACATAAGATTAATAAAGAATAAGTTGCTGCATATTTAGTTAATTGATTGTTGTTGTTGTTCAACTGCTAAGTCCAGACCAACTCTTTGGGACCCCATGGAATGCAGCATGCCAGGTTTCTGTCCTTCACTATCTCCTGCAGTTTGCTCAAATTCATGTCCAGAGAGTCAGTGATGCCATCAGTCATCTTATCCTCTGTCACCCCTTCTCCTCTTGCCTTCAATCTTTCCCAGCATCAGGATCTTTTCCAATGAGTCAGCTCTTTGCATCAGGCGGCCAAAGTATTGGAGCTTTAGCTTCAGCATCAGTGCTTCCAATGAATATTCAGAGTAGATTTCATTTAGGATTGACTGGTTTGATCTCCTTGCTGTTGAAAGGACTCTCAAGAGTCTTCTCCAATTAAGGTATCTTAATTGATACCTCTTACTATAAGACCTGCTATCAGCTAAAGCAAGCATTAGATTGAAAAGTGTCATTCATTATCTCGGGAACAAATTAATCTTGACACTTTGGTAAGCCTCACCTAACTCAGAACAAGCCAAACAGCAGGCTTCCAGTTGGCTCCTCCAGAAAGGGACGTGGAAGAGGCTAGAACTCAGCTTGTTTCCCCTGGAAGGAATCACCACTCACCAGGTTGATCTCTTACTGCCTCAGGGGATGTTAACGCTGCTTGGTGATGTGCTCTTCAGTTGCTTAACTATCGATAACTTGACAAATTTTAGTTTAGTATGTTGCTTGTATCCTGTGTGTTGTGAGTGTAATGAACAAGAGGAAAACAGGCTTTCACAATGTTAACAAAATATTTTTCTCATAATCTGATTCACTCTGATACCAGCCAACTCCAATTCCTCAGTGACTTTAGATTATAAAAAGTCACAGCTGGAAGAGATTTAGACCAACTCTGTCTTTTCACAGATGAGGAAGCTGAGGGTATGAGAAGTGGGGTGATTTGCTCAAGGTCACTGCTAAGGATGGGACACAGGTAGGACTGTCATTCAGAGCCTCGGTGTTACCTCCTTTCTTACTTATGAGTTGTTTGGGTCAGGAAAATCATTAACCATCATTAAAGCATAATATAAATGAGAAAAAAAATGCTGCTGAGATTAATGATTTTCCTTAATTATAGTTATTTCTTTAATCATATTCATGCAATTAAATTCAAAGCTAGGCTGTCAAATACTGTAGCCACGGAGATATAAGGCTAACATATACTTGAAATGTGTCTAGGAACTAAATTTTTAAGATTTAATTTTATTCTTTTAAATTTAAAACATGCTTGATTAAATTATTAAGAATTTTAAAATTAGGTTTAGAATGATATGTGAATCTATTTTTCTAACAGTAAATTTTATGAAACCTAAGTGGAGATCAAGTATTTCCAATGACAATTGAAGTGTACTGTAAGTAAAAATTATTTCAAAGGCTTAGCACACAAAAAAAACATTAAATACCTCATAAATAGCTTTTATATTGAGTATACATTGAAAAGATAGTATTTTGGAAAAATTGAGTTGAATTAAATGTTATTGCAATTAATTTCACTTTCACTTTACTTTTTAAATGTAGCTATTAGAAAATTTCAAGTTACATACACAACGTTCATTATATCTCTGTTGGATAGGACTGATAGAGAACCTCAAGTGTTTTTCAAATGTGTAAGAAAGTGTATCTAAATAACTCTTGTATTTTTAATTACAAGGTGAGCACATATGAAAAACTTCTACTCTCACTTACTTTGGATCCTTCTATGTTAGTTTCTGAAACATATCAATTAGAAATGAGCACCCGCAATTTGGGATGTTGGCTTTGTGATTTATTCTTGGTGAAATAGACACTGTAGAAAATCTTAGGGATCTCAGAGTAAAAAAGTAATTGAATGAAATCCTTGATATCCACAGGGCTCTAAGTTGCTTACCTCTTAACACACCACATTGAAATCACTCTTATAATTCCTGAAAGTGTATTTTTAATAGTGTCGGAACCCCACGTGTTTCATTGATGAAGATTGTGGACATGCTGAGGCTCCAATAGGACCTTTCTCTCAAGTAATATAATCCTTAACAATACCTCTCCCTTTCAGTCTGAGTAGCTGTAACAAACTTCAGACATCAAACTGATAATTAGGTTTCTTAGCATAATTTCATCTGGGACTTGTAACTGAAACCATTGTGTTCATTGTCCATGACATCTTACACACGTGGCATGTCCTTCCCATTCGGTGGCCAAATGGTTGTCCTAGGCTTTGGTTTCCCTTTCTGGAAAAGAGCAGGCTCCTTTTAACATTCCATGCCCTCGCATGGGTATATTTTGAACCTTCTTTTCAAAGGCTCTGGATGAAATCTTGACTGCTTCCCTTTTTGTCACTCAGATGTTCTTTGAAGTTCTGTTATGGGCTGAATTGTGTTCCCCTAAAATTCATCTGTTGAAGTCTTAATGCCTGGTACCTCAGACTGTGATTATATTTGAAGATAGAGTCTTTAAAAACATAGTTAAGGTAAAATGGGGTCATACAAGTGAGCCCTGTTCCGATATGACTGGTGTCCTTATAAGATGAGGCGATTAGGACACGGCCACGTGCACACACAAAGGGAAGACCACAGGCAGACACAGTGAGAAGGTGGCCATCTGCAAGCAGAGGAAAGAGATCTTAGAAGAAACCCAACGCACCAACACCTGGATCTTGGGCTTTTCACCTCCAAAACTGTGAGAAAATGAATTTATGTTGTTTAAGCCACCTGGTGTGTGATCCTTTGTTATTTTTGCCTAAGCAGATTAACACAGCATCCTTCTTAGTTGCCCTTGATTAAGCCTCCCTCCTCTAGAAAACCATCAGATGCCCTTTTTGTTGGATGCCACCTTTATTCATCCTGGAAAGAACCTGTTTCACCACTTGCCCTACGACGTTATCCCTGTGGTGTTCTTCCTTTTCCTCCACAGATTGCCATATAGTCCATTGCCATATAGTCTATTTTTAAAGTCAGACCATCCTATATATTCCCTCCAAATTTGATGAAAGTTTCTCTAGCCAGTTTTTCACAATGTGTTACATGAAACAGAGAAGCAATTTAATTTTTATAGATTATGCTTAGCTTCTAACAATCAGCCTTAGAGAATTTAGAAAGCAGTGAATGAGGTAGAAGGAGCAAGGACTATGCAGGATTACTGACCCAGGTTGAAATTTGACAGTGTACTTACTACTCCAGTGGCCTTGAATTAGTTTTAAATTCCTCCCATGTATCATCTTTACACTAGGGCTACTATAGTTTCTGCCTCAAAGGAGTATAGGTGGGTGCTCAGTCATGTCCAACTCTTTGCAACCCCATGGACTATAGCCTGCCAGGCTCCTCTGTCCATGGGATTTTCTAGGCAAGAGTACTGGAGTGGGTTGCCATTTCCTGCTCCAGGGGATCTTCCCAACCCAGGGATCGAACCCACGTCTTCAGTGTCTCCCGCCTTGGCAGGCAGATTCTTTACCACGGAGCCACCTGGGAAGCGAGATGGGTTATGTGGAGAGTTAAATGAGATAACATATGCCAGGTTCATGGCAAATAGTACCACATAGTAAATATTAATCCTCTTGCCCCAAAGGTAATGAAAGTTCCTTTGAAATATGACTACAAATCCTTTTTAAAAACAAGAAGAACAGCAGAAGTGTTTTATAGTTAAACAAGGGGGAGGAAGAACATCTGTTTATGGTGTCCTTTGGTGAAACAGCATTCATTTATATTCTAGGGCAGTGATGCAGCCCTAATTCTCTAGACACCGGGAGGCAGTTAGCTGGAAACTCACTGTCATTCAGCCTCTCTGGAAGACAGGAGGTCACTGATGAGTGCCTGTAGGAAGAGCCTCAGAGCAACCATTTGATCACATGACTCGGTTCTGAAGTCCTGTTTACTTCTTTCCTTTCTTTCTGATCAAAATAATAATATAATGCTTAGTTTACTAAGAAGAAACTCTATGTTAAGCACATTGTTTATGGGGAGTTTTAAATAATATACCTGCTGCTACTGCTAAGTCACTTCAGTCGTGTCCGAATCTGTGTGACCCCATAGACGGCAGCCCACCAGGCTTCCCCGTCCCTGGGATTCTCCAGGCAAGAACACTGGAGTGGGTTGCCATTTCCTTCTCCAAAGCATGAAAGTGAAAAGTGAAAGTGAAGTCGTTCAGTCATGTCTGACTCTTAGCGACCCCATGGACTGCAGCCTACCAGGCTTCTCCATCCATGGGATTTTCCAGGCAAGAGTACTGGAGTGGGGTGCCATTGCCTTCTCTGAAATAATATACCTAGGATACCCATATTTATGCATTTATACACATACACACACACACACCTACTTATCAATAAGAAGTACCATTGCAATGGGAAGGATTTCCCTGTTTATATTTGATTGAATTCCACAGACAAGTGGGTACTAACTGTTAGCAAGTGTCTCTCAGGCTTCTGAGTGGAGAGGAAACAAATAAACTGAACCTAGTCTTGCCCTCAAGTCCTGGCTATGATGCTGCTATTAAAAGTGGAATTGGACCTGACCATCACATTTTTGAAGCTCTTATAAAGGAGCTGGGTGAACATTAAATGGAGTATAATGGCTGTTGGTCTCTCACTTCACTTTTCTAGTTAAGGGCGATCGACAAGACTGGTTGGTTGGTCCCTTTAGTCTGATTTCTCGAGGGAGCACATTCAAGCCAGGAAGACGGTCTCTTCCTAAACTGCACTCTTCTCACTTGGCACTGTCTTCCTTGCTGGTGTTACGAAACTGAAGATTACTCCCTCCCTGCTGCCCTGCTAAACTGAGATCTGTTATTAATCAATACACTCTTCAGAAAAGAAATCAATCTATCCAGATATTTTAAATAACAAATCAACAAGGTGATATTCCACCAACACAAACGACAGGAGCATCCAGTTCGTGTTTTTTTCCATCAACTTTTCCAAGATTCAAAGGAAATGTGACTCCTAAAAGTACAATACAATGAAAATACAGTCCTATAAAGTATCAATATTTCACATTTCCTCCCTAAAGTATTAAATTGGAAATAAAATATTTTATAAGAAACATCTATTAAAGGTATAACTAGGCAGTAGGGATGATATTTGTTATTTTAGCTGTCGTTTAGTTGCAAAGTCGTGTCTGACTCTGTGACCCCATGGACTGTAGCCTGCCAGGCTCCTCTGTCCATGAGATTTCCCAGGCAAGAATACTGGAGTGGGTTGCCATTTCCTTCTCCAGGATATCTGCCCAACCCAGGGACTGAACCCACATCTCCTGCATTGGCAGGTAGATTCTTTACCACTGAGCCACTTGGGAAGCCCAGGGGTTATATAGAGATATATAAAAAGGCGACTGTTCCTTTTAATGGCTGAGCTTATCCTGCAATTAAAGATAAATAAATTCTGGAAGAAAAAAGATGACTGCTCTCAATTGGTAAGAATTACTTTGGATACTGTTATTAGATGCTGTGTTAGAACTTGATTATTTTGGATATTGTCTCCTGGGGCTGCCATAACAAAATACCACAGACTAGGTGGCTTATGACCAACCTAGATTAGTATACTGAAAAGCAGAGACATCAATTTGCCAACAAAGGTCCATCTAGTCAAGGCCATGGTTTTTCCACTGGTCATGTATGGATGTGAGAGTTGGACTGTGAAGAAAGCTGAACGCCAAAGAATTGATGCTTTTGAACTGTGGTGCTGGAGAACACTCTTGAGAGTCCCTTGGACTGAAAGGAGATCCAAGCAGTCCATTCTGAAGGAGATCAGCCCTGGGTGTTCTTTGGAAGGAATGATGCTAAAGCTGAAACTCCAGTACTTTGGCCACCTCATGTGAAGAGTTGACTCATTGGAAAAGACTCTGATGCTGGGAGGGATTGAAGGCAGGAGGAGAAGGGGATGACAGAGGATGAGATGGTTGGATGGCATCATTGACTCGATGGACATGAGTTTGAGTAAGCTCTAGGAATTGATGATAGACAGGGAGGCCTGGCGTGCTGCAGTCCATGGGGTCTCAAAGAGTCGGACACGACTGAGCAACTGAACTGAACTGAAGGTGGCTTAGACAACCTTCACATTTCTGAAGGTCAGAAATCCAAGATCAAGTTGCGGGCTAGCTGGGTTTCCTCTGAAGCCCTCTCCTTCACTTGCAGATGCTGTCCCTCTCTCGCTCACTGTTAGCTCTGTTTGCAAGTTCTAACTTGTGTTTCCCATAAGGACCTACTTTTTCCTGGGGCTCTGTCTTCCTATATGCATTGTCCTGAAATCTTGCTGTGATACAAAAATCTGATCGGAGGCAACTTTATAATAAATCACCTCAGCACACAAGAGGAAGTCAAGAAATTCTGGCTAGAGACACTACGTTCTTTAAACCTGAGTAATATTTTCCAAGCCAAAAAATTGGATAACAATATGTCTTAGTTTTAGTTTCCCATTCTTACTAGTTTTATTTTCTCCTTTTTCATTTAAAGCACTATCCCACTTTCTCCAAACCCAATGGACTCAATCCAACAATTATCTTCTAGTTCTCTCTTCCTTTGGTTTCATTGAACAACCAAGTACAGGAGAAGCAGCTGAGAATTGTGAACATAAAGTCACTGAATCACTGTAACACACAATCACTGCCAAGTATAAATGCCTTAATGAATTCATGGTTCATCTGTTTGAAAATTCAGCTAATTCAGTCTTGTGTTTTATACAGATATTATTTTCATCATGCTGAAAGCCAATTTTGGTTTTAGTGTGAGCTGTGCTGTACTGAAACACTAGAATCATGAAGCTAACCTCCAGAAGGTCTAAACACGGTGTAGATTTGGGGCAGGCTTACTTCAATTAGCCCTGAGTGGTAATCTATCTAAATTTCTTTTAAAAGCCATGCAGACATTTGTTCGGTTATTCTTCAAGGACCGAGTTTTAAATGTTTTTTTAAAAAATTCCGAAAATAAGAAATTCAAGCAACTAAAAGTAATGCATATCACCTCAAACCCTTTTGTATTGTTTTTCTACTTTTCCACTGATTATGGGACACAGCTATGTGCCAGCTCATGCCCTGAGTAGGTGGCAGAGAAGAGTAAGCCCTACTGGATGGGAGGCATTCTATCCAGTCAGCCTTGCTTTGTTGAGTTTTTTCCATTCATAAGAATTTGTGGATTGTATTCTACTGGCTTGAAGTTTAGTCTTAAAGAGTTGGTCTATACTAGAAAGTCTAAGTTTAACACAGGGGGAAATGCTTGCTACTATAATGAAAGCAGAAAGCAAAATTAACTGGATTCACCTGTTAACATTCATTCTTTTGAAATATTTTTTAAACATTATATATTTTTTTCTACAAATTACAAAATAACCATGGAGATGACATCTTGTTGAAAGGATGAGTGTGGTCTTCATAGGCAAACCACCTGGGGATAAGCCTGTCACTTATTTGCTGATCTAACTTCTTTATTTCTCAATTTTTTTATCTGTAAAATGGAGATAATCCTAACACTCTTTTTTCTGTTTGTGTGAATAACTGAATTAACACATGGACAGTGTTTAGAACAATTTCTAACACACGGTGCTACACATACACAAAATTAATTGATAAAAGTAATTTAATGACTTGTCTTACATTTGAGGTTTAATGAAGAATTTTACTATCTGGCTGTTTTTCTTATTGCATTAATGTAAAACTATTTACATATGGATTACAAATTATACTCTAAAATATTCTACATCTGACTTTCCCAATGATGTTTATTTTGCAAAAATTCTACAGGGTATCATTATTGGAGTTCTAATGAGGGAGAGTTGGGCAGAGAAAGAGTGGAGGTAATAAAAGCAATTACTGCAGAGGGAGACTTCTGCCATGAAATTAAGACACTTGCTCTTTGGAAGAAAAGCTATGAAAAACCCAGACAACATATTAAAAAGCAGAGATATCACTTTGCCAACAAAGTTCCATGTAGTCAAACCTATGGTTTTTCCAGTAGTTGTATTGATGTGAGCATTGGACCATAAAGAAGGCTGAGCGCAAAAGAATTGTTGCTTTTGAACTGTGCTGGAGAAGACTCTTGAGAGTCCCTTGAACTGCAAGGAGATCCGACCTACACTTGATCTTAGCCAAAAGGCCAAGGAGTGATAAAACCAGTCAGTCCTAAAGGAAATCAACCCTCAATATTTTCACTGGAAGGACTGATGTGGAGCTGAAGCTCCAATACGTTGGCCACATCCAAAGAGCCAACTCATTGGAAAAGACCCTGATGCCAGGAAAGATTGAAGGCAGGGGGAGAAGGGAGTGACAGAGGATGAGGTAGTTAGATAGCATCATCACCCCTTCAACGGACACGAGTTTAAGCAAACTCTGGGAGATAGTGAAGGACAGGGAAGGCTGATGTGCTGCAGTTCATGGAGTTGCAAACACCTTCATCACTTAGCGACTGAACAACAGCAACAAATAAAGCCAATTAAGGACAGTGTTTGTCAGTAGCCACCAACAGTCTCCAGGGGACCATTTACACAGTAACCTCAGACTACCCCTCCACAGGGCCTGGGGCACAGTACCTTCTCAAAGCTGAATTTCATGAAAACAGCCACTGCGAAGGAGTTTCCATGGGAGGATTGTTTGGGACTGAGGCTATTGACTAAAACACCAACTTTGGGGAAATACATTTGGGAAAGACCCTGATTCATAAAATTAGAGAAACCACATGCTGTGTATTTATTATTTTAAGGTCTATCCTGGAGGGGAATCAAATCAAAGAGGACTTATTTTCATTAAATAAGATTCTAGGATTTGTTGCTAATCAGGGGCTTTTAAAAACAGTTATAGGAGTGAAGGTTCAACTTGAATAGCTTCTTTCTTTCTCTTTCTCTTTTTCATCTGCTTTACCAAGCGCATGCATTTTGAACCACTCAAACAGATCACATCAAAAAGATATTGAAGAAATTTGTTCTCTTTTATCACAATTAGTTTTTACAGAAAGAACAGCTATAATTACTTTTTCAAGGTGGATCTGATGCTAAATATACTAAAGATCTAAGGGCTATACTGCTGAAATTTTTACAAACAGGAAGTTAATTACTACATACTGATAGTAATCAGTTTAAAAACTTATTTTTTTTAGGTTAGTAAGAAGGTAATTGGTCTCTTCAAAATATTAAATCATTTTAATAACTGTTTAAAGCAAAGATCTGGACTGTAGATTCAGGAAGCCAAATATCTGCCTAATTAACATCATGGAGAATAAATACCTAAAAATTAATATGAATTTCATTTTTCATTTATTAATAGAAGCTTATCATCCCTTATTCATGACCCTCCTCAGATACCAAAATAGTGCTTTATTCTTCCCCTTGGAGCAGTTAATTGCCAGATCTTAAAAATTTTAATATTTCCGTGCTACAGTTTTTTTGCCCATGAAACAATTATTCCTGAATCTATTTTATATTATAAACATAAAGGTTACGAATTGCTTTGAACCAAATGGAATAATTTCCTAAATACATGATCATACAACCTTAGAACAAGGAGAGACAACTGAAGTCCTGATAGTTTCAGGATTATTTATCCAACATCTGAGGACTCTGGTATTTTGTGTACATTATTTCTAATCATTCTGGGAGAGGAAAAATTGTTATTTATAACCACTTGTATATTTATCACTCTCTTTTTTCTTCTTCTATGGATGGTGGAATAAGGCAATGGAAGGATGAGGGTAGGCAAGCTTGGAGGGGCTCAGGCCAAGTTAAATAAATTTGCACTAAAAAGAGGGAGACTAAAATCTATGGTAAAGATCTGGGAAGATTTACAAACTATACTTGGCAAGAAACAAGAGAGAAAAAAATGGTTTTGGAAAATATGGAAATAAAATACAGTGGCCCCTCCTCCGATTTCCCATACAAATTTTAAGTAAAATCACTCTACTAAAATGGTGTGGTTGGAGTGCAGGCTTCATTGTGAATGTGAAGAGCGATTGAATTGGCACCCTGAGCATGACTGGATGATACACTGGACTGCTGCTAATAGATTACCCCTCTGAAGCCAAATATTGACCCCGTATCAGAGAAGATGGTCTGGGTCTTTGAAAAACTTCATGGTGCTCTCAGAACCACCTTCTGGTCAAGCAGCAGAGTTGAAATTTGAGTCAAGTTCTCTCCAGCTTCTATCCAATGTTCTTTCTTCTGACTATTTCCTATCACTGAGAGATGCTGTCTCATATACTGAGCTTCCCTGGTGGCTCAGATGGTAAAGAATCTGCCTGCAATGTAGGATATCCAGGTTCAATTGCTGGGTTGGGAAGAGCCCTGGGAGAAAGGAATGGCTATCCACTCCAGTATTCTTGCCTGGAGAACTCCGTAGACAGAGGAACCTGGAGAGCTACAGTCTATGGGGTCACAGAGAGTCAGACACAACTAAGCAACTAACACTTTGACATACACATACTAAGCTCATCTTCTGCTCCTCAAAACCTAACAGCACCTGGCACATCATAAATGCTTAATAAGACATTTGTCACTGCTGAGAGGTGTAGATATTTCACGTGGCCCTAGCTATGAGCTTCCTGAGGGAGAGTTTTCCTGCTGCTCTGCCTTCCACTGCATTCTCAGCACTTAACCCAGGGTCTGACAGAGAAGAGGTGCCCAGCTAACGTTTGAAGAATCAGTTCTGGGATCACCAGCCTCTAGGCTGCAAGTTCTTTCAAATCTTAACCATTTTGTGTTGTCCATTTTCAATGTGATAATTTTTTAGAGGGCTGGTCTAGTGTGGCAACTTTTCAGATTTTAAGTAACGTTACAACAATGTTTAGATTGAAAACACCTTCATCTGCAATCTGCTTTTCTATTTCCACAGTTTGCATCCCATGACAGACATAATATTCATGACAACTTTCCCGCCCTCCTTCCTCATCAGCATATCCAACAACTTTGGGCCTTCTGAGTGAGAAGGATTTAGCAATAGGCTTCAAAGTCCTCACAATTCTGTTCTTTTAAAGTGTATCATTTTTTCATGAAAATCATACTTCAAGGTCAAAATATGTGAGTCTTTGCTGGATGCCTTATGAATTCTAACACAGGGCTTTTTCACTTGATTCATGATTCACTTCAAAGGAAAGATTTCTGATTTCAGCCTGTGGCATAGGGCCCTAGATATTATCTCAGTGTGGGCATGTAGAACATAAATGCCACTTCTAGCATCAAGGAACACAGCAGGGCATGAGTGACTTGCTGACAAACAAGCTTTCCTAGGAGCAAGACATGAAATAAAACATTGCAGAATTTAAACTTAAGAACTAGTTTTGTTTACCCTTGTAGAGTTAATCAGATGCATCCTGTTACATTGGTTCTCATAACATTGTGTACCACTTCTAATAAAAATTTACCGAAGGTGTAATTTCACTGTTATTTGTCTGACACTGTGATGAATGGCTATCTCCCCACAAGAGACTATCAGATGCCTGGCTCTAAGCTGTTATTATTGGTTGATTGTCTGGCTCACTATTGCATGCCTGTAGCCTAGCACAGGCTTAGGTACTCAGTGAATATTGTCCAATGGATAAAATGAATGATTTCTACATTTATCAGTGGACAGGTTCTATTTCCTAGAAGAAGCATGAACAGTGGTAGTGCTTAACTTGGCTCCAAACATAGCCCTAAACCAACAGAATCAGAATCAGATTCACTGGGCAGAGCTGATAAAAAGCAGAGTCTTGGGCTCTGAACCATAATCTCTAGGGATGGTGGCATGGCAATCTACCCTTTAATTACAGACTCCCGAGAATCTCAGGCATACTAAAATTTGAAAATCCTCTGCTACTCAGTCCTTTTATTTGATAGCATCATACACTTCAAAAGGAAGATTTCCATTTTCAATCTGAGATTTGGAGCCTCAATATTATTCAGCGCCTATATACCAAAGGCAAAGCCACCGGATAAAGTCAAGACTCTTCAGCACTGATTGCACTGTAGACTTGCCTTCACCTTGTGTTACTTTCATTCATCTGCTTTACTTTAAGATGGCGTTGAGTTCTAACAAAAAGCTGTGCCTGAGATACTGGAATTCTGTCTTTGGAGACAGACATGCAATTCTTCTCATCCTTCAAGATGCACCCAGGACAAGTTGTTCCCAGAAAAGTGTGTACATCTGATGTGAAAAGCACACCTCTAATTAATCATCTTATTCCCAGCTGGAACATCTTCCGCAGAACTGCTGCAAGCATGACTGAAGGACCATTCTCACCTGTTTTCCAGGCACATGGATTCATACTAATTTTGTCTCTGAGCTTCTTCCTCTAATTGGGTGCATTTGTTTATTTTTGTCAGGTGGCTGTAACGGGCAAAATGTTGACTCATTTTGTAAGACATCTGCAGAGGGGAAAGTGTTTCCTTTATTGAATTTGAATTATGAAAGGTGGGGTGTTCCAAAAAAGAAAAATAACCATACTGCTTATAACCTGTGCTCCCAAACATGCTGGTTAATAACCAGACCAAGTCAAATAACACTTTGTTCCCACTTGTTAGCAGTGAATTTCCAGCAGGACCAGCTTGACAGAGTAACTCTAATGCAGTCTTCCATGCTTTTTTATTTTTTAAGCTGTTTTGCTCTATTTCAAGAGCATTTCTAAGTTGTTTTGTTTTGTTTTGGAAAAGCTTATTTTCATTCATCACAGTCTTCTTTATATAAAGACTAAAACAATTTTTGCCTTTTCTTCTCAGATCTTAAACAAAGCAATCAATTACTGCTGCATGGGTGAACCTTCACACTTTAATGAATCCTTTATCTTAGAGGAACATGTTTTGTTTTATGTTTCAAAGGGGTGGCAAAAAAAATGAACCTCAAAGTCAAATCCATCCAAATGTCTGTTGTAGTTAGGGTGGGTTTAAACGTTGCCATTCATCAGCACTAAAAAAAGCAGTGTAACCTTTTGTGAAATTCATAATTCTGAACTATCTCACCATCACCTGTCAAGTGTATTCAAATTTTTTAAAAGTCTCCCTATCCCTTCAGGTAACTCTTCTGAAGCCTCTAACAAGAGCTTCTCTTATTGGAGACATAGCCTGTATGGGACTGCCTAGTTTCCTAGCCCCTTGAATACTTGTAACGAGAAAGCTGCTTCTTTTCTGGAAGTACTGTGCATGCAGTGGGTGGCAGTCATAGAAACACTTTCTTGAAAGTGTGGACAGAGCCTTACTTATATTAATATATCTCTGTCTTCCAATCAGATGTCAAACCTCACAAAGGGAATTTGACTAGAATGAAAACATATTCTAGGTTGACTCAGGGTAAAGGAAGCCAATGTCACAGTGAAGTTACCCAGTATCAGATGGTAGTCACTATCAAAAACCAAGGAGGTGTCTGTAGACAGATAGCTAATCTGTTTTAGAGAGAATGAAATGATTGGGTCAAGTGTCCAGTTCTTTTCTAACAGAAAAAAGGAAAAAGTATTTAGAATTTGTGCTAAAATATGAAATAAGAAAAATTCATATAAACATCTAAATGATTTAGCACTTTTTTCCCATGACTTTAAATTCAAAGATAAGGACATGTCTTAAAATAATGAGATGATAACAGACCCTAATTAGCACTTCATAGCTGGATACAAACCCAAAGTGAACCAACTCGTTTCTTTGTCTTGTCACCTGCAGCCAATATAAGACATATATTCTCTCTACTTTTCTAAAACCCTTTCCCAGTTTTCTGCCCAGACCTTCACCCTAGATGACAGCTTGCTACACCAGAGGTTCTTAAAATGTGAGCTATCATTTGCATCAGTAGACATTGGCATCAGTAGCTCCTGGGAACTTATGAGAAATATAAAATTTCAGGTCCCACCCTACACCCACTGCACCAGAAACTCCATGGTAAACTTGGCAATCTGTGTTTAAAAGAACATCCCAGATGATTCTATTGCTCACTAAAAATTAAGAACTGGCTTCCCAAGTGGCTCAGTGGTAAAGAATCCGCCTGCCAATGCAGGAGACAGGGGTTTGATCCCTGGGTCAGGGAGATCCCCTGGAGAAAGAACTAGCAACCCACTCCAGTATTCTTACCTGGGCAATCCCATGGATAGAGGTGCCTGGTGGGCTATAGTCCATGGGGTTGCAAAGAGTCAGACATGACTTAGAAACTAAACAACAACAAAAATTAAGAACTACAATGCCAGATATCAATTAGGTCTAACCGGTCCGTTGTTACAAAGCATAATTTAGCCAGACACACACATGACATCATTGCATAAGTCTTCTTTAGAGATATCACATAAAAGTTTATAAGCAGAAACTTGAGAGGGTTAAGCTATCAGTTTCAATTTGGAAAATTATTGTTTGATCAAAATATAGATATATTACTTTTTATTCTCTACAAGAATAATCCAAAGTGAAAACACCATTAGTTGCTGCTAAAGGGAGCATAAGTCAACTGAGGGATGATTAAACTGGCCAATCTCCAATGTGCACCCTAGTGAGATTTTTTAACTTTGTGATCAATGATGCTAGTTTGTACTTGCTCATCTCAAATTCCTACTTTATCCCTCTCCTCCTACTTTATTATAAGATATTGAATATAGTTCCTTGTGCTATACAGTAGGTCCTTGTTATTTATCTATAATACATAATATATATATATATAAACTGAATCACTTTGCTGTACATCAGAAACTAACAAAACATTGTAAATCAACTATTTTGTTATTCGGTCTTTAAGTCATGTCCAGCTTTTATGCAACCCCATGGACTATAGCCCACCAGACTTCTCTGTCAATGGGATTTCCCAGGCAAAAATACCAGAGTGGGTTGCTATTTCCTTCTCCAGGGGATCTTACCAACCCAGGATCCAAACTTTGTCTCCTGCATTGGTAGGCAGATTCTTTATACCTGAGCTACCTGGGAAGCCCAAGAATCAACTATATTTCAGTTAAAAAAAAAAAAAAAATGAATAGCCTTTGTCCACACTGCTATTTTTCCTAAGAATTTTTTTTTTTAATCAACAATGCTTCAGTTAAAAACAGAAAAATTCAAAAAAAAAAAAAAAAAAAAAACAGAAAAATTCTTAAGAAAAACCACAGTATGGACAAAGGCCATTTCGAGGCCTCTGTATGTTCCATTTCATTTTCTCTTCCTCATTCCTTGCCCCTGACTGACCACCACCCAAGGTCCTTGTATCACTGTCCTTGGCTTTTGGCAACTTATCCCAGGCATGTCTCCTTCCTTTCCTTCATTCAAAATATTCTGTGCTCTGTCTCAAAAGATAGCATGCTCAAGTGCTTTACAAACTGCAAGTCACTTTAGAAGTGACTTGCATTCTATAGCAATCAATATTAAGTAGGCTGAAAAAAAATACTCTTTATTTTTAAATAATAGAAAATTTAATTGGAGTAGGTAAGAAGGAATTATTGAGAATGAGTCTTCTGGTCTATTTCCAAGTATTTGGCAGGATTGATAATAAACTGACGTGTTACTGCCTTTCCTGGCCACGTCTGGATTTTCATAGTAGGCGGGATAATCTGACCTGAAGGACTTTAAAGATATTGATATATAATGGTAAAATTCCAGGCCTTGGACTTTCGGCTAGGGGGGAAGGGCTGGTGTGGAGAGCATCCTGGGAACACCATCTAAGACAGCCACACACCACATGGTATTGGCTGCCACTCAGCTCAGCCCAGGTTCTATAAATATTGGCCTGGCATTCGAGAAAAAAATCCAAAAATAAATGGTAGCTATATACATTCTAATTTTAAGTATGTTGACAAGTTGCTGTGACTCTATATCCTACTTTTAACAGTCAACACTTTGCCTTGCATTCTGTCCTGTCAGATTTTATAACATGGAATTTTCGCTATTAGAACTAATCTAGGTGGATGTAGATGATACTGCATTTTAAGCCATCTGAATGTACATTTTATATATTTAACTGGAATCTGTTACTGTTGTTTTAGCTTTTTTTTTTTCTGTTGTTATTTAATGACAAGGCTAGAATTACTCATGTTTTGAAATCTCATTTGAAATGGCAAACTATGAACAACTGGCTTTCATCCAAACCTTTAGAACAATGACACATGTTGACTCACTGGGATCTTGTTACATCCAGTCTGGATTTCAGGCTATAAATTCAGCCAGTTTCCTCAACCTAAAGTGCTGTATCACCATATTTGGGCAAGGACTGTAGTGGTTCTATTATAAGCTTCTAGACGAGGTCTAGACATTGAAAAGTAAAAGTCAAAGTGAATGTTTTTCTATATACAAAACTAAACCTCCATTTATTTGGTACCCATTAAGTAAACAAGCTCATTTTAATGCAACTATATATTAGGGTTTAAAATATATGTGGGCCTTTTTAAAGATAATTATGTTAATATGCTTTTCCCCACTCCCACCCCTTAATTGATGCTTTTGATAGAAGCAATCCAATATCTCTGCTAGACCTTAGATGTGAATAGATAAAGAATCTGCCTGCAATGCAGGAGACCCAGGAGATGCAGGTTCCATCCCTGAGTCGGGAAGATCCCCTGGAGGAGAAAATGGCAACCCACTCCAGTATCCTTGCCTGGAGAATCCCATGGACAGAGGAGCCTGGAGGGCTAAGGTCCATAAGGTCTCAGAGAGTTGGACATGACTGAGCAATGGCAACTAAATGACAACAAGGGTCATGAAAATGGAAGGAAAATAAAGTACAATTATAGCACATAATAGGGGAATATATTCTAATTTGGGGAATCAGTGAAACAATGAATTTAAGCTGAAGCTTGATGATAGCAAAGAGGGAGGGGAAGAGTGTCAGGGAGAACATGTTCACAGGTCTGAGTTAAAAATGAGCTTGAGGGAATTCTCCAGCATACCAGTGGTTAGGATTCTGTGCTTTCACTGCTGAGGGAATGGTTCAATACCTGGTCAGGGAATCAAGATCCCACAAGCTGTGCAGGACAGCCAAAAATAAATAAATAAAAATGAACTTGAGCTTTCTGGGGACAGAAAGAAGGACATAGGGTGAAGCATAGTGAGTGATGAGGAGAATGGGAAAAGTTGATGTTGGTGATGTAGGTAGGTGTTTGTTTTTCAGGAATTCATAAATCACACTCAGAATTGAGATCTTTACCCCATGATCACGTGGAAACAAAGAAGGGTTTTAAGGAAGAGACACGACTAGATCTTTAATTTATCATCTGACTCCTGTGTAAGAGAATAAACTGAAAGGAACCAAAGGGACAGGAGGGCAACCATCAGCCAATTCTCTTTATCTGTATGTTTCTGTTTTGTGATATTTGTTTATTTGTTTTGTTTCTTAGATTTCACATAGTAGCGAAAAGCTACAACATTTATCTTTCTCTGAATTATTTCACTAAGTGCAATGCCTTTTGGGTCCACCCAAGTTGCTGTTGCTGTTGAGTTGCTCAGTCGTGTCTAACTCTTTGCAGCCCCATGGACTGCAGAACACCAGGCCTCCCTGTCCTTCAACACCTCCTGGAGCCTGCTCAAACTCATGTCCGTTGAGTCGGTGATGCCATCCAACCATCTCATCCTCTGCCGTCCCCTTCTCCTCCTGTCTTCAATTTTTCCCAGCATCAGGGTCTTTTCTAACGAGTGAGCTCTTCACATCAGATGGCCAAAGTAGTGGAGCTTCAGCTTCAGCATCAGTCCTTTCAATGAATATTCATCCATGTTGTAGCAAACAACAAATTTTCATTCTTTTTATGACTACATTTCATTCTATGTAGACAATATTTGTACATTATGAAAAATATATATGAAAGGATGCTTGCCGCCATGCTGTTAATATTTTTGACTTGGTAATTATTATTTTTATGTTCCAATGTGCTGTTATTTTTAATAGTTATAAAAAAAGAAAGAAAAAAGGAAATCATCAGTGGCAGTCAAATTTATGGCAAGAAACAAAATCAACTCACTTAGATCAAGTTAATAAAGTGACTAACTTACATAGTTGCCAGGATGGATAAGGGTGGTGTTGTTTTGGAGCTGGCTCACAACACCTCTCAAGAGTTGACTGTCCATAATTCTTCCCAGTATTACATTCAGTCATTTCAGGTTGGTATCTTGAAATCAGTCATTGTGGGAGTCCCCACCCCCCTAGAACTGCCAAATACTAAAATTTACCAGCCTACCACTGGTTTGAGGAAACAGGGATGGTGAGACACAGAGGCTAGCAACAGTGGGAAGCCATTATCAACTCTAAAGGAAAGCAGTATGGCCCTAGAACTGGAGTGGAGAGATGGTGGAGGAGCCATTCATCAGGAACTATCTTTACAGAAGAGCTCAGTTATTTCTATATAATACAGCTCAGAGAGAAAGGGAGTAGGAAAAATGCCATGGCTTCTTCATACACCCCAAATCTGCCAAGCTTTCCATGGGCTACATACAGCCAGAAGGGAAGGTTCAGCCTCCTGGGACCTGGAGAAAATCAGGTAAGGGCAGAGAATAATCTGTGAGGCAGGCAAACAGAAACTAACCAGTTAATTATTTAAATGTCTGTCAAGATGAAATGTTACACACCTTGTAAAACATTCATTAAAATGAAAGACCATGCAGACATTAAAAAATGAGGTAGGACTCTATGTCATGACAAATACTTCTATAATATACCCCTTAAGATGATTTTTAAAAAAAACTAAGTTATAGAAAAGCATGCATTTTTAATCCCACTTTTGTTAAATCTGTATACTTTTCTCTTAGGTCATACAAAATATTCAGAAACATATAAATGCCAAACTTGAAAGTAATTACCTTTAGGAAATGAGGTTGATCAAAGAAAAATGGGAACTTGTGCTTTTGATTTTAATTTCAAATGTATTGAATTGATGAATATCTATTATTGCCATAATATATATTTTTTAACAAAGCAGTCTGTTAGTGTCCCCTTTTTCTTCTTGACAAAAACCATGACATCAAGATTGGCAATGCTTTCATGGATGTCATCCAAAATGAGTGATTTTTTTTTCCTTTTTCAGCTATACACCCGACAGTTCTTCAAATTGTTCTACAGAGCACAAATCACCTGCACATCCTGCTGCTACATGAATACCAGTGCAGATGTGGAGGGATCGTCAGCCAAGGGGTGTGAGTCAACACCCCCTGGGACATTCTATGGGTCTTTCATGCAAATTTTCAGTTAAGAGTCAGAGGTATTCCTCCTGCAATGACAAAAATGAATTAAATGTGAACTGTAGCAAGTGGTTTTAAGCTATCAAATACCACTATAAGTTTCTATGTATTAATCTGACTTTCATTCAGCCTAAGTAGGAAAACACAACAGTAATTAGCGATATTGCAATATCCATCCCTGGAATCTTTTGGCAATGTGTTTAGAAAATTAAGCATTTTGAAAAATAATTTCCCAGAATGCAAAATTATTTTACTACCTAAAACAAATAAATTTTCTCTTCTCCTGATACTGAGTACACATAGATAATCCCAAGTGGAGTTCTTTTTGGCATAAACCTTGGTTCTTTTAATAGAAAAGAAGACCCAGGTACTGTTTATTAGCTATATAAGCAGGAAAAAAAAAAAATATATATATATATATATATCTCAATCTTTCAAAGTCAACAGTACTTAAAACTTGAAGAGATTTAGATTCTGGAATGACTGAATTATAATCAACTTGGAAAAGAAAGCATCACTAAAACATTCTCTTGACCAAAATATACACTCCACCCTTCAGCCACTTCCTCAGGCAAGCATGTGGACATAGAACTATTTACCCTTCCTTGTCTGCTTGTTAACTAGTCATCATTGCTAATTAGAGGAATCCTGGGCGGGTTTGCCCAAACACATCAATGAAATGTATTGTTAACAGATGCTATGGGCACCTATGATAATTTTATTATCATCTTGTCATTTGGAAGCATCATGAGAATGAAAGGGCTTCCCTGGTGGCTCAGATGGTAAAGTGTCTCCCTGTAATGCGTGAGACCGGGGTTCGATTCCTAGGTCAAGAAGATCCCCTGGAGAAGGAAATAGCAATCCACTCCAACACTCTTGCCTGGAAAATCCCATGGACGGAGGAGCCTGATAGGCTACAGTCCATGGGGTCGCAAAGAGTCAGACATGACTGAGCGACTTTCCTTTCACTTGAGAATAAAATGGTTTCTACAGAGGTTTGTTGTTGAAATGCTACATAATGCAAAACAACTACAATACACATCTATTGAATAAAATGGACCAAATTAAAATAAAAAGTGTCCTCGACATTAAGAACTGGGGAAAAATGGAATAAAGATGGTACTTAAAAAGAGAATAAAATTCCCCCAATATTATACTAGTTCATGGTGGCAATAGTTGGGGATGGACAGGGAGGCCTGGCGTGCTGCAGTCATGGGGTCACGGAGTTGGACACATCCGAGCAACTGAACTGAACTGAACTGATCGGTGGCAATATAAACATTAAATCTTAGAGCAAGAGTGAGGGTGGTTTCACCACTTTAACAACCACTTAAAATCTCTGTTCTTACCTTAAATTCAAATGGATTTTAAACACAAATATTAGTTAGAAAGTTGATTGTTCACTGGAGGGTAGGGGAAGGGAGATGTGGATGTAAAAAGATGAGTGGGCATATTTATAAAGAATATATTCTTAATGAAAACATTTCATATCATTAGAAAATCTAAAGTTCTCTCACTGATGGCTTTAATCTTCTCAATGGATTCAGAAGATATTACTATGATATTCTGTATTTACACTCCCTGGTGAAATGGCATATTATCTGGTTACAATTTTTTTTTAAGTACTTTAAGCTAGGCATTTTTCTTCATGGCTCCTTATATTAAATCAATTTGCTTAATAAAATTGCTTGTCAGAGTCTCTCTTTATAAAGTCTTTACAGACTCTTTATAAAGAGTTTCTCTTTATAAAACCAAACTGATGGGATTTACCAATATGAACTAACCAAGAAAATAAACAGCAGCCCTTTTCTTGAAAATAAAGTAGTAGGATTTATACAATCACCTGAGAGAGGCTTAGTCAATCCCTGAGAAGCATAAAGAATTATTCTGGAATAGATGAAGTGCTTCTACAAGGCATTCTTCCAACAAACAAAGAGATAAGGGAGATAGGGAAGTATGTCTATGACTTGCTGAGGAACAACTGTCACTTCAAATACATTTGACACAAAATAGTGACTCACAGATCTGGGGATAAGGGAAAGGAAAAGTTCTGAGAAGGTAAGCAGTCTTCACCTTTTACATATTTCTGAGCTGAACTGGTCATTGTGACACATTTTCCTATGAAGGTGCTTTTGTTTCATAAGCATAAGGAACGAGTGAGAGATGAAATGGATATCTTTTATCTAATGAATAGATACTGTATGTAAAATATAGATCAACTTTAGAAAGGATCACTATGATTCTATGAGGAACTAACATGCCTATTTATAATTGTGATCACTTTTCTTACAATCATCGATGGGTCATAAGTACACAAGTCATTTCTCTGTCCAATTGCTAAGGCTAAAAAAGATTCTCTTGAAACTCGGCTCCATTTCCAGTGAACTACAACCCAAGATGGTAATCATCAGTCGATATTGAAAACACAGTTCCAAGTGGGACATAGATCTTTGTGTAGGTAAGTGAGGCTTCATAAGACTAAATATTTCCATTTCAATAAGTTTAAGGTGGATATGCATTTCTCACAAGGCTTCACTTTCCTTAATTCCCCTCCCACCGCCCAATACCCAGAGCCATAGTAGACATTGAGTCGTTCCCCAAGTTCGTGGTTGCACAGTCAGTCTATTTCAGCTTACCATACACACCTCTGAGTTATTGATCAGATGGGCATCCAGAGGTGTAATATCATAATTTTTAAAAATAAGTTTGAGAGATCTAAATGACAGATGAGAATGATTTGTTTTAAAATGTTGGTATACTTAACCATGGACTAGCATTCATTTCAGAGAAGGCAATGGCAGCCCACTCCAGTACTCTTGCCTGGAAAATCCCATGGACAGAGGAGCCCGGTGGGCTGCAGTCCATGGGGTCGATAAGAGTCGGGCACGACTGAGTGACTTCACTTTCACTTTTCACTTTCATGCATTGAAGAAGGAAATGGCAACCCACTCCAGTGTTCTTGCCTGGAGAATTCCGGGGATGGGGGAGCCTGGTGGGCTGGCGTCTATGGGGTCACAAAGAGTTGGACACGACTGAAGCGACTTAGCAGCAGCAGCAGCATTCATTTTTGAAAAATAATATTAAGTGCACTATTTAATGAGATGGAAATAGGTTAATGACACAGAGATAGGTGGGAAAAAATAGTTACCAACTACTATGCATAGAATGTATTTGTACAGTTGTAAATAGAAATATACATACAGAGATACGGAGATCTGGAAAGTTATAACAAATTAATGGTGATTATCTCTTCAGTTTCAGTTCAGTTCAGTCACTCAGTTGTGACCGACTCTTTGCAACCTCATGAATCGCAGCACGCCAGGCCTCCCTGTCCATCACCAACACCCGGAGTTCACTCAGACTCACGTCCATTGAGTCAGTGATGCCATCCAGCCATCTCATCCTCTGTCGTCCCCTTTTCCTCCTGCCCCCAATCCCTCCCAGTATCAGAGTCTTTTCCAATGAGTCAATTCATCGCATGAGGTGGCCAAAATACCGGAGTTTCAGCTTTAGCATCATTCCTTTCAAAGAAATCCCAGGGCTGATCTCCTTCAGAATATCTCTTAGTGGTGAAATTAATAACAACTTTTATCCTTTTTTGGAGAGAGTACATGTAACTTACGGAAGTAGATTTATTTATTTCAGCCCACTCTTACTCATTTTTTCAAGTAGAAATTATGAGTTTATTAACAAAATTTCACATGGGTGCTTAGATGATAGGATATTAATAGTCATTTTATCAACCTGGTGGTAAAGCCTTCTCTTTTACACCCTAGTATGATTGCTCTTCTCTCAGAAAGGCCATTCCACAGGCTTTTGTTCATCATGTGGTGAATGTAAGTAAAGGGTCAAAACAAGAAATATTGCAATCACATCTTCATGCTTCCAGTTAGACTCTCCACTTTTCATCTGCCCATGGCAAATATACTGTCGATATATGATTCTGATGTGTGTGTGTGTGTGTTCGTGCTCAGTCAGGTCTGACTCTTTCCAATCCCATGGACTATAGCCCACCAGGCTCCTCTATCCATAGGATATTCCAGGCCAGGATACCAGAGCTGGTTGCCATTTCCCACTCCAGGGGATCTTCCCGACACAGGGATCAAACCTGCATCTCTTGCATTTCCTGCACTGGCAGGTGGATTCTTTACCATCAGCAGCACCTGATAATCAGAAAGAATTGGAATAACGACTCCTTAAGAGAGTCTCCAAGGAGAACTAACATCTGTTGACATGTATATGATAATATATTCCAAGTGCTTCATATGCATGATCTGTGGATTAGAGATTTTAAATAATGTGCCTCAGGTTGCCTAGCTAAATGGCAGAGCTTGGATTCAAACACAAGTCTAGTTTCCTAAAACCACATACCTTTCCTCCAATAGGTTGCAGCCTCCCTAAAATATTTCTTGACTATCTGCTTTATTTCTGACACTTGACGTACATTGATTTGACCCTCAAGATAACCTCAATGGGTAGCTATTGTTACACTTCAGTTACGAATGTGAAAACTGGTGTTAAGAGAGTTTGAACAATTGTCCCAAGGTTATACTACTGCTACGGAGAAGGCAATGGCACCCCACTCCAGTGCTCTTGCCTGGAAAATCCCATGGACATAGGAGCCTGGTGGGCTGCAGTCCATGGGGTCGAGAAGAGTCAGACACAACAGAGCGACTTCACTTTCACTTTTCACTTTCATGCATTGGAGAAGGAAATGGCAACCCACTCCATTGTTCTTGCCTGGAGAATCCCAGGGACGGGGGAGCCTGGTGGGCTGCCGTTTATGGGGTCGCAGAGTTGGACACAACTGAAGCGGCTTAGCAGCAGCAGCAGCATACTACTGCTAAGAGGTCTACTCAGATTTCAGCACTTCAAAGCTGAGATGTTCCTACTACTGTATTAGTTTACTAGGGCTGTCATAACCAAATTCTACAGCTGATGTGGCTTAAACGATGGAAATTAAGCTTTTCCCAGCTCTGGAGGCAGGAGGTCCAGGATCAAGGTGCCAGCAGGTTAGGTTGCCCCTGGGGCCTCTCTCCTTGACTTACAAATGGCCATCTTGACACTGTTTCCACCTGGCCTCTCCTCTGTGGGTACATCTCTGGTGTCTCTCTGGGTGTTCAAATTTCCTCTTCTTATAAGGACATCCGTTACATTGGATTAGTGCCCACCTGCAGGACCTTAATGCCCTCTTTAAAGGTCCTATTTCCAAATACAGTCACATTCTGAATTACTGGGTATTAGGACATGAACATATTAATCTGCAGGGTGGCTGGGGGGAGACACAATTTAGCCCGTCATAGTCACTCTGTAAGATTATAATACAGATTTTCTACATACTTTTTTTTTAGCTCAGGTTTTTGCCTTTTCCGAGGGCTAAAAACTTCTTCATCTACACATGTGCATAATCCTAACATATAAAACTTTAGAAATACTCTCATTGTAGAAAGAGTGATTAAATGAACTGAACCATGGGCAGGAGAGACCAGTTAGCAGCAAACTGTACAACCTTGAAGAGAAGGAAGAGATTATGCCCATTCCTACAATGGTTTATTGTTTCAGCTTCTCCAGGGAGTAGCAGTAATACAAGGGTCAGTCTTTATCCTCTTTTGCAGAAAATGCAATCTATGCCCTAGGGTTAGGTGGGGTGATGTCTTAGGGATGTCCACGGCCTCCAGACAGACCACCTCCTCACATCCTGTGGGGGAAAATAGGGCTGAATGAGTCAGCGGCCAAGTTGGGAATTAACCCAGAACTTCTGGAATAGTAGGTTCAATATGTGAAAATGAGAATAATCCCCCACAATCATTTTCACTCTGAACCAGCTGATTCTAAAGATATGAATCATTAAAGACAAAGCCAAATCCTCCACCTACATACTTATTGAGTCATTAGTAAAAAAAAAAAAAAAAATTATATAAAAGGTATATACTTTTAGAGCATTTCCCTTTTTTATAGTTTTGACAAAATCAGAAAGATCACAAGAATTCAGCTTAGGAAAGAGAGGGAGGGAGGGGGAAAGAAAGAGCTATGGAGAAAGACACACACACGCACATACACAAACACACATACACATCACAAAACAAGATATAAGACAGTCCGTGATTAACGTGTTCAAATAGTATAGACACACAATGAATTCAGAAAGTTGTTTTGAAATCTAAACTATGAACACCACTTCACTTCATGAGACATTTTTCCATTCTTTTCCCCTTTGTTCAATGGGCTTCATTTAAGATATAAATTACTAACAGCCTTCTAAAGCCAAGAGCAAAGTCCACAAAATTATGTAGCTAATAAAAAGATCAACATGTTTTCCATTTGTTTGTATTTGTCCTAATAGTTCAATGTGATTGTTTAACTGAGCTGGCTTATTGTTAGAACATTTGTTAATATAATGCAAATTAATTCCAAAAAATTTAGAAAAGATTTTGGGAGAAAAAAATCTCAACTTGAAGCAACGTAGCTAGATAATACAAATAGTTGATGTCACTCTCTATTTTTTATTCAAGAGAAGCTTTCTTCTATTAAGTACATGGTCTTATGCCAATAAAGCACTGTTCCTAGCCTGCACTGGTCTAGTTTTTAAGTAGACCTGCCAGACACTTCCTTTCTGTGGACCTAGGGACATAATAAGTGGATCTGTGGTTTGGGTCATTCACTCAGGTTATCATATGTTAACCTTGGATTCCTCCTCATCCTCCTTATGTGTATTTTTGATTCCTCTTTTAGAGAACAAGATTGAGGAAGAATCCAGCAGGAGGCCTAATACCTCTGGCATCTTAACAGCTGATGAGGTGGAGCCCAAACCTATGGATAAAGCCCTCAAACAGGACACCCTAAAGAGCCAGGGCATGGATGTCCATTACTGGTAATAATGGTGGCTACAAAAGCTTGGAGAGAAGAAGCCTCAGTCAGTCCATTAGCATCAATTTATATAATTGGCTTGGGTGCTTGAATGATAAACTGTAATGCTAAGTTATATTTTTTCCCCTGAGTCATGCATTTAGCCACATAGGTTCTCTAGGTCTCCTTGACTTCAAAGGATGTAAGGGATAGATTATATGGGGGAGAAGGAAAGAAGCAGGAAGCATTACCCCCAATTTGGAAATAACTACACACCTCTTTGGGCTTCCCAGGTGGCTCAGCAGTAAAGAATCCTCCTGCCAATGTAGGAGATGCAGTTTCAATCCATGGGTCAGGAAGATCCCCTGGAGAAGGAAATGGCAACTTGCCCCAGTATTCTTTTGGGAAATCCCATGGACAAGGAGCCTGGCAGGCTATCGTCCATGGGATTGTAAAAGAGTCAGACACAACTTAGTGACTAAAGAACAATACATCTCTTTGGAACTAGGACAAATGTAGCACACAAAGCAACAGCAAAACATGGTTTTAAGACATAACATTATGATGCTGATTTTGAACTTTGAACTTTGTCATTTACTTCTCCAGCTTCCCTTTTCTGCTTCTCCTTTCGCTTCCACTGTTTTTCAGTTCCCAGGGAATTGCTGTTCCATAGCTCTTCCCCATTACTTTTGGAGTTCAGTGCCTGTCCCTTCTTGCTGAAGTATTGATGAAGTCCTTGGCAGAGTGTGATTAAGGCAGTGTGGCCATGCTGGCTCCTGTTCAGGTCACCTTCTACCGAGGTCACTCCAGTTGTGGGTCATCTATTGGTGTTTTTCCATTTCTCGTGCTAATCCACAAAAAAATAATCACTCCCTTGCCAACACTGGACATGTTACAGATGTGAATTCTCAGTCTGTAACCAATTGTTCAAAGTTCAGACATAACATACAGAGTTTTCATCATCTCTGTTTCTATAAGAACTAGTCTTCTCCCCCACCCACTTGCTGCTTCACATATCCTTGCAAAAGCTGAAGCTTTTACATTCTTCCAATCTGTGAAAATGCCTTCTTTATCTTTTCTGTTGTGCTGGGTGGAGTTTTATAGACTTCTCTAATTCATGCTGGGGAGAACACAAAGTCTAAACTAAAATGCATCCTGAAATGGTCTCTCCTCCTATTCTTTGGCAACATTTATGTTTGCTGTTTTTTAGCAGGGGATAAGGGGAGTTGGGTGGAGAAGGCAATGGCACCCCACTCCAGTACTCTTGCCTGGAAAATCCCATGGATGGAGGAGCCTGGTGGGCTGCAGTCCATGGGGTCGCTAAGAGTTGGACACGACTGAGCAACTTCACTTTCACTTTTCACTTTCATGCATTGGAGAAGGAAATGGCAACCCACTCCAGTGTTCTTGCCTGGAGAATCCCAGGGACGGCGGAGCCTGGTGGGCTGCGGTCTGTGGGGTCGCACAGAGTTGGACACGACTGAAGTGACTTAGCAGTAGCAGTAGCAGTCCAAATTTGATGCCATCAGTCTTGACCTGTTCCTCACCTCTTGAGAGATCTCCTCAGCCAGCAAAAATAGCATGCTGTCTTATAATTTGGGATCATGACCGAAACAAGGAGTAGATTGGCTGGGTGGAACACATGAGTAGAGCAAAGAGTTTGAGTTTTGGAGAAGGTATGTGAAGAAGAGGCAAAATAGTCTGAATTATGGCAGGGCCCAGAACCTGCATGAATTTGTATGAATGTGTATAAGTGTGATGACAATACAGGTAATTTATTAGTCTATGTAAACAGGATAAGCTATTTGCATTAATAGTGACCATAAATAACAAATGAGTGGGAAGAAAAAACTTGATTGGGCCTAGTTGGCACTAACTGTATCTGCTCCAACTATATCTGCCAGAATTTCTAGCATGTTTAATATTAAATAAGTGTACACTCTCCTCTCACAAATCTACTTCTTTACAACTCCTCCTGTTCTAGCTTTGCTCAGCCTGCTTGGTCTAATTCTCTGGTCTCTCCCCCTTCTTTCAGCCTAAAAAATACTGACATTTATTAATATTTGGACTCCTTTCTGTTCCCTCTTTCCTCTTTGTTGTGTTTTCACCCTAGCTCATCTCTGCTAGTCACATAAATTTAAATATTATCTATATACTGACAATTTCTACATTTATATCTCTAGTCTGGACTTTGATTCTGAGCCTCAGACTTGAACAACCAACTGCCTACTGTTATCTCAAGTTGAATAACTCATCCAAAATGGCATTCTAGATATCTCCACTCTCATCTGCCTTATCTTGACCTGATAGTCACAACCTCGGGACCTGGTAGGATCATTTTCTATCTAATTACTAAAGTCAGAAATCTGGGGGCCATCCTGAACAAATACTGTGTTCCTATCTGCAAAATTTATCTTTTTCAACATTCCCCACCTGAATCACTAAAATATTCATCGAATCTGTATCATTACTTTTTTGAAATAAAGTGTCTCTCAAACCCATTCTCCACATAGCTGCTAAACAATCATGGTTAAACAGAGGTTATCTCCAGATACTCTTTGGATAGAAACCTTTCAGTGACTGCCTATTGTATTGCAGTAAAATCGAAACTTGCCCATATCTTACAGCGTTCCTCCCACCTCCCTCCTTTACCTAAGTCTAGTCACAAGAGCCTTTGTCATATCTGGTTGCCTGAAAGGTTCTTTCCTTAGTTCATCACAGTGCTGACTCCTTTTCATCCTGAAACTCTGTTTGAAAGTCAGCAGTCTTAGTTAATAGTGTGTTTGTCTTTCTGTTTGTCTCCCCAACTGAAATGCAGAAGTCAGGGATCTTGACTACACTATTGTTTGTACTCTCATTGTCTAACACAGTGCATGGCACTTGGAAAGTGTTAAACACTATTGAGTGAGTAAATGAAGGAACAAGTGCCAAAATTAGACAACAGACTTTATGTAGAACAATAGTAAAATACCAACAGTGGTAATTAAAGTTAAAAAGTAGCTATTTATGTCTAGCTATCATTTAACCCAATTATAATGAAGCTTAATCTTCAACATGTGAAACAAATTTTGCTGATTTTACTTAATCACAATGGAACTGTATACACCTATGATATGCCTATGCCTAGTATTCACATCTATAAAATCTGGCTCTCACAGTTAATCATGTCTGAAAGGTTGTTTGCTCCCAATTCTTAAAAAGAGAAGGAGCACTGATTTTATTTAGGAGAGCTTTAGCAAATTTTGGCAAATCTATACATTTGCAACTTTAGAAAAAAAAAAGTATACTTTTGTTGATTATATTTGTACAGATTAAATGCTTTAGCAGAAGTATTTGTTAGCAAACTGGTGTTGGAGAAGACTCTTGAGAGTTCCTTGGACTGCAAGGAGATCAAACCAATCAGTCCCAATCAATCCTAAAGGAAATCAATTCTGAATATTTATCGGAGGGACTGACACTGAGGCTGAAGCTCCAGTACTTTGGCCACCTGATGTGAAGAGCCGACTCTCTGGAAAAGACCCTGATGCTGGGAAAGATTGAAGGCAGGAGGAGAAGGGGACGACAGAGGATGAGATGGTTGGATGGCATCACCAACTCAATGGACATGAGTTTAAGCACACTCTGGGAGATGGAGAAGGACAGGAAAGCCTGGCTGGCGTGCTGCAGGCACAGGGTCACAAAGAGTCGGACTGAACAACAACAAAATTATGGCTGATTAGCATCAGGATGGCTGTAAGAGATTACTCCATTTAATTCTGATACTAATTCTTTCTGAGTGGTACTTTCTCATTCTTTGTCTTCCATAGATTATTAGTTTGTCTTAGGCTGAAAGCAACCATGTCGAA
The DNA here is from genome assembly GCF_003369695.1 of Bos indicus x Bos taurus. Lineage (NCBI taxonomy): Eukaryota > Metazoa > Chordata > Mammalia > Artiodactyla > Bovidae > Bos > Bos indicus x Bos taurus. Next base: position 103,429,815 of record NC_040077.1, on the reverse strand, counting down.
TTTTATCTTTTTTTTTTTTTTTTTGCGTACCGAGGGACCTCAGCATGAAACAAAGAATGTACTGTTTATAAATCTTTATTGGCTGGATGCTAAGATAGCAGCTGGAAGCAGTTAAGCATTAGGGGACTTTTCTCTGCCATCTCCCTTTGGCCATTTAAATTCCCTTCTGATGAACCTACAAACAACCCAGTTAAAGAGATTTGGAGTATTCTCCAGGTCTTACTTTGACTAATCCTCTACAACACTTGCCTACATTTGCTTGATTAGTATATTTTGGATTTTCTTTATAAAGAATTTTTTTTAATTTGATGGATGTATGGACTAGATAAATGATGAGATTATAAAAGGCAATATATCTAACTATTCTGTTTCTGGGGAAGATATTTTTTAAAAAGTCAACCCAAAATCTAATTTTTAGAGATATGAAAAGCTTTAAACATACATATTGCTCAAGACAAAATGAAATTTCCTACTAAGGAATATTCCATCATAACCTCTAAAATTATTAATTAGCAGGTCTAGTCACTCATGGCATTAACTTTTCCACTGGAAGAGAATTTCTAGCCAGTTTTCCATGAGTTAATGCAATGTTTACAGGGGATATACATGGGAAAACACTGCAGAGTAAAACAGATCATATTGAATTGAACTGAATCAAAGGAGTCACCATAAACAGGCTGGATTCAAGATATGATAAAGGCTTCTCAAGAACTAGGGTAACCTTTACCTTCACCCTTAATCCTAACTTGAATTCTAAATGTAGATGTTTCATAAACAAAGATCTTTACATAAACTTGTCCAAGGAAATACTCATGAATATTTTAGGAGAGGAAAAAGTTTTCCTTGATGCTCAGAGTTGTAGGCGGGGTCTGAAATTAAACTGAAAAAAGATAGGATGAACAAGAGAAAAGCATACAGATTTATTTGAGTTTTATGTGGCATGGGAGCTTTCAAAAGGAAATGAAGATTCAAAATTAAACCTGTATATTTTTATACTGATTTTATAGAAAGAGGACAGTTGCAGAGGAATAACATAGGTTAAGATGTATGAGGAGAGTGTAGTGAATTGGGGGTAACAGAGTGAAACTTGTTAGAATTCCTCCTGGTCCCTTATCTTCAAAGGTAAGGTGGCTCTTTTCTTCTGGACACCTGGAGGCCATCCTTCACCTGATGGTTTTGTTTCAGGGAAGAAGGGGAGGAAAGGGAAGTCAGAGTCACTATCTTACATCTCTTATTTTTTCATATACTTTGAGCTTAAAATATTCAATAAGCCAAGGGTTCCCTATCTGGGGAGTTGCTGTTGGTCAGTCTCTAAGTCGTGTCCAACTCTTTGAGACCCCCATGGACTGCAGCAAGCCAGGCTCCTCTGTCCTCCACTATCTCCCAGAGTTTGCTTAAATTCATGTTCATTGAGTTGGTGATGCTATCTAACCATCTCATCCTCTGCCATCCTCTTCTCCTTTTGCCTTCAATCTTTCCCTGCTGCTGCTAAGTCGCTTCAGTCATGTTTGACTCTGTGCGACCCCATAGACGGCAGCCCACCAGGCTCCCCCGTCCCTGGGATTCTCCAGGCAAGAACACCGGAGTGGGTTGCCATTTCAATCTTTCCCAGCATCAGTCTTTTCCAATGAGTCCGCTCTTTGCATCAAGTGGCCAAAGTATTGAACCTTCAGCATCAATCCTCTCAATGAAATATTCAGGGTTGATTTCCTTTTGGATTGACTTATTTGATCTCCTTGCAATCCAAGGGACTCTCAAGAGTCTTCTCCAGCAACACAATTCAAAAACATCAATCCTTGGATGCTCAGCCTTCTTTATGGTCCTAATCCCAAATTCGTACATGACTACCAGAAAGACCATATATGGACCTTTGACTATATGGACCTTTAGAGATAATGTGCCCTGAACCATCACTATCAAGAAAACCACATACAGTGATATCCAAAAAGTCCCAGGTGATTACATGTAAAGATGCACATATACTTACAAGAAAGACACAAGCATATTCCCCCCCCCCTTTTTTTTTTCCTCTCTTTTGAATTAAGAAGGGTGATTGGACAGAAGTGCTTAATTTCTTTTCATAAACCATAGAATGTTAGAGCTGGACAGAATGGTCTTGAACATTCATGAATAGAGACAACACTTTCTGTTGAAGAAACAGAATCCAGGGTATGGAAGTGAATTATCAAGTGAGGCATGTCTATCTACCAGAGGTATTGGGTTTGAAATTCTTCTCAACTATTTCATGCTTTCTCTTGGCAAGTTTTCTGACTGAAGGAAGATATTCAAAGAGAAATTTGGGAAAAAGAGTAAAGTGAATTGCCAGATGGGTTAATAATAATACTTTTCCATCTGGCTTCTAGGCTTGCTCCAACGGGGTTTTGTTGAGAGAATCAAGTGTGCTGATGCCAAAAGCTTCCATTGTGTGTAATGAATTGGCTCTTCCGCCCCAACCCATGCATCTCCCCTGGCACTAGTTAAGGGCCATCCTTTGAATAATTGAGAGAATATCCTCTCAAATAATTTCCTGTGTTTTGTGCTTCAGATGTGGCAAGCAAGTTGAGAAAGATTGAATTTTCTAACACAGAGAACAAATGATGAGTAGGTAGGCAGAGGCGACCCAAGGAAGAAGATTTAACAAACTAAGGAAACAGTTGGGTATAGGAAGGTAAGTTGAGAACATGGGCTTTATGATATTCTGAATTGAGTGTAAATCTCATCTATGCCCCTGACCAGCTATGCCACAATGAGAAAATGATTTAACTTCTGTATCCTGATTTACTTGACCTGTAAAATGGGAATAATATACAAGAGTTCTTAGGAATCTTTGTAAAGATTAAAGAAGATAACACTTATGAAGAACTTGGCCCAGTAGAGAGAGATAGTTAATACGTATTTTAAGGAGAAATTTTGAGTGAATGGAATCAGCACATGGTCTTTGGAGTTGGATGGACTTGGTCTCATATTCTGATGCTGTCACTGGGTCTCCTAATACAATGCCTGGGACACTGTAGACACAGTGAAATGCCAATACCTTCTCTTTCTCCTCCCAGGTCCACTTCCTTCCATCAACTTGTTAATATAGAGCTGCTGCTGCTGTTGCTTAGTTGCTTCAGTCGTATCTGACTCTGTGTGACCCTATGGACTGCAGCCTGCCAGGCTCCTCTGTCTATAGGATTCTCCAGGAAAAATTACTGGAGTGGTTTGCTATAACCTCCTCCAGGGGATCTTCCTGACCCAGGGATCGAACCCAAGTCTTCCACATTGTGGGCAGATTCTTTACCACTGAGCCCCCTTGGAAGCCCAATTTACAGCTAAATTTCTTTAAATGCTGGATGCAACAGAATCACCCTGAGGACTTGTTAAAACAACTACTGAGCCTTATCCCCAGAGTTTCTGATTCATGTGTCTTCATGGGGCTAAATTTTGTGTTTCTAGCAAGTTCTCAGATGATGCTGAAGTTGTTTATCTGTGGACCACAATTTGATATCCATGTATCGGCTGCTGGAGGACATTTTCAGTTCTTTGGCCCCTTTGTGGTTTTTGGTTGAGAGTTATATTAAAATACAGCAGCTAAGACATCTTTTTTTTTTTTTTTTTTAAACATTCTCCTTTTATTTATTTACTCATTTATTTTCTTTGAGGTGAGCCTCGAGCAGCATGCTGGATCTTAGTTCCTTCATCAGGGATGGAAACTGTGCCCACTGCAGTGGAAGCTCAGAGCATTAGCCACTAGCCTGCCAAGGGAGTCCTCTCCTGATTCTTCAGTGCACTTTTTCTACCCATTGTGGACAGAGAAATTTTGGAGACATCTTAGCATATTCTGGCACTGATCAAGACACCATGCCTGATATCTATTTTCAGTTCTACAATGTTTTTAGTTTTCTGTTCCTCTGCTTATTGCTTTAGAATGTGGAGCTCAATTTGAAATCAAAAAGAGCAAGAAAATTACTAGGTCAATACTTGTTGAACCAGAAAATTCATCTCAAGTGAAAAGCACAGCAACATATTTCAGTTCTACAATTTTCCCAGATTTCTCATTATTTCTTTTTACAGGTGAAAACTTGGGGTAATCAATTTAACAGTAAATCAAATGTTTTGATCCACATACTGTTTAACTGACTCACAGCTCGGGACACACACAAATGCAACAGACTTAGAGCCAACCTTGTATGTAAGCAGTTAGCTGCTGTTATATCAGAGGTCCCTGGTGTTCAATGACTATATCAAACACTGGTGTTCTAATGCTGGCTGGAATTCACATTTTGTTTGTTTTATTTTATCTGAGTTTTTTATTTGATACCTGTTATGGACTGAATGTTTCTGTACCCCTCGCTACCCAAATTCATGTGTTAAAGCTCTAATCCCCAACGTAGCTGTATTTGGAGATGAAGAAGTGACGAAGTGTATATGTGTTAGTTGCTCAGTCATGTCTGACTCTGTGACCCCACAGATGTAGCTGGCCAGGCTCCTCTGTCCATAGAATTCTCCAGGCAAGAACACTGGAGTGGGCTGCCATTCCCTTCTCCAATGAAGAAACGCAGTCATAAGGGTGGGGCTCTGATCCTGTAAGATTAATTAGCATGTTCTGGGAAAAATGCATTTATAAGGAAAAACATAACTTTTCCTTATCAAAAGAGACATGAGAAAGCCCACCCTCCTTTAGTTCTCTCTCTTTCTTCATGTGCACACCCCAAGGAAATAAAGACCCAATAAAGATACAGTGAGAAGATGGTTGACTGCAAACCAGGAATACACCCCTCACCAGAAACCAACCATGCTAGCACCATGATCTCAGACTTGCAGCCTCCAAGCCCATGAGAAAATAAGTTGCTATTTTTTAAGCCAACCAGTCTATGATATTTTGTTATGGAAGCCCAAGCAGACTAAGAGAGTGCGTCATGCTATTGACCCAAAATGCTTTTTAAAATTCTGAATTGGTCATTGTCCTGGATATCTTCTACATGCTCCTGTAGATTCACTCTCCACCATTCTCCCTCCTCCAGTTATGCTAATTTGGATATTCCATCTGTTTTCTATTAGCAAAACTGATGATATGATTATCAATATTTAAGAATTGAGAGATTTTGCATGAAAATAAATCTGGATTTTCAGATTCTCATGAGAAATTAGAAGATCTGGCAACAGTGTTGGCAATAATACACTGGCAATTCCCTTTTCCACTGGGCGTTAGCTCTCAAGTTGGCCATGCTTCACTCAATTACTTTACCAGGCTGGTCTCTGCGGCCATCTGAGAATACTACCCCTATTTCTCATGAGATGATGTGATGAGCTAAAAGGTCCAGATGCTTGGAAATCTCTTTTACTGGCTGCTGTAGGTGTTGCTGGTAACAGCTCACGATTGCAACCTCTTCTGGAGTAGTGTTCTATCCTTGGGACAATACTTGAAGCCACTTGGCTTGGGAGTGCCTAGGAATTTGCCTCCTTCCCAAGACAAGACCAGCAATAAATTCTAAGATGGACACCTCCATCCTGCAAGGAGCAATCATTTACCCTGATCAGGATCGATATGTCTTCCAGAGATGGACTTGCTTTTACTATCTACGGTGCCTCGGCCAGCATCAGTCTAGTTCATTAAGTAATCCTGCGTAACATTACTTGGAATCAAGGGATGTACTTTACAGTCAAAGAGGTGCAATGGTGAACACATTGGTGAACACATAGACATGGGGTCTACAGATCATGCCATACACTGCACCATCCAGAAGCTACAGGTAGGACAAGAAGTAGAATGACTTTTTAAAGACATAGCTGAAACACCAGCCTGGAGATGACATTTTGTGAGAATGGGGCACTATCCTTTAGGACACAGCAAAAGAATTTAACCTATAACCTATTTTTGGCTACTGCATTGATTCTGTGTCCCTAGGAGCTAGAAAATATCGGTCCAGCACTTAAGGGATAGAAGTAGGAATGACCCCATTTGCCATCACTCCCAGTAATCAACAAACAACTTTAGTCTCTGCTTCCTGGAGGGGAATTGCTTCCACCAGGAGGACATCATAAGGTTCACTCTAAACCTAAAGCACTGGATGCTCCATGGACACTTCTTGTGCCAGAAGGTCAGTAGGCGACCAAAGAATATCACACACCAGTGAGGGAAGTTAACCCTGAACATTGCGAGGAGGTAAGGCTATCACTACAGAATGGGGCATAAGGGAATGTGTGTAGGGGAGTCACTGAATCATCTCTTTTACTGTGGTCAGCGGCCATGACCCTGACCTAGTTAGTCTTGAGGTCCAGAGGAGCAAGACCCTCAGGAAGGAAGGCTTGGATCTTCTAGCTTTCCCCCCTGCACAAGGATCCTCATCTCAGGCCCTTTTCTAGTTAACCCTGAGGGCTTGTGCTTAGTCCTTCAGTTGTGTCTGACTCTTTGGGACCCCATGGACTGTAGCCTGCCAGGCTCCTCTGTCCATGGGGATTCTCCAAGCAAGAATATTGGAGTGGGTTGCCATTTCCTCCGCCAGGGAATGTTCCCAACCCAGGATTGAACCCAGGTCTTCCACATTGCAGGTGGCTTTTTCACCATCTGAGTCATCAAGGAAGCTAATCAAAAATATCCTTTTACCCTGAATTATTATCCTTCTCTCTGATACTCTGTTAAAGCCTCCCATCTCTCAGCTAACACTTTAAGGAAGATTATGGCAGTTTTCTGAGACTGGGATCTTACAGGTATCTAGAGGAAAGAGATGTTCACTTTATGCTATTGAGCATTTTGCCCATGAGCCCTGAAGCATCTGCGTAGTTTGAAGACCCTGAAGGCCTATCACGCTTTAGGAACAGAGTTACTTCTAATGCCTGCAAAATTAAGAAGGTGATTACGCTAATAATGTAGAATTCTGAACAAATACCAAAAATCTGAGGTTATGTGCTTTAAATTATTCAAATCACTTCTTTTACTTTTTAATTTTATCTATTTATTTATTTTTGGCCAGGCCACAAGATCTCAGTTCCCTATCTAGGGACTGAACTCAGGCAGTGAAAGCATTGAGTTCTAACCACTGGACTGCCAGGGAAGTCCCTCAAATCACTTTTTAAGTTCTCTACTTCATATGGCTTATATATATCTGAAATAAGAATCTTTTGAAATTTGTAGTAATGCTCTGCATGCTGGTTTTATTTTATGCTATTTTTTTTTACTCTCAGAGCTTGACAGACCTGGAGAATATGAATTTAATTACCAAGAAAGAATTTTCCAAGTCAAAACTATTGGTTTAATTCTTTTCTATGCCAACTTACAAATAACTTCCAAATTGTGGTATTTTTTTTCTCTTTACTTTCACATTTTAGTCATGTCCCAAATCTTAATTATTTCATTGAGTGAAAGAAAATTCTGGAATACAGAAAGAAACTCTTTTCTTAAATATATCTTGTTATGTTTGTACCTAGAATTGCTGGGACATTCGGAAATGACACTTTCTGCCATTACAAATGACTTTGTATAAACACAAAGTACACAGTAAAGAAAACAGTGACATTTACAATTATGGAGAGGGTATTCTGATTCTAAAAATGATGCTTTATTTTACTGGTAATAAAAGTAATAGGTTCTGGTGTTTTTCTCCTTAACAGTTGCCCAAAGTCCTCAGTTTTTATATCAGACTGACATTTATTTTCCTCTTAGGTTTCCTCTGGAAAAATGCAAGCATTCCAAAAGTGTTTCTACTTTTTCTTAAAATCATAGCACGTTAGTTAGAAAATAAAGATGTTCATTGCTTAATAGACACTATTTTGAAAGTTTGCAAATTGTGTTTTTTAAATTATACAAAATCTCTTTTAAAGTTTAATTGAAAGCATTAGATATACTGTCTCCAAGATTTTTGCTTAATTTCAGAGGTTTTTCTCAGTTAAATCATGATACTCCTCAATTTCATACATTTTGTTCTATGTTATTAGCTTTGGAATCATTGTGAACTCGATTGTTCTAGGATGTGATTTTTTTAAATCGCCCTTCTCTGTGTGATATTACCCAGCTTCAGAATATTTTTCCAAAATACTCTATCTCTCTCTCTTATTCTTCCCCTTCCCTTCCCTCTCCTTTTTCCTTCCTGATCAATTTTAGCTGAGCACTATTAGGTGAAGCCAGAGAAGGCAATGGCAACCCACTCCAGTACTCCTGCCTGGAAAATCCCATGGACGGAGGGACCTGGTGGGCTGCAGTCCATGGAGTCACTAGGAGTTGGACACGACTGAGTGACTTCACTTTATTTTTTCACTTTCATGCATTGGAGAAGGAAATGGCAATGCACTCCAGTGTTCTTGCCTGGAGAATCCCAGGGACGGGGAAGCCTGGTGGGCTGCCGTCTATGGGGTCGCACAGAGTTGGACACAACTGAAGCGACTTAGCAGCAGCAGCAGCATTAGGTGAAGCCGAACAAGGCAGTTGTGTGTTCTAGGGCAGGTGGCAGCCACGGTGGCTCAGAGCAGCTTGCTAAAGCCTAAGAAGGAGACGAGGATATCCCCATGTACAACTACCCACAACAGGGTGCTGGAGCCTGAGTGCGGGGAGAGGCACCTATGCAAATACAGAGCCCTCTAGGGCATTTTAGAGGAGCCTGAGCAGTGTGACCAGTGTGTTCTCATGAGGAATGGTAGTCCAGAGGGGGGAAGTAAACCCTAAGCTGAGTCAGAAGGATGTCCATGAAGAGGTCAACTCCATATGGAGCCCCAAGGGAGGAGAGTGCCTACATGATCTGGAGGGTGGGAATGACTGACTCATAGTGATGGAGTCTGGTCAAGTTGGATATGGTGCTCACAGCTGAAGAAGCTGGAGGGATTAGCATCACTGACTTCGTTTAGAGTATCAAAGTCTGAGTTGGTGTCCATACAAGACTAACCCATTACAGGGTGTTGGAATCCAAACAGGTAAGGAGGAGGGCACCCATATGGAGAATGGGTGGTTTTCTAGAGCTAGGTGATAGAATTCAAGTGAGTTGAAGAAGTTATCTGCTTGTGTTATATTTATGACTTCCCTGGTGGCTCAGACGGTAAAGCGTCTGCGTATAATGAGGGAGACACATTGGATTCAATCCCTGGATCAGGAAGATCTCCTGGAGAAGGAAATGGCAACCCGCTCCAGTATTCTTGCCTGGAAAATCCCATGGATGGAGATTATATTTCTCCATCCATAGTAAGCTTATATTTACACTAAAGAAGTCTGGCAGATACTACCTGAAGTGAAGGATTAATGTAAGTAGCACTAGAAGTTAGATAAATAAAAATTACACCCCTCCTGATAGAATGCAATGAAAAGCAAATGACTTCTTTTTCATGATATTAATGCCACAACTCAAAACCTGAAAATCTAATCATGAGAAAACATCAGACAAACTTATTTTGACGGACTTTGTATGAAATAATTAGTTTATAGTCATCAAAAGCATCTAAGAACACCATTTGTTCTCACAAATAGTACACAAGGTTCTCTTTTCTCCACATTCTAGCCAACAGTTATCATTTAGCTTTTCATTGATAGCCATTCTAACAGTGAGGTGGTCTCCTTGTGATTTTGATTTGCATTGCCCTGATGATTAGTGACGTTGAAGATCTCTTCATGAACATGTTGGTCATTTGTACATCTGTAGGAAAATATCTATTCAGTTTCTCTGGTCATTCTTAAAATAGATTTGCTTTCTTGTTATCAAGTTTCACTTTCACTTGTAAACAAATGCTCAGGGCTTCCCCAGTGGCTCGGATGGCAATGAATCTGCCTGCAATGTGAGAGACCCAGATTGGATCCCTGGGTGGGGAAGATCCCCTGGAGCAAGGAATGGCAACCCACTCCAGTATTCTTGCCTGGAGAATTCCATGGACAGAGAAGCCTGGCAGGTACAGTCCATAGGATTGCAAAGAGTCAGACATGAGTGAGTGACTTTCACTTTCACCTTTTTGTGTGTTCCTTACATATTTTCAACATTTAACTCCTTGTCATACAGATGATTTGCAGATATTTTCCCCTATTTCATAGGTTGCCTTTTTATTTTTGTTTCTTTTGCTGTACAGAAATAGTTTGGGTTTTATGTAATTCTATTTGTTTATTTTTGCTTTTGTGCTTTTGCTGTCATATTAAAAAAATTGTTGCTAAAGCCAATATTAAGGAACTGTTTCCCTATTTTCTTCTACAAGTTATAATTTCAGGTCTTGAATTTAAGTCTTGAGTCCATTAGTTTTTGTTAATTTTTGTGACAAAGGTCTAATTTCATTCTTTTGTAGGTGATTGTCTAGTTTTACCAACAACATTTATTGAAGAGACTATCCTTTTCCCATGGAGTGTTCTTGGCATCCTTTTCAAATATAAAATTATCATATAAATGGGAGTTTCTATGCTGGAGCAAACTGGAACAAACTGTGGAAAATTCTTAAAGAGATGGGAATACCAGACCACTTTACCTGCCTCCTGAGAAATCTGTATGCAAGTCAAGAAGCAACAGTTAGAACCAAACATGAAACAATGGACTGGTTCCAAATTGGGAAAGGAGTACATAAAGGCTGTATATTGTCACCCTGCTTATTTAACTTATATGCAGAGTACATCATGTGAAATGCCAGGCTGGATAAAGCTCAAGATGGAATCTAGATTGCCAAGAGAAATATCAATAACCTCAGATATGCAGATGATACCACCCTTATGGCAGAAAGCAAAGAGGAACTAAAGAGACTCCTGACAAAGGTAAAAGAGTAGAATGAAAAAGCTGGCTTAAAACTCAACGTTCAAAAAATTAAGATCATGGTGTTTGGTCCCATCATTTCATGGCAAATATGGGGAAACAGTGGAAACAGTGACAGACTTCATTTTCTTGGGCTCTAAAATCACTGCAGATGGTGATTGCGGCCATGAAATTAAAAGATGCTTGCTCTTTGGAAGAAAAGCTATGACAAACCTAGACAGCATATTAAAAAGCAGAGATATTACTTTACCAACAAAAGTCCATCTAGTCAAAGCTACGGTTTTTCCAGTAGTCATGTATAAACGTGAGAGTTGGACCATAAAGAAAGCTGAGTGCCAAAGAATTGATGCTTTTGAACTGTGATGTTGGAGAAGACTTTTGAGAGTCCCTTGGACTTCAAGGAGATCAAACCAGTCAATCCTAAAAGAAATCAACCCTGAATATCCTTTGGAAGGACTGTTGCTGAAGCTGAAGCTCCAATAATTTGGCCACCTGATGCAAAGAGCCAACTCATTGGAAAAAACCCTAATGCTGGAGAAGATTGAAGGCAGGAGGAGAAGGGGACGGGATGACGGAGGATGAGATGGTTAGCTAGCATCACCAACTCAATGGACATGAATCTGAGCAAACTCCAGGAGACAGACGAGGACAGAGGAGCCTGGCGTGCTGCAGTCCATTGGGTTGCATAGAGTTAGACAAGACTTAGCAACTGAACAACAACCACAGTGGATATATGACAACTAGATCCAACGTGGAATTCTGACTTGGATATTCTGTACAGAAGAATGTTATTGGGGCAAAACTTAAATGGTGTCTGAGAATTGGAGTATCATAGTAAAGCAATATTAGTTCCTCATTTGATGATTACATTATAGTTATATAAGAGAACATTCTTATTTGTAGGAAATACACAATGAAACACCATGGCACCAATTTTCTCCCAATTGGTACAGAGCAGGAAAAAAAAAAATTCTTTATAATTGTTTCCGAGTCAGAAAAGCTTTTTAAATTTATCTTCCGTAAATCTTAATACAAAAAATTCAATTTCTTGTAACTAGAACATTCTGATTAAATTGCCAAAATAATGTGTTTTTTTTTTTTCCTCTCCAGGACACTCTGTAATAAATATATCCTGCCTCTAGCCACTTTTCTCAGTCTTTTCTGTTACTGCCTCAGTCTGAGCCAGGGGCCTCCTGCTGTTGAACCTAAGCCTACATATTTCCACCTCTGCACACTTGTGATCTGTTCTTCACATAGTGACTAGAGTGACCTTTCAAAATTAGCCAGATCTTACACCCCTCTGCTTTCACAATTTATCTGGCTTCCTGTGACTGTCAGAATAAAACCTTAAGTGTCTACCACAGCCTTTCCATCCCTCCCTGAGGCATCAGGACAGTTTCCTGGCTCTCCTCCTTCTCTCATTCACCGCTCTCATTATTCTTCTCTCATTCACCACTGTTGCCTTAGAGTATTTTGAGTTACTCTGCTTGGAAGCCTGATTACTCCACTTCAAAAGGGTATCTCTGAGTTTCTCAACCTGAAGAGGCTTTTTCTGTTCCAATTCTTAGTTTCTATCTTATCAACTTATCCAGATTTTCTCCAGATTTTCTCCATTGAATGTAAGAATTGCTGGAATCAACTTCTTTCCTTGTTTCCTGTTGACCATCCATAACTAGGCAGAGATCTTGCTCCCCAACTCAGTGCTATGTTTCAAGGCCTAGAACTAAACCTGGTCCTCATTGTGAATTAATGAATGAATGAATTACACAATATAGGCTCTGTGGGAATAACTTTTGAATCATGAAAATGTTTTTTCAGTTCAAAAAATCAAATCAAAGTAAAAAAGAAAATGAACAGTTGACAATTATGAAAGTCAGAGCTTATAATTTAAATAATTTTTGAACATGGTACTCTGGCCGTATACTCTTAGTGAAATTAGTTTTTACACCTTTTTAGTGAAATGTATTCTAAAAACAAGCAAAACTGTTAAACAGTACATTTTTTGTTGGTAAACATATGATGTGGTAACTGAAACTATTTTGTGTGTAGTATGTGTGTGTGCTCAGTTGTGTCTGACTCTTCGTGACCCCACAGACTGTAGCCTGCCAGGCTTCTCTGTCCATGGGATTTTTCAGGCAAGAATACTGGAGTGGGTTGCCATTTCCTCCTCCAGGGAACCTCGCTGACCCAGGGATCAAACCCACATTTTCTGCATTGTCAGGTGGATTCTTTACCTCAGACCCACTTGGGAAGTGTAATATAGAGGAAAGCAATTAATAAATTGTTCACAACCAAGCTTCTCATTGTGAGAAAAGTAAGTTACAAATATGGATGGGGGAAGGGGAGGAAAAGCCATATAAATTTATAATTTAAGATAATATAAATAATACATATACACACATATTTGTATTTATATTCATATATGTTCTACTGCTGCTACTGCTGCTAAGCTGCTTCAGTTGTGTCCGACTCTGCAACCCCATAAACGGCAGCCCACTAGGCTCCCCCGTCCCTGGGATTCTCCAGGCAAGAACACTGGAGTGGGTTGCCATTTCCTTCTCCAGTGCATGAAAGTGAAAAGTGAAAGTGAAGTCGCTCTGTTGTGTCCTACTCTTCGGGACCCCATGGACTGCAGCCCACCAGGCTCCTCTGTCCATGGGATTTCCCAGGCAAGAGTACTGGAGTGGGGTGCCATTGCCTTCTCCAATATATGTTCTAGGTCCTCTTAAAAGGTCTAAAGTCAATGACAACCCTAATTGTTGCACACTTAAAAATAGTTACAATAGTAAACTTTATGTTATGTGCTTTAAAATAAATAAACAAATTTTTTAAAAGGAAATAAAAAACTGTTTTTGGTAACTGTCTTGTGTCAAAGAATACATTGGAACCCAAGTCTTGGTTTCTAATATCATTCCTGATAAAACAAATGAACACTTCTTGAAGAAATGGTTAATAACAGGCCCAGGGTAGGAAAAGTACAATATAATTGTTGAGGAAAAAAGCAACAAAATGCTCAAACACTATTACATATGTTTCAAATGAACATAGGCGCTAGCTTGGAAGAGTTTCCATTGTCCAAATTTGGTGCAGTTTGAGGATCAAAGAAAGAGGGAAAAGGATATCTTTACAACCCAGTGATCTTGAGGTTAACCAGATAAGTTGGCATTATGTTGCTTTTTAAAGAAAAGTAATGGGAGGTACACATTATCTACACAGTATTCTTGATAAAAATGTTTAACTTGATTCTAATCATAAGAAAACAATCAGATAAATTTATATTGTAAGATAAATGGCTCAGTATCTTCAAAAATATCAATATCTCAAAAAACAAAGAAAGATAGGAAGACTCTTTTAGCTTAAAAGAACTAAAGTAATATGGCAACCAAATGTAACGTCTGGTCCTAGATAGAGGAATACAATTATTCTTAAAGATACAATTTTTCTGCAAGTTATTGTCAAAAGATTTTTCCAAAATACACATATACATAATATATGTATTATCTATAAACAGAGACACACATCAAGGGAGCATTCTGCCCAAAGAAGGGCCCAGTAAAGGATAAAAATGGTAGAGACCTAATAGGCACTAAAGAGATCAAGAAGAGATGGAAAGAATACATGGAAAAACTGTATAAAAAAATATCTTAATGAACCAGATTACTTATGATGGTGTGGTTAGTCACCCAGAGCCAGACATTCTGGAGTACAAAATCAAGTGGGCCTTATAAAGTACTGCTGTTAATAAAGCTAGTGGATGTGATGAAATTCCAGAACTATTCAAATCCCTAAAGGATGATGACATCAAGGTTTTGCATTCATTTTGTCAGCAAATCTGGGAGACCCAACCGTGGCTACAGGACTGCAAGAGGTCAGTCCTCATCCCAATTCCCAAGATGGGTAATACCAAAGAACGTGCTAACCATTAGACAATTGTACTCTTCTCCCATGCTAGTAAGGTCATGCTTAAAATCTTTCATGCTAGGTTTTAGCATTATGTGAACCAAGAACTTCCGGATGTCCTCATTGGGTTTAGAAAAGGAAAAGGAACTAAAGATAAATTTCCAACATTCACTGGAGAGAAAGCAAGGGAATTTCTGAAAAACATCTATCTCTGTTTCATCAATTACGCTAAAGCCTTTGACTGTGTGGATCATGACAAACTGTGGAAAGCTCTTGGAGAGATGGGCATACCAAACCATCTTACCTGTCTCCTGAGAAACCTGTATGCAGTTCAAGAAGCAACAGTTAGAATCCTGTACGGAACAACTGATTGGTTCAAGATTGGGAAAAGAGTACAATAGGGCTGTCTGCTGTCACCCAGTTTGTTTAACCTATATGCTGAGTACATTGTGAGAAATGCTGGGCTGGATGAGTTACAAGCTGCAATCAAGATAAGCAGGAGAAACTTCAACAACTTCAGATATACGGATGACACCTCTCTAATGGCAGAAAGCGAAGAGGAACAAAAGAGCCTCTTGATGAGGGTGAAGGTGGAGAGTGAAAGAGCCAGCTTAAAACTAAATAAGAAAGCTGTGGTACATATACACAATGGAGTATTACTCAGCCATTAAAAAGAATACATTTGAATCAGTTCTAATGAGGTGGATGAAACTGGAGCCTATTATACAGAGTGAAGTAAGCCAGAAGGAAAAACACCAATACAGTATACTAATGCATATATATGGAATTTAGAAAGATGGTAACGATAACCCTGTATACGAGACAGCAAAAGAGACACTGATGTATAGAACAGGCTTATGGACTCTGTGGGAGAGGGAGAGGGTGGGAAGATTTGGGAGAATGGCATTGAAACATGTGAAATGTCATGTATGAAACGAGATGCCAGTCCAGGTTCAATGCACGATGCTGGATGCTTGGGGCTGGTGCACTGGGACGACCCAGAGGGATGGTATGGGGAGGGAGGAGGGAGGAGGGTTCAGGATGGGGAACACATGAGAAATAAAGGAATAAAAAAGAAAAAAATAAAAAATAAAAAATGAAAAGCAAAAATTAAAAAAAAAAAAACAAAACTAAATATTAAAAAAAAACTAAGATCATGGCATCTGGCCCCATTACTGCATGACAAATAGAAGAGGAAAATGTGGAACTAGTGACAGATTTCCTCTTCTTGGGCTCCAAAATCACTGCAGATGATGACTGCAGCCATGGAATCAGAAGACAATTGCTTCTTGGCAAGAAAGCTATGACAAACTTAGACAGTGTGTTGAAAATCAAGGACATTATTCTGCTGACAAAATTCATATAGTCAATGCTATGGTCTTCCCAGTGGTCAGGTATGGTTGTAAGAGCTGGAGTGTAAAGAAGGCAGAGAGCCAAAGAATTGATACCTTTGAACTGTGGTGCTGGAGAAGACTCCTGAAAGTCCCTTGGACAACAAGGAGATCAAACCAGTCAATCTTAAGGGAGATCAACTCTGAATATTCACTGGAGGGACTGATGCTGAAGCTGAAGCTCCAGTATTTTGGTCATGTGATGTAAACAGACGACTCGTTGGAAAAATCCCCGATTCTGGGAAAGATTGAGAGCAGAAGGAGAAGAGGGTGTCAGAGAATGAGATGGCTGGATGGCATCACCGATGCAATGAACATGAACTTGGGCAAACTCTGGGAAATGGTAAGCGACAGGGAGGCCTGGTGAGCTACAGTCCATGGGGTCACAAGGAGTCGGATATGACTGGGCAACTGAATAATAACAATATGTACATATATAGAGAGAATATAACAAAATGTTAACATTCAGTGAATTTAGGTAAATGATAAGTAAATGGTTTGCAATTTTTAAAATAAAAGTTGGAGTAAGGAAGGCTGACGACAATCAAAGACTACAGACTCTGCTCCTGGCTTCAAATTCAGGCGCTAAATACTAAGTGTGAAATCAGCATTTTAAGATCTCTTTTCTCACCTGGAAAAAGAAGGCAATAATGAACCTGTCTCATAGGATTTTTTTCTTGAGTTGTAAATGTGAAAAATGCATGCTCAGCAAACAGCACAGTTGCTTGACTTATAATTAGTACTCAATAAATGTTAATACTGATTATTGTCATTATCCCAAAATCTGTGATAGCTCTTCATGATGTAAGACTATCATTTATCTGGTAATCAAATGATGTATATTTGTAAAAATACAGTTTTTAAAATTTGGTTTTTTATCTTTTATCCTGGTTTTAAGAAAATAAATATAGAAGATTATTCACACTTGGATGAAAAAAGCATCTTAGGATGTCTTCATCTAAGACAAAACTGAATCCCTAATTTTGTTTTAATCTGTTGCTAACTGACTAATCTTTTCATCCATGAAAATGACAGAGCTGTTCATTCATTTAGCCATATGTCATGACTGACCCCTAATAGTTGCACAGGAACTGTGAAATAATGAAGGAATGAAAGAATGAACAAAATGGGTAAACTCACTCTGCAAGTCAGATCATGACTACACCCCTGAAGGCTGGGCAAGCTCTGAGCTTCTGCTTTCTTCTCTAGATGACTGCATCAGTGGTCCCTCCCATGTGCTAGGTAGATTTAGGGCCAAAAGGGCCCCTCTAGCCCTTTTCCACTAGTACTTTTGCCTGGAAAGTCCCATGGACAGAGGAGCCTGGTGGGCTGCAGTCCATGGGGTCGCTAAGAGTCAGACAAGACTGTGTGACTTCACTTTCACTTTTCACTTTCATGCATTGGAGAAGGAAATGGCAACCCACTCCAGTGTTCTTGCTTGGAGAATCCCAGGAACAGGGGAGCCTGGTGGGCTGCCGTCTCGGGTCACACGGAGTTGGACATGACTAAAGTGACTTAGCAGCAGCAGCAGCCCTTTCCCGAATTTCCTTATTGCTCATTTGCTGTTTCTGTGGGCTATGAATGGTTTCTCCCACCTATACTCAGGCAGAGTAATGAGGACAAGAGATTTGTGATTTAAATAGTGCCAAGAAAATACACTAACTTCTCCTCTGGTGGCTTCTAGCTAAAGAGTCATTCATTTCTGTGTGGTTTCCGGAAGGAGGATCCCTTGATAGTCCCTGTTACTCATAAACAGGTTTATACAATTAGTTTAACAGATTGAATGATTTAACAGATTAGTCACTTAACTGGGTTTTGAGAAAACAGGACAGTTAAGAATTGGCAGAGTAAAAGGAGATCAAATTCTGGAGTGTGGGATGTTTACCCTAAAAAAAACAGGTAGTTCTGGTAGCCAAGCCAAAAGGTGGGGCTCTCAACAGCAAGAAAGCAACAAGGTTGGATGGGAGGGACTGAGGAAAAGACAAATGAAGGTGCAAAGGACAAACCTCTTACTCTCCTAATCCTAGTGCTGGTCATGAATATTTCAACAGAGTATAAAGATTACTGAAAGGTCTCTTGCCTCTTTTTGCTCTTGTTTCTCATTACATATCAAAAATGTTTTATGCACTCTGATGAAAGATTAATCAAAAATGGTAAAAGTATGTAACACTGATTTTTCCTATTCCATTAGTATCATGGATTTTTGACTAAAGTGTGTAATAGCCTAAAACCAAAACTTTATGCCATTTACCCAATAGATTTGAGCAACTGACTTATCTTATGAAAACACTGAGAGATGACTGCTGAGTTTAAATCACATAGACCCTAACACCAAAGTAATCAAAGTCAAGAAAGTAGAAAGGGGTTTTCATTCAAAGGACAAAAAATCTGTCCCAGCAGCAAACACATGTGTAGTCAAATCATCCAATGAATGGGTCCATCACAGCGTCTGCAGGTTTTATCCTTTGAATTTTTAAATAGTGTTTCTGATTTTTCAAAGTTTTCTCTATCATGGAATTCTTCCAACTTAATGTTATGTCCAGGAATTGGCAGAAAGAGAGTGCTTCAGGGATGGATTCCCAGCCATTAGATTTTCTCCAATACTGCTCACCTCCTTCAAACTATGAAAGGGCATTCTACTGATACACTAACAGCATTGCAGAACTCATGAAAGACAACAAAATAAATGGCGCTCTGATTCACACTTACCTCCATTACTTTCAAAAGTAGAAAGGAGCAGTGACATAACTAAGGTGAAATGGCAGATTAGCTAAAAATTAAACTGAAATATAATTTTGTCTTACACTTGACTTGGATGAAGTAAACAATAACACCCACCACTTCGAACATGATGAAAATGCAATGTGGGCAGGGTTCATAGTTTGAAAATGTGGATTTTGGATCACACAGAACTAAATGCAAATTCTAGCTTCGTCACTACTGACTGAATGGCAAATTAACACCTACAAGTCTTTGTTGTATCAATCATCAATGGCAGTTACATTACCTCATTCTAGAACTAAAGACGTAATACATATTAATCATCAAGTAGCGTATGAGTAGGCAACAGATAGTCACTGTTCTCCAGAAAGAGTTGCCTCTGCCCAAATTTCCTTTTGACCTTGCCCACCAGACTCAGCCCCAAATTCACCTGCTCCATAGAACCACAGTCTATGACTATTCACTGCCTTCCTCTCATCTCACTTTCTGCCACATTTACAACTTTGTTAGAGTGGATCACTGACAGATATGAATTAAGGATATAATAATCATTTGGATACATTTAAAATAATGACAAATATAAGATTTCATTTTTAAAGCCAGATTAAGACAAGAGGTGAACTAGTCATTGCCGCTTTGCTTTCTATCTGAATTCTCTCAGACTTGAATTACAGCAAAAATCCAGCTTCAGGCCATAGAAATTAAAAACAGTTTCACACAGATGCTCCCTCTTCATGGCCCCTGCCTGGAGCCCACCCTCAACCCAGAAGCAAGGTTTGTCTGTACAACAGATGGGAACCTTGGACCCGGACCTCTTTTTCTTCCTACCACTTTATATCTGCTCCCCACCTCCTCCTGAAAGCTGTCAGACTGCAACTGTATTTTGACTCCATTTTTTCTGAAATTCTTGGGAAATGCCTTAGTCATTTCTTCTTTGACTATTGCAGTTTCCTCTCATATATTCTTTCAAAATCTTTGCTTGTGAAATTGTCTTATCTACCAAACTGTAACCTGCCTACCTACTGTAACAGAGGCTTCCCATTCTTCCTTGTTTTGTATTTTATTGAAAGCCAAGTAAAATTCAGAAAAAACCTCTGTTACTAAATTTTGATTTACACAAGGATGTCTTTGTAATATTCACTATTTATTGAGGTCCTTCAACACATTTTCTTTTTCTATCACTCAGTACAGATTTGATTTGGGAGGTGGTCTTCTACTGGACTTGCCACAAATTCAAAATATTTATTCCAGCCTCAGAGGTTTGAAAAGCATGAAATCTTGCCTTAAATATTTATCTCCTCGAATGGTGATGCACTCTGAAAATTTCCTAATGTTCTTGTGAATTCAGGACATCTTCAGATCTGTTTCAATGAGGCAATTGTCCTACCCCACATTTGCTTAACTTCATGCATGCAATCTAATATCCTATTTAAGAAGATATTGTCTGTGGGCGAGATAGAAGACAAGAAGAAAATTGATTTATTGAATTTTCAGTCAGTATACAAAGACTTCCTGTCCAAGCTCTTCACCACAAACACAAATAACTCTAAGCTCTCAAATCCATGTTAGTAAATCTAAAACTCCTATTCCTGCCAACACATAGAATGCCTGTCTTTTCCTAGCCTCAGAAACAACTGTTTAACTGCTTGTGTAATTGTTACCAAGTTACTATCTTTACCTTATCAGTAAACATTGTCTTCTCTGTCATCTGGCTTAGTTATCAGATTTTTCTTAGTTTCGGTTTCTATATCTCCTCTCACCCCAGAAGACTACATTTCTTCCCATGTGCAGAGGAAGGTCCCAATGGCCCATAACCATTTTCAGTCAGTAAATGTTATGACCTATGGGTGGTGGAGAAATTAAAGAGAGAATACACAACTCATGTCGGTTTTCCAGGGTTGTTTGAAAGACCTTCATTCACAGATCATCATCCATTAAAAAAAAAAAAAGCAGATTCACGTTTTACTTCTATCCAGAGAAATCCACAAAAGAGTGGCACACCTGAAAGGCTGTTTGGTCACAAGTCAAATCTGCTTGGCGGAACACCTATCCTGTGACTTTGCGTTTAGAGGACCTATTTGAAATCAGTGCTTCATTATTTTTCATCTATGTGTGTGTGTGTGTGTTCAGTCATTCAGTTATGTCTGACTCTTTCGTGACCTGAGCGACTGTAGTCCATCTGGCTCCTCTGTTCACGGGATTCTCCAGGCAAGAATACTGGGGTGGGTCACCATTTCCTACTTCAGGGGATCTTCCCAACCCAGGGATGGAATCCTCGTCTCTTTCTTTTCCTGCATTGACAGGCAGATTCTTTACCACTGCACCACTTGGACAGTGGCTTATTACTGAAATATAAGACAGCTCTTGTCTATGGCTTATTACTGAAATATAAGAGGGCTCTCCTAAATGATGATTATTTAGAACCCTCGGAGAACCCTACTTTCAGCTCCTAGATGAAGACTTCCTGTTTACTTGCTGTGTCGCAAGACATCTCAAATAAAAGGATTTTCATTATATGCCACGTAATTTTTTTTTTCTGTTTTGATTTGTTTTGTTTTTTATTTAGCTGTGTCAAGTCTTAGTTGCGACAACAAGACTTAATTTTCAAGTCTTGGTTGCCATACGTGGGCTCTCTAGTTGCAGTGAACGGGGTCCACCAGCATGTGAAATCCTAGTTCCCATACCAGGGATCAAACCCATGTCCTCTGCATTGCAAGGTGGATTCTTAACCACTGGACCATCAGGGAAGTCCCCATAATGTGTTTTAAATTAGACCTTTCTAAACAATACCCTATAACTTTTATAAAAGTCTTATGCAAGCATTTTCACATGATACAAACAGAAAACTAATTTTATTTGAAAACAAGTTTATGTAGTCCTAACAGTTTTTTTCCAGTGACATAACCTTCACCTTCTCAGGAAAAGGAAGAGAACAGATATTTGATGCAACAGACACCTCACTCTTATTCGCTAAGTTGTGTCCGACTCTTGCAACCCATGGACTGTAGCCTGCCAGGCTCCTCTGTCCATGGGATTCTCCAGGCAAGAATACTGGAGTGGGTTGCCATTTTCTTCTCCAGGGGGATCTTCCCGACCCAGGAATCAAACCCAGGTCTCCTGCACTGCAGGCACTCTTTACTGACTGAGCTATGAGGGAAGCCCCCAGACACCTCATTAGCTGCCTTCTATACATTATCCCAACCTTTCTTCACAGCAGTCTTATAAATGATATTGTTAACTCCATTCTGCATATGAGAAACAAAGGCTCAGAAATATTAACTAGCTCAAGTGGCTGAGCTGAGATTTCATCTAATTCTAATGCTCAAGCTGCCTTCTTGGGACATGTCCCTTTCGAAGAAAGTTTCTTCTTTCCTTTTGGAAAAAAAAAATCTACCTAGAACAGAAAAGGGAAACGGGAAACCAATTCATCATGACTTTGGAAGGAGGGCAAAGCTATCATTCTCCAAAGCTCAAAAGAATAAAAAAATGTAGTAATAAATTGCTTTTAGTGAAATATATAAGGGAAATCATAAGAGCAACAGGTCGATGATTTTGTTTAAATAATATGAACGTCAAACATATAAATGTTTATCACAGTCCCTTTTTTATTAGAGCTCTACACGGACGGACTTTTTTAAATGATTATACACATCTGCTCCACATCTGTAGTCTGTCTACAACTTTACTGCTGGTGGCCACAGTGAAATCACACCCTCTCTCTTCACTGTTGGACCAATCTGAGAGGCCTCCCCACTGAGCATAGTGTTAGGGAACAACATGGAAGGAAAATGAGTGTTTGGGCATATGGCATGGAGGCCTAGGGCGGTCTGTAGTAGAGAAATTGCGAATCCAGAGAGTACCTAACATTTCAGATGGTTGAGGTATCCTAGGCAACAGAGCTATAGAAATACCCTGAATAAGTACATTTATAGATAGTGATGTTAAGATTTCAAGTTAGAAGGCCCAATCTGTCTATAAACTGTTCTATAGTTGATTGTTTTCATTGTTTTTTGTTTTTTAAGATTTATTTATTTTTATTTTTTGGTTGTGGTGAGTCATCGTTGCTCAACATGGGCTTTCTGTAGTTGCGGTGAGTGGTGGCTGCTCTTCGTTGCAGTGCTCAGGCTTCTCACTGCAGTGGCTTCTCTCATTGAGGAGCACAGACTCTGGGCACGTAGGCTTCCCTAGCCGTGGCACATGGGCTTAGTTGCTCTGCAGTGTTGGATCTTCCTGGACCAAGGATCGAACCCATGCCCTCTGCATTGGCAGGCAGATTCTTAACCACTGCGCCACCAGGGAAGCCCCCTGTTTTTATTATTGTTTTCAACTTTAGTCTACTACCTGTGAGATGATAATTTTGTTGTTGTTGCTTAGCTTCTAAGTCGTGTCTGACTCTTTGCGACCCCACGGACTGTAGCCCTCCAGGCTCCTCTGTCCATGGGATTTCCCAGGCAAGAATACTGGAGTGGGTTGCCATTTCCTTCTCCAGGGGATCTTCCCAACCCAGGGATCAAATCCATTTCTCCTGCATTGCAGGTGGATTTTTTACCACTGAGCCACCAGGGAAGGTCAAGACAATAGTCATCATTGTGTTTATTCAGATTCAACAGTGAGTTAAATCACCAATCCACAGAATTAGAGAGGCACAACTCACTGGATTGAGCAAAATACTTCTTCTATTATTTCTCTAAGACTGTTAAATCTACATTACTTAAAATGAAAGACTTAAGTATACACTTATGAGTCAGTGTAAATTATATCTAGTGTGCAAGACAAAACAATGGCCCCTAAAGATGTTCATGTCTTAATACCTGGAACTGGTGAATGTTATCAGGTTGCATGGGCAAGAGGAGTTAAAATTCCTGATCAGCTGACCTAGAAATGGCGATTAACCAGGTGGCCCAATGTAATCTCAAGGGTCCTCATCAGAGAAAAAGGGAGACAGAAGAGAGAGGGTCAGAGTGGGTTGCAGTGAGAAAGACTCAATTGACACTAGCTGATTTTGAAGATGGAAAGGAGCCATAAGGCAGTCTCTAAAAGCTAGAAAAGGAAAATAATCTACAGATTCTTACTAGAGTCTCCAGAATATAACACAGCCAGTTTTTAGCCCAGTGAGACCCATTTCAGATGTCTGACCTCCAGAGCTGTAAAGTATTAAATTTGCATTATTGCAAGTAACTAAGTTTGCAGTTTTTTTTTTTTTTTTTTTTTAACAGTAGCAGAAGGAAACTAACATACCTACTACAATCTTCCCTCTGATTCCAGGCAGGATTGGTTCCAGGAGCTCCAGAGCATTCCAAAATTCGAGGATGCTCAGATCAGATCAGATCAGTTGCTCAGTTGTGTCCGACTCTTTGCGACCCCATGAATCACAGCACGCCAGGCCTCCCTGTCCATCACCAACTCCCGGAGTTCACTCAGACTCACGTCCATTGAGTCAGTGATGCCATCCAGCCATCTCATCCTCTGTCGTCCCCTTCTCCTCCTGCCCCCAATCCCTCCCAGCATCAGAGTCTTTTCCAATGAGTCAACTCTTCGCATGAGGTGGCCAAAGTACTGGAGTTTCAGTTTTAGCATCATTCCTTCCAAAGAAATCCCAGGGCTGATCTCCTTCAGAATGGACTGGTTGGATCTCCTTGCAGTCCAAGGGACTCTCAAGAGTCTTCTCCAACACCACAGTTCAAAAGCATCAATTCTTCACCGCTCAGCCTTCTTCACAGTCCAACTCTCACATCCATACATGACCACAGGAAAAACCATAGTCTTGACTAGACGAACCTTTGTTGGCAAAGTGATGTCTCTGCTTTTGAATATGCTATCTAGTTTGGTCATAACTTTCCTTCCAAGGAGTAAGCGTCTTTTAATTTCATGGCTGCAGTCACCATCTGTAGTGATTTTGGAGCCCAGAAAAATGAAGTCTGACAGTATTTCCACTGTTTCCCTATCTCTTTCCCATGAAGTGATGGGACTGGATGCCATGATCTTCGTTTTCTGAATGTTGAGCTTTAAGCCAACTTTTTCACTCTGCACTTTCACTTTCATCAAGAGGCTTTTGAGTTCCTCTTCACTTTCTGCCATAAGTGTGGTGTCATCTGCATATCTGAGGTTATTGATATTTCTCCCGGCAATCTTGATTCCAGCTTGTGTTTCTTCCAGTCCAGCGTTTCTCATGATGTACTCTGCATACAAGTTAAATAAACAGGGTGACAATATGCAGCCTTGACGTACTCTTTTTCCTATTTGGAACCAGTCTGTTGTTCCACATCCAGTTCTAACTGTTGCTTCCTGACCTGCATACAAATTTCTTAAGAGGCAGATCAGGTGGTCTGGTATTCCCATCTCTTTCAGAATTTTCCACAGTTTATTGTGATTCACACAGTCAAAGGCTTTGGCGTAGTCAATAAAGCAGAAATAGATGTTTTTCTGGAACTCTGTTGCTTTTTCTATGATCCAGCGGATGTTGGCAATTTGATCTCTGGTTCCTCTGCCTTTTCTAAAACCAGCTTGAACATCAGGAAGTTCACGGTTCACATATTGCTGAAGCTTGGCTTGGAGAATTTTGAGCATTACTTTACTAGCATGTGAGATGAGTGCAATTGTGTGGTAGTTTGAGCATTCTTTGGCATTGGCTTTCTTTGGGATTGGAATGAAAACTGACCTTTTCCAGTCCTGTGGCCACTGCTGAGTTTTCCAAATTTGCTGGCATATTGAGTGCAGCACTTTCACAGCATCATCTTTCAGGATTTGGAGTAGCTCAACTGGAATTCCATCACCTCCACTAGCTTTGTTCGTAGTGATGCTTTCTAAGGCCCACTTGACTTCACATTCCAGTATGTCTGGCTCTAGGTCAGTGATCACACCATCGTGATTATCTTGGTCGTGAAGATCTTTTTTGTACAGTTCTTCTGTGTATTTCTGCCACCTCTTCTTAATATCTTCTGCTTCTGTTAGGTCCATACCATTTCTGTCCTTTATCGAGCTCATCTTTGCATGAAATGTTCCTTTGGTATCTCTGATTTTCTTGAAGAGATCCCTAGTCTTTCCCATTCTGTTGTTTTCCTCTATTTCTTTGCACTGATTGCTGAAGAAGGCTTTCTTATCTCTTCTTGCTATTCTTTGGAACTCTGCATTCAGATGTTTATATCTTTCCTGCTCAAGTCCCTTATATAAAATGGGAGAGTACACGAAGAACCTACTGTACAGCACATGGAACTTTGCTCAGCGTTATGTGGCAGCCTGGATGGGAGGGGAATTTGGGGGAGATACAGGTACATGTATGGCTGAATCCCTTTGCTGCTCACCTGAAAACTATCACAACATTGTTAATCAGTCATGCCCCAATACAAAATAAAAAGTGAAAAAATAAATAAATAAAATGGGGTACTCAGTTGGTAAAGAAACTGCCTGCAATGCAGGAGACACTGGTTTGATCCCTTGGTTGGGAAGATCCCCTAGAGAAGGGAAAAGCTACCCACTCCAGTATTCTGGCCCGGAGAATTTCATGGACTGCATAGTCCATGGGGTTGCAAAGAGTCGGACACGACTGAGCGACTTTCACAGAACAGTATTCTGAAACAAAATGTTAATGAGTATAAATGTTTAAGAATACTGACTAATAAATATATTTTAGGTACTGACGAAAGTATTGCTGATTCCCAAAGGAAGTTTAGCGCATTTAAATGCCATTAAAGATTTTAAAACAGGTAAGAGAGACAGTAACTGTGAAATAGGATGTAGACCATTGGTAACTGTTGAATAGTGGATGACGGGTACATGGGGCTCATTATACCATTCTACATACTTTTCTGAATGTTTAAACACCTTTATAACCAAGTTTAAAAACATTTTTACATCCTCCACCAAATTAAATAACTTTAAAAAGGAGCCCTATAAGCAAAGCCAGTAGTATATTAAACAAATACTCTCTATTTCTTTTCCTAGAATGAAATATGAAAGGCAAAACTCTAAACCTTTTCTCTTGTGATTTAATATGAAGCCTTTGGCATTGTTATACTTCCACTGGAGATGATAAATACCACATTTTCCTAGCAGATGACTTGTTTTCTGACTAAGTTTGAAAAGCAAAACTCTCTGTGCCTACTCACAGAGAATTATGTGAACATTTTTGGTTCTATTAGCATAAAGAAATACTCCTAGCAATGAGATTAGACCATGTGAAACCAGAACGCAATGGATCTGTATGATAAAAATCAGAAGAACATAAAAATATTGCATTGCATGATGAAAAAGTATAATACTATTTTTGAAAGTGTAATAATTAATCCCACTTTTGCTAGCATTATGTGAAAATTGATATTCCAAGTCATGTGATCATTCTATCAGTTTGAAATATAGATAAACAGAAACTAAGTTTCTATGAGATTAGTACAAAAAAGAAATAGAAAATTTCCAAAGAATTGGGTGAGTTTTATGACTTTCTGGAGATAATCAAATAACCAACATGACAAGCTACTATAAAGTAGACATTTTTGTTTTTTTAATTATTGAATTGATTAGCCACTTATGGCCTGGGAAAAGGAGAAATATTTAAATCATATTGGTTCACACAGAAAATTTTGCTTAGAAGCAAGTGAAGGCAATGGCACCCCACTCCAGTACTCTTGCCTGGAAAATCCCATGGATGGAGAGGCCTGGTAGGCTGCAGTCCATGGGGTCGCTAGGAGTCAGACATGACTGAGCGACTTCACTTTCACTTTTCACTTTCATGCACTGGAGAAGGAAATGGCAACCCACTCCAGTGTTCTTGCCTGGAGAATCCCAGGGACGGTGGAGCCTGGTGGGCTGCCATCTATCGGGTCGCACTGGAGCCTGGTGGGCTGCCATCTATCGGGTCGCACAGAGTCGGACACGACTGAAGCGACTTAGCAGCAGCACCAGCAAGCCTACTTGTAAATCCATTAGAAGAATCAACCAATTGGAATGAAAAAGGAAAAAGAAGGTCTGTGCTTCTTCTTTGGGCCAGTAGAATTCTGAAGGTCTTGGTGCCTACATAATTTTATTGTCTATTGTATATTTTTATATCTCTGCTGTTTCCCGATACTCCCTTTCCTTATATAAAGGTTGCAGCAGTATATTTCAGAGAAAATAGAGCATCATTCTAAAAAGTTTACATCTAAAATCCTTATGGAAATCATGTCTCCTTGTTCTGTGGACAGTAGATCATAGATTCTGATTCTTGACCTTTGTCTATACTTATTCCTTAAAATAAGTCTCTATTCTTATAGATTTATACATCATCATGCATCATTAGGAACCGTAACATAAATTTTCTCTTCCAATTCCCAGAAAATATAAGACCTAATTAAAAAAAAATTCTATATTTAAATGGCTCCAGAAAGGTTTCTACAAATTCAACTGTTACCATTTTATCTTTTTATCACCACTGCCTAGAAGCATTTCCCTATATTTGATCTATGCAGTGTGAGAACTTGGCCTCTGGTTGTCTTTGATGAAGATGGAAAACAGCTGGTAACCATTATATATTTATATACCTTCAAACACTGCAAGACTGTTATTAGGTTACCTTTCTTCCCTTTTCCAAGATAAGCAAGTCCCATGTCTTTAACTCTTTCTTATAAGTTCTATTTTCGAACCCTTTCATCAACATCCATCTTCCATCCATCACCAACATCTCTGAATCCTCTCAAAATGTCAGAGTTCTCTTAAGCTGTGGGGCCCCAAACTGGAAAGCACTTTCTTATAAATTTCTGACCAGTGCTGAGGAAGAGAAAGTACCATCTATTTATCCATCTGTCTATTTAAAGTTAAGTGATCTTGGAGGGGCTGCCACCATAGGCTGGGTGTATTTTGGCGCTCAAGTAGCAGGAACATCAAAGGCGAGAAAGCCTGCCTGTTTTTGCCTTAAGCTCTTGGCTTCAGTGAAGACCACTCCTAAAAGGGACCTTAAGACTAGTCTAAAACCAAATAGCAGACAATGTCTGGTCTAAATCAAAGACAGAGGTTTTCTGCTGACTCAGAATTATTATCTTTGAAACCACTTGTTCTTACATGGTTAAAGTCTGATTATCTAATTCCTCTAGGGGTTGGGGTTGTTGGGCAGGGGATTGTGTGTGTGTGAGACAGGGAGAGACAGAGAGAAGGAGAGACTGAAATAGTTCTTCCTTGTTCGTTTATCTTTGCCAGTCTTAAAATGCAGATGGTTTCCTTATGAACACATATCAGGCATATTTGTTTTATTTCATAAAAGTAGCCAAATTGTCTAGCCAAATTTCCCATGTTTTAAAGCAGGAACTTTATTCCATTCTCCTTTTAATTTTTCTGCCCATTGTCTCTGATGCTCACCTCCTTTGAATTGTCTTTTCAACTCATTCACTTCGTTTTCCCCTCTGTCCCTTTATATTCCTGTTCAGTTTCCTTCTCTCTCGTTCATCGTATCTAGTATCCACATAGAACAACTGTGAATGAAAGGATCTGGTAAAAATATGAGGGTGGGATGGGGGAGGAGAGCTTTAGTTGAAGATAGAGAGTTGCCACAGTCTACGTTTGAAAACGTCAAATAAGGATGCTAGTATTCAGTGCACATAATTAGGAAGTAACAGAGAAGACAGGAAATGGAGTTTTGTGACATCAAAAAAATGTCACAGAATCCCAGACTCAATCTTCCAACAGTTCAAAATTTGAGACGCTTATATTTCTAAGATGAGTCGAGTTGTACTTCATAAAAAATAAAGTTTGGAATTAAGCAGTCCATTTAAAAAGAAAAAGAAAGAAATTCTCTCCACAGCCTGGGGGAGAAAAATCTCCTAGATTCTCCACTTCAAAAAGAAGCTCTATTTATTAGTGTGGCGAAAGTGAGAATTAAGCCCAAGAGTCAGAAGAAGAGAGAGAGGCACCTCAGCTCTGACAAACCACGGGCAGGCTGGGTACTCACAGCCAACCTGTTTGGCAAACTGGTGTCTGAAAATATTATGTCTCAAGTATAGGAAGCACTGCAGGCGGAGAGTTTGTGGTGTTATCAGACAAAAATCTCTGTGTACCTGGACTCCGTGTCCAAGTCTCTTCAAACTCCAGGCTTCACACCAAGTTATGTCAACATATGACTCAGAAGAGGCGGAAAGGGGGAAAACAGGCACAAAGAAGGCAAAGCTGAGGAGAAAAAGAGCAAATAAACACATAAGCCAAAGTAAGCCCGCTTGGTTCTGAGGAGAACTGCAAACACATTTTTTTTTAAACCAGTCAAAGGTAACAGGGAGAAATGAATGTGCATCTTCTCCTGACTAGACCTTTCTTCTCATCTCAGGGGAACAAAGAGATAATCAAAAAATGTGTAAGATATAGAAAGAGAATTAACATTGCCCTTTAATGCAAACCATTACCAGAAAGTGCCAATCATTTGTACTCTAGTCTCTCAGCTCCAATAGGGGATTTGTGTAAGGTTTTTTGAGCAGTTATTAGAAAATGATATTGAGGAAAATCAGACCTTTTGGGGATAAACTACTGGACATAAGTCTCTCCCATCCCTCAACATCAGATACTAGGCATTAACACTTGCCTCAAACATCATCTGGTTAATTTGAGGCTCAAAGTGCACTCCCTTAAAATGAACTCACTAGTCATATAAAAAAAGCTTCTGTGAAAAAAAAAAAAAAATTTTAAGTTTTTTTTTAATGTGTATCATTTTTAAAGTCTTTATTGAATTTGTTACAACATTGTTTCTGTTTTATGTTTTGGTTTTCTGGCTACAAGGCATGGGGGATCTTAGCCCCCTGACCAGGGATCAAACCCACACCTTCTGCATTAGAAGGTGAAACCTTAATCACTGGACTTCCAGGAAAATCCAGAAAACTTTTATTTCTATCTGCATGGTCAGAGTTATCACCAACAGAAAATACTGACTGAAA
Source organism: Bos indicus x Bos taurus (assembly GCF_003369695.1). Lineage (NCBI taxonomy): Eukaryota > Metazoa > Chordata > Mammalia > Artiodactyla > Bovidae > Bos > Bos indicus x Bos taurus. The sequence continues at coordinate 103,399,233 of NC_040077.1, read as the reverse complement.
AGAAAATTTTTTTACATTTCTTTTCCAGTATACACTAGCAATTATGTTTCAGTAAAAGGGCAGTGATTTCTGTTTCAAGTGCCAGTACTAAATAAAGCCAATGAACCTGCTGACCTGGGTCTGAATAAAAAGTGATGTTTTGCAGACTATATAACTTATGATGTGTACTCAGTGAGGCCATCAGCATACCTATAGAGTGAATAAGTCCCTGAATCAGTCTCCTGGAAAAAGGAGGGTGTGACACAAAAAATGCCTCAAGAGTTTGACCTATTTTTCCAGACAATTTAGAAAAATCCAGTGTTCTTTGCCTTAATATAATAAACAGTGCAATCTCAAATATGCAGATTATTTGAGATCAGGTAATCTCAAATACATTCAATAAAATCTTATGTCCTGATCCTCTTGGCTCCTCAGACACAGCCAACCACATAAATACCAGAATATAAAGAGGTGGTGAATGCTAGATAGGGGAGGAAAGATGGCAAATTCCATTCCGCTAGGAAAGACTGGTTTAAGAGTTTAAAATTGTATTTGGAAACTAAGAAGACATTTTAATAGATTTTTTTCTCTTAAAAGTAAAAAGGAATATGTTTCGTGTTCTTTCATATATTTTATACAAGATTCCTAAATACTTCACAGGTGTTTCTAGCAACATTCTGTGCTTCGAGAAAAAAAAAGGAGTGGGGGGGGGAGAGTAATGAACATTAATGATTATGAAATGTTAATGACCCAAGGGGTCATATGTAATAAAACCCCTGTTGCCCAATCTGATAAACTGAGAAGGGCAATAAATGTGACTTTTCTAATTTTAACTACAGTATAATTATAGGATAAAATGAGTTGTGGGTCCAATTCCTTCTCTGGGACTTTTGTTCTAGACATGTTTTCCTTAAGAAACTTGGGAACAAAGGGTGCCCGTGAACTCATGTGAACGCAGATTCTGATGAGTGTAGAAGGCCATGCTTGGGTTAGCCAGTGATAAAGAGACCAACCACACGTCCTGTTGTAGCAACATCACTGCTACTACTACTCGGTACCCAGACGGCCTGACGGGTATGTGATGGCAAAGTCAGTGGTTCAGACACCCTGTGCTCACTGAGCACATGTGCTCAGTCGTGTCTGACTTTGCGATTCCATGGACTGTAGCCCGCCAGGCTCCTCTGTCCATGGAATTTTCCAAGCAAGAATACTGGAGTGGGTTGCCATTTCATTCTCCAGGGGATCTTCCTGACCTAGGGATTGAACCCATGTCTTTTGCGGCTCCTGATTTGGCAGACAGTTCTTTACACACTGCGCCACCTGGGAAGCCCACTGAGACTCCACATATATCCCCATATATGTTGTGGGTAAAGGCTGACTATGGCTGATAGAGTCTGAGACTTTCTGCTTCCAAACTGCAATGTTTAGAGTGCTGACTGCCCTGTGGCAGACCTGCTCAACTTTTCTTCAGTTTTTTATAAATTGCTATTCCAAATTTTTCAGAACTTGAGAAAGGGAGGTTTGAAATGTGTGTGGAAAAAAATGACTACTGGGTGATGTACATCCATCACCTTATTTTGTAGAATGACAGTGCTACAAAATAATAAGCAAAGGTTATAAACTCTGCTCTGGAAATGGAACAGGTCCTGTGTTTTAAGTGACTGTTCTAGAACAAATAGAAAGAATTTCTGCCTGGGTACCAGCAGTCTGGTATGCACGTAGAGTAGAACTTTCATGCATCGTTAGCAAATAAAAATAGAGGACCAAAAAATAAAGTTACCTGACATGGTGCCTAGCTACTTGTAGAATCCTAATCAGTGTTTCTTGGATACATGGTAGAGTAGATGGCTGGATGGAAGGAAAGAAGAGAGAAAGAAAGAAACGATTACCCTCACCCCAACAGTTTGGGAGTCAACATTTTCATTACTATCTAGAATAAATATTTGCCTTGGAAATCAAAGGGAGAGGTTGTGAGAAGGGACAACTGTCCTTCTCCAAAATCCTGTTTCTCTCCGTGTTCACTAACCCCAAATAAGAGGGTGCCTGGGGTGGATGGGTTCAGGATAAGGACAACTTGGGGGAACGGTAACTTATAGAAAATGTTCTGAAGGAAAGGGCTTGAGGTTTGGAATTTGGATCTCAGATATTTCTACCTCTCTCTAAGTAGTAGAGCGACAGATTCCACTTTGTTTGCAAATTCTAGCATAGGAAGGGCAGAATCTTCAAGAATGGGAAGCCACTTAAACAGCATAAGCTGTTCAAAACCTATTAGAATGAGGGCGAAGGACTGGGAGATAGTATTTGAGGATAGTATTTGAATAGGACTCTGAAGAATAAATTGGGAGTCTGCCACTCAGACAGGAGGGCAAGGGACATTACCGATGGAGAGCTATATATGCAAACACACAGAGGCATAAATGATGGGTCAGGTGTAGAAAATAACGAGCCCATTTGTCCTTTCAGAATTTGGGATGATGGCACAGAAGCTAAGACTGAAAAGAAGCTGTAGCCTGTGAAGGGCTATGCATGCTAAGCTAAGGAGGCTGGAGTTGATCCTGTAAGTAATAGAAGAGAGAGATGTTCAAAACTTAGATGCTTTTTAAGAAATAAGAAATGACTTTGCATCATGTACAAGCTGTAAAAGCATTTCTTCTTGAAAGAAATTGAAATGGTCTATCACCGCTAGAACCACTCATCATAATTCTTTGAGATCAGAATAATTTATATTCTCAGAAACTATGTTATGCTTAGAGAAATATTTCTATTTCTCCTTAAAACATAGTGGAGGAGAGATGCTATCTCATAAAATTGGGAGTTAATTTCTGAGATATTCAAAGCTGTGGAAAAGTCTAGCTTCAATAAGATGGTAACAGATTTCTCATGACATCTCTGAATATTGCACTAAGAAGTATGCATGTGTCTTTCTACCTATATCCAGTCCAGTCACTGTAGTACTCCAAGTTAGAGATGAACCTTTTGCTCGAAAGAAAAATATAGAGGAGATACTTGAGGTCTTAGTACCACTGAATAAATTGTGCATACTATCGGCTTCCCAGGTCGTGCCAGTGGTAAAGAATCTGTCTGCCAAAGCAGCAGATGCAAGAGACCTGATTTCAATCCCTGGGTTGGGAAGATCCTCTGAAGAAAGAAATGGCAACCCACTCCAGTATTCTTGCCTGGAAAAATCTCATGCTTAAAGGATCCTGGTGGGTTATAGACCATGGGGTTACAAAGAGTCAGACATGACTGAGCACTTGTTGGCAGCAGCATGGACTAATTTTACTCTTACTAATGCTTCATGTTCAACTCTATAGAGATTATAAAAGGACTCTGCAGAAAGACCTCAAGAAGTTCACATATGTAGTATTTGTACTTAATAAACTTCTCAGTATCTTTAAGATAATAAACAAAAATTTGCCTTGTTTATTAATGTGTGTGCGTGTGTGTTAGTTGCTCAGTCATGTCCGCCTCTTTGCAACCCCATGGACTGTAACTGTAGCCTGCCAAGCTCCTCTCTCCATGAGATTTCCCAGGCAAGAATACTGGAGTGGGTTGCCATTCCCTTCTCCAGGGGATCTTCCCAACCTAGGTATCAAACCCCAGTCTCCCACGCTGCAGGCAGATTCTTTACCATCTGAGCCACCAGGGAAGCCCTGTCTTTTAACAGTTGATCATTAATGTGGCTGTAGATTACAAATTATCAGTGATCCAAAAGTAGTTTCAATTGTTTTTTAGAATGTCTGTTGTTTTTCAGATCCTTGAATTTCCTAGAACTCTAGAGCTTTTTCCCCAGAGATCTTACAAAGGCCCTATATCTAAATATCAATCAGAACACAGAAATTACTCTAGATGTTTCCAAAAGAGGAGTTTAATACAGTGAATTGCTACACTGTATATGGAAGCTCACAGAAGGCAAGTAAAGGATGGTGACAAAACCAGAGGTTAGAAAAGCAGTAGCCACAATCGCTAGAAGGAGAAAGGGAGATATCAGTGTTACTGAAGTTCCGAAGCCAAGTCCCAGTGCCCAGTGGGACCATGGTGGGGAACTCAATGGAAGCTAGCGCCATAGAAGAGACAAAGAAGAGACAGATACGTTGCTCAAAGCAGAGAGAGAAGAGAATATCTTATTTTCTCCCTTTCTCCTAATCTCCAGTCTCTTACTTGTGTTTTCTATCAGCTAAATCTCTTCCAGTCGCAGAGTGCAAAGGAATCTGAGAAGTGGAACTCCCTCCAGTATGTAGAAGGGCAGGGAATATATTTGAAAACAAAACACACAAATGACTGGAGAAAGGCACTAATATTTAAGCAATATGTCAGTCGTGGGCTCAATCAGAAAGCCTGAACTCAGAGAAAAACTCATAAATAGGTAGAGAAGAAGAATCTTGTTTTCACAGTTTCCCATAACCACTGATAATGATAAAATTCTGATGTCTTTTAAAGAAAGGGAAAAAAATGCTGATAATCTCATAAAAGGAGAGCATGATGGGCATCCAAATAATGAGGGAATTTTTGGAATGAGCACTTCCATTGGCACTTTCTTGGGTTACCCTATCCGGCTATCAGCATGTTGCCAACTGAGAGAAGTATTATGTGCAACACCAGATGTGATCCAAAGCCAAGCAAAACTGACCTTCCCTGGGGCTCCACACTTCCTACCGTCAAGTCTGCCATTCCTGGGTTGCTTCATAACTTATTGGAAATACCATTCTATGGGGCTGGTCTCAGAAAAATGTTGCTTTCTGGGATGTTGTATCATCATTCTCTTTCTAGTCAAAATTGGTCTCTTATGTTAAGAATAAACCACAATTTCCTATTAATTATTCTTCAGCTTATGTGAAGATGCTATGCACCATAAAAATAATAACAATGGTGGCTAACTTTGAGAAGTGCTTCAAAGAATACCACTGACATCATGAGTTCATTCCACAAGTCAAAATCTCCCAGCTGCTCAATTTTCTTTTTTTCTTTTTCTGATTTTTTTTTTTAAATTATAAAGCTATTTTATTTATTTATTTTCATTTTTATTAATTTTTATTGAAGTGTAGTTGCTTTACAATGTGGTGTTAGTTTCTTGATTGAATCTGTTATAGGTATACATATATCTCCGTTTTTTTCTATTTCCTTCGCATTTAGGTCACCACAGAGCATTGAGTGGTGTGCTCAATGTGTGTGCTCAAAAACAGAGTGATAAAAATCACAAATGCACAACTAACTACAGTTCTGTAACTACACTGTTAGCCACATTTGACATGATTCTGAGGGAGCCAGACTTACAAGTCCCCTTCTCCCACAAAACTGAATGAAAAACAAAGTCAGCATCTTTTAAACCAGTGGCCACATAGTAAAAACTGTACATTGTTGTCCATTCATTTAAAAAGCAAAGTCACTAGGATGGTATAAAAGTGATAACCAGTGCCTTTGTAACTGATGATGAACACTTGTTCTCTAAGGTTGAGAATTATCTCCCCTCTCTCTGCATAACCAGGGATAAGATGCAGAAGACCAGGAGGAGGTAGGGCCAGGCCCCAGCGGGGACCCCAGTGCTGCGGGCTTTATTGTTGGCACTCTTCCCAGAGTGCTCAGCACATTATATTCACACTCCAAGGGACATTAGTTATCTATTTAATAGATAATTAGATAGATGATAATTATTTATAGATAATTAGATAGATAGTAATTATCTATAGATAATTAGATAGATAATAATTATCTATAAATAATTAGATGATAGTAATTATCTATAGATAATTAGATAGATAGTAATTATCTATAGATAATTAGATAGATAATAATTATCTATTGATAATTAGATAGATAATAATTATCTATTGATAATTATCTATAGATAATGATAGATACATATAATTATCTATAATTATAGATAATAACTAATTAACCATTTGTTATCTATTTTATACATAGCAGTATATATGTCAGTCCCAATCTACCAATGCATCCCACCCCTCTTACCCTCCTTGGCAATCATCACTTGTTATCTATATCTGTGACTCTATTTCTGCATTGCAAATAAGCTCATCTCTATCATTTTTCTGATTCCACATTTAAGAAATACCATACACCATTTGTTGTTCTCTTTCTGACTTACTGCACTCTGTACGACAGCCTCTAGGTCCACCTGTGTTTCTGCAAATGGCACTTTTCTTCCTTTTCACGGCTGAGTAATATTTTGTTGTATATGTGTGCTACATTTTCTTTATCCATTCCTCTGTTGATGGATATTTAGGTTTTTTCCATGTCTTGGCTATTGTAAATAGTGCTGCAATGAACATTGGAGTGCATGCATCCTTTCGAATTATGATTTCTCCTAAGAGTGAGATTGCTGGGTCATATTGTAGCTCCATTTTCAGTTTTTAAGGTACCTCCATACTGTTCTCCACAGTGACTGCACCAATTTACATTCCCACCAATAGTATACATTTTCTCCGCACATTCTCCAGCATTTATTTTTGTAGAGTGTTTGATGATGGCCTTTCTGACTGGTGTGAGGTGATACCTTATTGTAGCTTTGATTTGCATTTCTCTAATAATTAGTGATGTTGATCATCTCTTCATGTGTTTGTCGGCCATCTGTATGTGTTCTTTGGAAAAATGTCTATTTAGGTCTTCTGCCCATTTTTTGATTACTTTTTTTCACCAACACAATATAAACCTCATTTGAAGTAATACAAATATAATACAAACCTAATTTGATTATCATTATCACGATATACACAGTGTGGAAGACACATACTTGGTGGTCATGAAGTGTTCTCTACTTGCCTAGAGTATAACGAAAATAATAGTATGGAATCTTAATGTCCACAGCTGTCACAGGACATCCCTGGAGAGACTGTGACACTTCCAGAAAAGGTGCTGATGATAAAAATGTGCTTGAAGCATATCTTCTGCCTGATATGAAGAAGTTTCATGATTAACTTCACAGAAGCCTAAAATGTTTTACAATGGTAAAAAAGGGGAAATTCTTGAAGAATTCAAGACACTCAACCATTCATTCACAAAATAACAGTAACAGTTAACATTTCAGTTCAGTTCAATTCAATCGCTCAGCCGTGTCCTACTCTTCGCGACCCCATGAACCATAGCACACCAGGCCTCCCTGTCCATCACCAAGTCCCAGAGTCTACTCAAACTCATCTCCACTGAGTCAGTGATACCATCCAACCATCTCATCCTCCGTTGTCCCCTTCTCCTCCTGCCTTCAATCTTTCCCAGAATCAGGGTCTTTTCCAATGAGTCAGCATCAGATGGCCAAAACACTGGAGCTTCAGCTTCAACATCAGTCCCTCCAATGAACACTCAGGACTGATCTCCTTTAGGATGGACTGGTTGGATCTCCTTGCAGTCCAAGGGACTCTCAAGAGTCTTATCCAACACACAGTTTAAAAGCATCAATTCTTCAGCACTCAGCTTTCTTTATAGTCCAACTCTCACATTCATACATGACCACTGGAAAACCATAGCCTTGACCAGATGGACCTTTGTTGGCAAAGCAATGTCTCTGCTTTTGAATATGCTATCTGGGTTGGTCATAACTTTCCTTCCAAAGAGTAAGTGTATTTTAATTTCATGGTTGCAATCACCATCTGCAGTGATTTTGGAGCCCAGAAAAATAAAGTCTGACACTGTTTCCACTGTTTCCCCATCTCTTTCCCATGAAGATGGGACCAGATGCCATGATCTTAGTTTTCTGAATGTTGAGCTTTAAGCCAACATTTTTATTCTCTTCTTTCACTTTCATCAAGAGGCTCTTTAGCTCTTCTTGGCTTTCTGCCATAAGGGTGGTGTCATCTGCATATCTGAGGTTATTGATATTTCTCCCAGCAATTTTGATTTTAGCTTGTGCTTCTTCCAGCCCACCGTTTCTCATGATGTACCCTGCATGTAAGTTAAATAAGCAGGGTGACAATATACAGCCTTGACGTACTCCTTTTTCTATTTGGAACCAGTCTGTTGTTCCATGTCCAGTTCTAACTGTTGCTTCCTGACCCGCATACAGATTTCTCAAGAGGCAGGTCAGGCGGTCTGGTATTCCCATCTCTTTCAGAATTTTCCACAGTTTGTTGTGATCCACACTGTCAAAGTCTTTGGCATAGTCAACAAAGCAGAAATAGATGTTTTTCTGGAATTCTCTTGCTTTTTCGATGATCCAGCAGATGTTGGCAATTTGATCTCTGGTTCCTCTGCCTTTCCTAAAACCAGCTTGAACATCTGGAAGTTCACGGTTCACGTATTGCTGAAGCCTGGCTTGGAGAATTTTAAGCATTACTTCGCTAGCGTGTGAGATGAGTGCAACTGTGCAGTAGTTTAAGCATTCTTTGGCATTGCCTTTCTTTGGGCTTGGAATGAAAACTGACCTTTTCCAGTCCTGTGGCCACTGCTGAGTTTTCCAAATTTGCTGGTATATTGAGTGCAGCACTTTCACAGCATCATCTTTTATGATTGGAAATAGCTCAACTGGAATTCCATCACCTCCACTAGCTTTGTTCATAGTGATGCTTCCTAAGGCCCACTTGACTTCACAATCCAGGATGTCTGGCTCTAAGTGAGTGATCACACCATCATGATTATCTGGGTCATGAAGATCTGTTTTGTATAGTTGTTCCCTGTATTCTTGTCACCTCCTCTTAATATCTTCTGCTTCTGTTAGGTCCCTACCATTTCTGTCCTTATTGAGACCATCTTTGCATGAAATGTTCCCTTGGTATCTCTAATTTTCTTAAAGACATCTCTAGTCTTTCCCATTCTATTGTTTTCTTTTATTTCTTTGCACTGGTTACTGAGGAAGGCTTTCTTATCTCTCCTTGTTATTCTTTGGAACTTTGCATTCAAATGGGTATATCTTTCCTTTTCTCCTTTGCTTTTCCCTTCTCTCCTTTCCACAGTTATTTGTAAGGCCTCCCCAGACAGCCATTTTGCTTTTTTGCATTTCTTTTTCTTGGGGACGTTCTGCAGACTAAGAACTGCTGTATACACCGCACATCAGTTAACTTTTAAACCTTACAGCAACTCTATCATTTTCATTTTAAAGAAACGAGGAAACCAAGGCAATAAAAGACAAATTTTCTTTCTTTTTTTTCTTTTGACCGTGCTGTGCAGCTTATAAAATTTCAGTTCCCTGACCAGGGATCAAACTTGCACCCTTGGTAGTGAAAGTACAGGTCCCTAACCACTGGGATGCCAAGGAATTCCCTAGATTAATTTTCTAATCCTAGGAAATAAAAACTTGCCCTAGGATCACACAACCAGTGTCAGATACAGGAATGAACCCAGGAAGACTGGTCCCAGAGTCCATACCATTAAATAGTCTGCTGCTGCTAAGTCACCTCAGTCGTGTCCGACTCTGTGTGACCCCATAGACGGCAGCCCACCAGGCTCCCCCGTCCCTGGGATTCTCCAGGCAAGAACACTGGAGTGGGTTGCCATTTCCTTCTCCAATGCATGAAAGTGAAAAGTGAAAGTGAAGTCCCTCAGTCATGTCCGACCCTCAGCGACGCCATGGACTGCAGCCTTCCAGACTCCTCCATCCATGGGATTTTCCAGGCAAGAGTACTGGGGTGAGGTGCCATTGCCTTCTCCGATTAAATAGTCTACTCTACGCCTATTTCTTCTAAATGGTTATTACGTTGTTTTGGCCAGCTTATTAGGGCACTTTCAGAGAGTATTTGCCTGAAAGCTTCGACCTGAAGTTTTGCCTGATGACCTGAAATTGATTTAGATATTACAATTGTAGATTACATTGCTGCATGCAAACCTCCTTCTATCCTATAGGGATTATCTTTGCTCAGTAGTCCTTATGGATTTCTCAGGACCAAACTAGGGGAAGAACTATGTTGTTGACTTCTAAAAACACCTGGAATTAGCTTTCAGCCATATAAGCTAGTTGCTATAGATTGTTGTAAACAATTTACCTTAATCAAGCTTAAGGGCTTTTGTGGACAGGAATCTTACTCAAGCTGCCAAAACTGGAGAAAGCCAAGCTGAAATGGTGATGCTGACCTATAAGTTAACTGAAATGTTTATCTGAGGAGTCAGTCCACACATCCTGATGGATTTCTTCAGCTCATTCTGTGACTCCAAGGTCAACCACATGAGCCATTCTACTGCATTACAAATGAGAAAATAACTCTAAACTTGCTGCAACCATATGCTTTCAGCTCACATGAGAACTTGCTCAATAAATAAGAATATTACTTAGTTAATACTCTGTCTGTGTATATTGCTTACTCATCTACCCCCTAAAAATTATTTTTTTAGAATTACAGGGATATATCAAGGTAAGATCTGGCTCATTCTTGCTTCATAAAAGGTACACAGGGGTGACATTATGTTACTAACTATCAAGATGTTCTGCCAAGAGCAGACCTAAAGGAAGCATTTTACTACAAGCTAATTAGTTATTTTCTAGTTCTAAGGACTCACAAAAATCATAAAACAATAATTCTCTGGCCACTTCCTGTTCTGAAGTGGTCTCACTAGTTTCTCTTCTCAAAGCAATCACAAAAAGGGAACTCCACATTTAATAAAAAGGGAGACATTCTAAGTATGCCAGGAATTGTTAGGGCTAAGCATTAGTTTTTATGATGCAGTGGAACTCAAATTACATGGCAATGTGATTCTTACAGTGTCAACTATCTTGTTGAAGGCTGTAACAGTTTTCTATGGGTATACACTAAACTACTCCAAAATATAGAGGGTTAAACAATGATAACATTTATTTTGCTCACCAGTCTGCAATGTAGGCAGAGCTCAATAAGGATAGCTCATCTCTGCTCCACTTGACATTAGCCTCCTCAGAGGCAAGGGGGCTTGGAATCATCTGAAGACTCATTGAGTCACATAAGTGGTGATTGATGAGAGCTGTCAGCCTAGCTATTAACTAGAATTTTAACCAAGACACCTACACGTGGCTTCTTCATGTGGCCTGGACTTCCTCAAGACAAGGTGGTTGATTCCAAACAGGCAAGTGCCCTGAGCCAGAGAGAGATAGCAGACAGAGGCTGGATTTCCTTCTCTGTCCTAACCTTGGAAGTCATGCAATGTAACATCCATCACATTCTACTGACTGAGGCAGTTAGAAAGATGCATCTAGGTTCAGGGGGAAAAAGTAGGTCCCACCTCTGAAAGGGGGAATGCCAATGCCCCAGTTTAAGAAGAGCACATGGAATGGAACATACATTGGCAGCAGTCTTTGGAAAAAATAAACCACAAAGGCCTACTAGTTTTTTTGCTCTTTTTTGGAGTCCGCCCAATCAGAGCAATGCCACTCTCAGGAAGACTTGCTTCACAGTTTCTACTGCTTTGAGGATGCCCATCAAAGTCTTTTTTCTTCTCCTTTCTGGATTCAAAGAGAAGATTAAGTCTTTTTCTCTTCCTCTAACATTGGCAAAACTCCATATAAAATATTTGAAAGACTGTAGGGAATATGTTTGGCAGCTATTTGTATTATAGATAAAATCTTATTTTATGTCTGTGGTCTTTAAGATAATTTTTGTAATGAACTAAAGCAGAAATATGAAGCATTATATGGAGGGTTATATAAATTTATAATAAAGGTTATAAATTTTAATATGATTCATTAGCTTTATAATATTGTGAAAATTATATTACAAAACACAATTGCTGGATGCCTATGCTTTCTTGTTTGGAAATATGGCTATTATCCTTTTCCTCATATCTTTGGAATGTTGAAAATATGATAAAGTTAAAAGAAAACCTTTGCAACTAGAGGATAATCATTTTATCTTTAAATTTGCAGGTGATAAATCAGATTCTACCATAGTCAACATTTGTTGACAATATACACCAACTAAGATGATTTGATGAGATTCAGTGGATTGACAGTCGATTCCCAAAAAGCACAAGAACCCCAACAATGCAGTCATCCATAGAGGATTGGTCCCAGAACCCCCATCAGTTCAGTTCAGTTCAGTCGCTCAGTCGTGTCCAACTCTTTGCGACCCCATGAACCGCAGCATGCCAGGCCTCCCTGTCCATCACCAACTCCCGGAGTCCATCCAAACCCATTTCCATTGAGTCAGTGAGGCCATCCAACCATCTCATCGCTACCAAAAATCCATGTATGCTCAAATTCATTTCAGTCAGCCCTCCATATCTACAGGTTCTGAATCTGTGGATTCAATCAATCCTGGATTTCATCCATATAGATGTGGAACCCACTGGTAAAGAGGGTTGACTGTATTTCAAATCAATACTGTGTTTATTTGAAGATAGGATAATTACAAAGCTTCCATGCCTTTTGTAAATATTTTGCTTCTATCTAGATTTCACTGATTGAGCTATATCATTTTCTATCAAATATTCTGAATTAAGAGGAAAAAAATTCATGGAATGTTTTAAGAAGATGAGGTGACTCACACAAGAGTAAATCCAACTGAAGAAACCATTGTCTACTCTTAATTCAGAAACCATTACTTAGTGGAAGAAAAAAAAAAAAAATCTATTAAAAAGGAGGGTCATTAATTCTAACACCTAAGCAGAGAACCTCAAAAAAAAAAAAAAAAAAAGAAAGAAAGCAACAACATTTTCGATTTATGGGTATAATTCTATACAACTTCTGACAATAGTAAAATTCTATCATATTCTTTAAGTTGGTAATTTTGTAAAGAAAGAAAGAAAAAGTAGAAATTTCTCTAATGTGCTGCATTGGGGGAAAATGCTGCTTGTTTTAAAGAAAACATGCTCTGAACATTTGTTGACAAGACCCAAAGGAGGTTTTTTGTCGAGGTTATTTTGTCTTTGTAGTGTCTGTACTTTCAAAAATTCCCCTGGTAACTGAATTTTAAAGACTATTGCTCAAACCTGGTAGATCTGAGGCAAATTGTTTATGAGAGTGTTGTGAAAATAAGAAGACTTGAATAAAGCCATCTTTAAAATTAGCAGCTATGAATTGGAGTGGTTGGAAATTAGAAAAAAAAAATTATTCAGCATAGCCAAAATTGTTAGTGAGTCAAGATAATTTTTGCAAGTAGGTGTCTGAATTTGCAGGAAGGAGTGAAAGAATAAACAACTGAGGGGCTCAATTATTACAAATTGATGCAAAATAAATAGCCCGACTGGAATAACCATTACCCACCCACATACTTGCACATATTAGTAATGGGACTTCTGTCAATACCAACCTATAAGTCATTTTTACTCTTTTACAGTTGAACTTTGTCCATGAAGGAATAGGAAGCAGGCCATAAAATAATAACTTAGGACTCCATGTTTCAAATATTGTTTTAATCTCATATATATGTGTATATATATATATTTCCCGCCCCCCCAGGATTGAATCCAAGTTTCAAGAAATCGTTCCACCTAAGCATTTAGCTAAACTAATAGAATGGCTATGATCTTTAAAGAAAGAAAAGAGAGATAAGGAAGAAGGGAGGACATAGAATAACAGTGAAATGAAGGAAGGCCAAAAAGAGAGAGAGAGAATGATTAGGAAATACAGAGGAGAAGAAACAAAAAAAAAAAGGAAAAAGAAGCAAAAAATAAGGATACATGAGTCATACACTGGCCCACTGCAGCCCACACCTGCTGCTGCTGCTGCTGCTAAGTCGCTTCAGTCGTGTCCGACTCTGTGTGACCCCATAGACGGCAGCCCACCAGGCTCCCCCATCCCTGGGATTCTCCAGGCAAGAACACTGGAGTGGGTTGCCATTTCCTTCTCCAATGCATGAAAGTGAAAAGTGAAAGAAGTCGCTCAGTCGTGTCCGACTCTTAGTGACCCCATGGCCTGCGGCCTACCAGGCTCCTCCGTCCATGGGATTTTCCAGGCAAGAGTACTGGAGTGGGGTGCCATCGCCTTCTCCGCAGCCCACAGCTAGATCCAGCCTATTTCCTGTGTGTGTTCTTTTTCTTTTGTATCTTCCCTAGATAACATGTGACAACGGACATAATTGTGTGTTCCAATAAGATTTTATTTATGAGCACAAGTTTCCATATAACCAGTAAAGTTTTATGTATGGACACACCAATTTTATGTATCATAAAACATTGTTCTTCTTTTGATTTTTCTCCAACCATTTACAAAAATGTAAAAGCTATTCTAGGGTGGTTTTTGTGATGCAAATAGAGAGAGTAGTTGTGGCAGAGACTCTATAGCCATTAAAGACTAAAATAATCATTACGTGGTCCTCACAAAAAAAGTTTGCAGACCCCTATAAATATTTATTAAATATAGACTGTGTACTCAGCACAACCCTCTATTCTAAGGAGGATACAAAAGAAAAAGAACAAAGATACGATTTCCATCCTTTGGGACTTACAGGCTAGTTGAAGAAGGGGAAATGGATCAAACAGTTGCCCTGGTAGTTGATTTTTAGGGAAAACAAAAATGGCATTTATGTACGGTTTATTTCTTCTTATTCACACTAAACTTGATACCTCATAAACACAGTATTAGAACGCAGGCATTTAGAATACAATTGCATCCTTAAAACCCCTATTTATATCCTTAACTTCTAGTTTAACATTATCAGCTACTTTTTAACAAACATACAGAATTCAACAAACATGTAACACACAAAAGCACAACAGATGTACAAAATACCACCAAAGTTTGTACTTGAATTGACAGTCTAGCAAAACCAGTGTCTCAGTGGGACAATTCTAAAAGAGAGGAAGGTTTTGGCAAAAGATGTATGTGAACATCTGAGGATTAAACATGACTCTTATGTTGGGTTGCTGATTCAAAGGGGACAATATGGGTCACTCTCACTTTCACTTTTCACTTTCATGCATTGGAGAAGGAAATGGCAACCCACTCCAGTGTTCTTGCCTGGAGAATCCCAGGGACAGGGGAGCCTGGTGGGCTGCTGTCTATGGGATCGCACAGAGTCGGACACGACTGAAGCGACTTAGCAGCAGCAGCATCACTGGGCTAAAAAAGAAATAAAATGCCCTAATGCTCTCCTTAAGTATTTTCTTTAAAAGTGGCAAATTTTCCATACTCAACAGTTGCACTGTCTGATACAGTAGCCATTGACCATGTGTGGTTACTGAGCGCTTGACATAGGCTAGTCCAATTTGAGATGTGTTGTAATTATAATACATATCCCATGTCAAAGACCTATTATGAAAAAAAAAGAATAAAAAGTATCTAATTAGTATGTTTTTCTAGATCTTGATTACATGCTAAAATAATATTCTGGATATATTTGGTTAGAGTTAATATTTTATTCAAATTAATTTTGCCTATTTTTTAGACTTTTAAAAATGTAGATACCACAAAATTTTAAATTACCTCTGTGCTTGCATTGGACAGAGATGCTTTAACATGTTGATTGACGGAAAAGATCTGTGTGAAAGAGGTAGATGCATGGCTCACTCCCTCAACTCTGTTTTTTTTCAAATGTCATCTAATTAAAAAGGTCACTAAATGTCAACTGTTGTTGTCATTTAGTCACTAAATCATGTCTAACTCTTTTGCAGCCCCATGGACTGTAGCCTTCTAGGGTCCCTTGTCCGTGGGATTTCCCAGGCAAGAATAAGAATGGTTTGGCATTTTCTATTCCAGGGCATCTTCCTGATCCAGGGATGGAACCTGCGTCTCCTGCACTGGCAGGCAGGTTCTTTACCACTGTGTCACCAGGGAAGACTCTAATATCAATTACAATTCCTAAATTCCTGACCTCCTTACCCGGCTCTATCTCCTTTCAGTTATATTGTTTCTGGTCTCTTCCCCTTGCCTCTACTTCTATAAGGCAGAACTATATCTGTTTTTCCTCACTGATGCACCCTTAGCGCATAGAACAGTGCCTGATACCTAGTAAACAAAATTTTTTAATACGATGAATGAATGAAAAATATTCTAGTGAAATATCTAGTATGGAAGGCCTTTAGGTAAGGTTGTCAAAGGTGGTGCTTTTTAAAAAAATATTTTTCACCCCTTACCAGAGGTTTTATTTTGTTTATTTATTCTTACTTTTTAGCCAGGCCTTCAGGCATGCAGGATCTTATTTCCCTGACCAGGGATCAAACCTGCGCCCCCTGCAGTGAAAGTATGGAGTCCTAACCACTGGCCCACCAGGAAGTCCCTGGTGGTACTTTTTAAATCTGCTCTCCTATAAGCTTATGGCCTCCAATTTACACCCAGCTATATGCCTTCCGCCTCTGCCCCTGATGCTGAGAGCTCACTGTTCTTCACTTCTGGCTTCTAGGCCAGCTCAGAGATTTAGGGTTGAGGGTACAAGAGATGGGATTTTGACCCTGGAGGAATATTACTGAGCTTCTCCCATGGAGATGAATTGATACATAACATCTTAATAAAGTATTTCTTTGAGGCAATGTACATGCCCTTATTTAACTGGATTAAAGCAAATATGACTGATAAAGTTTGAATTGAAAAGTATTCTCAGCAGAAGCTCTGACGAAATGGTATGTAAAACACAGCTGAGAGCTGAATTAATAGCATCAAATACACAATAATGCAAACCATAAGTTGGGCCATGGGTTATAACACATCAAGCTTTTCCTATTGGGGAATAAAAAAGACTATGGCTCTGAAAATGGCCCAAATCATACAGCAGTCCTTGATTTTATCAAAAGCTCATCAAATTCCATATTGTTTTTATATTTCTGCTTAATTTTTAATATGTTGATGGCAGTTTAGTCACTAAGTCATGTCTGACTCTTTTGCAGCCCCATGGACTATATAGCCTGCCAGGCTCCTCTGTCCTTGGGATTTTCCAGGGAAGAATACTGGAGTGGGCTGCCATTTCCTTCTCCATTAAATCATGTCTAAATCATATCTAAATGGAGATTGCTCCTGTCTAGAAAGAGCTATTGTATCTGCTCATTTATTATATCAAAGTTGCTAATATCTATGCTACCTTTCCCCCCCATTTTACCAGGAAGAGAAATGGTTTCATTTTGGCATAATCTTTACACTAAGCCTACTATTTAGTTTCTCATTGTAAAACTTACATCCAAGTAGAGCTGTCAACTCTTATCATATGACCTAAGAGTTGAACTTGTTGTCTAGTAATATTTCCCCAAAGGAATTTCCAGACTTTGTGGATGATATCCTCACCATTAGAGAGTCATTCCTTTATTTATGCTGTATAATCTGGGACAAGACATTTTTATCTTAGAAGTCTTCATTAAAAGTCATTATTCTGTGAAATGCAACACATGCTTAAGGCATTATTAGAGATTTATACCTTAGCATTAAATTAGTGTGGGCTTCCTGGTGGCTCAGTGGTAAAGATCTGTCTGCAATGCAGGAGACCTGGGTTTGATCCCTGGGTTGGGAAGATCCCCTGGAGGAGAATGTGGCCACCCACTCCAGTACTCCTGTCTGAAGAATACTATGGACAGAGGAGCCTGGCAGGCTATAGTCCATAGAATCACACAGGACACAACTGAAGTGACTAAGCAGCATCAGCAGCAGCATAAATTAGTGTATCAAATTGTTTCTCTATTTAATTGCCAGTTGACATTGGTGTTCTGAGAGAATGGGGCATATGAGATGAAAACTGATTCCCATCAGGAGATGGGAGAAAGTGCTATATTTTAGAGTATTGAACTTAATCCCAACTAGAGAGGATTCCTTGGAGAATGAAATAAAAGACTTTGGTCAGTCATGAGGAAACTGGGGACCAGAAAAAGGGAAAGAGATCAGGATGATCAAGTAGAACTGGGAGATAGGAAGGGGCTGTGTAGAAACTGCAGTTAGTGCTCCATGGCCCCTTTACTCTCTCTTGCATATGTGCATGCATGCTAAGTTACTTCAGTTGGTTCTGACTCTTTGCGACACTATGGATGACAGCCTGCCACGCTCCTCTGTCCATGGGATTCTCCAGGCAAGAATACTGGAGTGGGTTGCCATGCCCTCTTCCAGGGGATCTTCTTGATTCAGGGATCAAGCCCACATTTCTTAGGACTCTTGCACTGGCAGGGGTTTCTTTACCACTAGTGCCAGCTGGGAAGCCCTTACTCTCTCTTACTCATCTCTAATATTGGTCAAAATGCTTCTTTTTATTTCAAATTACTGCTTACTCAATGATCTGGTTGAAACCAAAAGGTACACTTAAACACCGGAAAATTTGAGGAGCATTTAATTAAAACCATTTTTTTGCAAAGGTGTATTCCGGGTTTAAGGGAAGTTAGAAGGCGTGGTACAGCACCTTGGAACTAGCAACAGAAGGGAACTGTGACCAATCCTAGGTCTGAAAAAGCAAAGGGAGAGAAAGAGTATTAGAACTCAGATACAAAACTAGACGGAGAGGTTCCCCAACATGAACTGTGGCCTTTGGTAGAGGAACAAAGCCAGCCCTCAGCAACCCGGCAGACAAGAAGTTGGGAGGATAAATACAGGACGTCACACTCCTTTCATCCTCCAATTTCCTACTGTGGCCTCCACTGGCCAGATCCAACCTTTAACAGGAAGTCCTGTTGCAAGGGAGCCTTACCTATTTTTAACAAGACAAGAGAAAGAAACTGCTTTGGTCACCTTTTTATTTATTTTTTATTTTATTTTATTTTATTTTATTTTTTTATCCAATCATCTTGCTGAATTCTCTTATTTATTTTTGGTCACCTTTTTATAGAATATTATATTTTTAATAAACTATTCTTTGTTTCAAAGTGAATTAATGCTTCCCTCATCCTCTCTGTTGTTAGTCAAGGCTTCAGAGTTTTTACTGGCACTAAATTTTGGGTTGAAAATAATGCATCGTATTGAAATCAATGGAGTGCAAATGTAAAGTGCCCCTAACTTATAACAGATTTTTTCAGTTGTTGCAACTGTATTCAATCAGTTGTACCCAAGCAGCTGAACTAAACTATTCTAAGTCAAAGCCAAAAAAATGACAGGCTCATGAAAAAATTATTTTGGAAGCTGGAAATATTTGTCTTGGTATCACACTCTTAAAGTTACTTTGGTGGTATCACACTCTTAATGTTACTTGAAAATTTTGTACATGGAGACAGACGTAGGATACCCGCATGCACAGACAAACAGACACACACTCCTATAGCCAGCAAGCTAACTGGTGCTCAGTTTAGCTACACAGTTCACAGCTAAATGAAAAAAAAAGAAAAAAAAAAAAAAAAAAAAAAACCACTGTCGTCATGCACAGATAGATAGATGAACAATTGGGATGATGACTATATGCCAACAACCTAGGGATGATAAAAGAGCTGAAATGAGTGACAAATAAAAGAATATAATATAGAACTTAGAGGCCTTAAAAATTAAAATCCATGCCTTGCATAGGAAAGAATCATTCAAAGATTCACTCTTTTCAAAGTTCCAAGCCAAAGTTCACTACTTTGCCAATTCCAACAGTTCTCGTAAAACAAATGCATCAATTAATCAATAATTTCCTGGAAGTAGTGGTTGTTTTGAGTTTGGGGGACTTATTTGCCTATTTATTTATCAGTCTTTGCCTATTATAGCAAACATGTTTTTTCTTAACCAAAGAACTTGAAACGGAAAGAACAAAGTCAAAGCAGTAGTAGATGATGAGAATGGGTTTTTCAGAAAGGCTTTGCTTTCATTCCTGAAAGAAAAGAAAATGACCATGAGATTAGCTCTTCAATAGTTCACAGAAATTGCAACTGCTTTCTGTCTTTGATGCCAACACTAAAGCATCAGAGGCTTTGCAGCTCCTATGTTTTGAGCACTGGTAACCTAACAATCCAATATAGAAGATAATAAGTCTCTATCTCTTTATTTGCCTCAGCTTAATGACAGCAAAGCAAAGACAGCTAATTTTTCACCCACTGAATATTTATCACCCCCAAAGCCACTGTTCTCACTGAAAAATTATCAGATGTTAATTAAAATAATGGAATTCCCCCCCAAAAAAGGAATTTCCTTTTTAAAAAAATGTAGCAATTTAGGAATTATAAATTCCTACTTTACCACCTTTGATTACCATTTATATCTAAGATACTGTTACTTCTGTATATACGAGAATGCACATATGGGTTGTTAAGAATGGTGGCCTTTCTAATTGCTAAATCCTCATAATGCACCAGTTATGACATATTTAGAATATTATGCACTTTTTATATCAGACAGCAAAACCCCATGCCATCAATAAACTAAATACAAAACTTATGGAAGATGAGGAATAGAACCGTTTCATATCTCCTCCCACTCCACACCACATTTTATGAAAATGATTCAATGTTTATGATCAATGGCAACTGATTTTTCATATTATTTTTCTCTCTTAAGAATCAATTTTTACATTTATGCTAGGTTTTATAAGCCTATTAATTATTTAGATAGCAAACATGTTTTCTGGTCTTGGTATCACCCAGAATCTTTTTAATTCCTAATCTTCCCCCTTTTTAAAGTTACATTTTATATCTTTGTGTTGATTCATTTCTTGATAGGATGGGGAAATACAGGAAGGTCACTTGGGTAACACACAGGAGAAGAAACCAGGTTTGGGAGGCCTGAAACTTTAGTAATTTTAGGAATTCTATCTATTAAGAAAAACACACAGTTATGAATGCTCATTTTATGGTATGTAATTGTAACTTGATAAAAAAAATTAGGTATGAAAATAAACTTTTACTCAGGATGAGAAATAAATTGCAAAATCTTAAAGTATGAACAAATACTACAAATGGCATAAAATCCAGAAAATAACACAGCATTGATATTAATTGACTGCTACAGTACATATTTTTCTACATATTTTTAATCACATCTTCTTTATTCACCTCGTCATGACAATTTTTTAATATCATTTTTATATGGAGAGGCAAAAGGAAATTCCTAGAGCATAACTGACCAAATTTTCCTTCAGATTACTGATAGTTTCAAAAATTACTTTTAATTTTATAACTTGTTATTGATAGTGTGACATAATCTTTTTTGCATCCTTGTCATATTTGGGAAAATCACTATCTGGTTTCTTTTATATAGAGCAGAGTAGTAGTTGATATATTTGCAGACTCACCTCAGCTTGAACATTTCAAACTCTGTTCTCCACCACTCAATCACGTTAGGGGTTGGGGTCCATCCCATGAGGACATAATCTCTGCCTTTGCATCTCAATGTCAGGATACCTTTAACTCTCTACTTAAAGAATTTCATCTTTAAAATTCAGAAATTTTATGCTTATGCCTATGTGTGTGTTTATTAAACAATATGCCTGGTATTTTGTTAGCCTTCTTGTTATAAATACCAAATCTTTATTGACTCAGATCTGTGAGTTTTTCTCATCAACTCCTGAAAATTCCCACACATACACTGAACCACTCAGATCTCTCTTCCAGGTCAGTTGTCCCTTCTTTCTTCATATTTATTTTTTCAATCTTCTCTCTGTGCTGGGAGAATTCCTGAGTTGTTTTCCAATTTATTGGCTTTTATTCCTGCCATTATGTTTTTAATAATAAAATTAATGATATATTTTATAAAATTTTTTTGTTGCACTGTCCATTTTATCGGGGATTTTGTCAAAGACTGCATAAATCCCAGCAAAAGTCTTTCAGGTGAGAGTAACAAGGTAAAACTTAGATTTTTTTGCTTTCTTGTATTTGCTGTTGTTGCTTTCTGTAGTCATTTTAAAAGATCAGCCTTCTGAGGAAATAAAGAGTGTATTTCCTTGGTAACTTAGATGATAAAGAATCTGCCTGCAATGCGGAAGACCTGGGTTTGATCCCTGGGTCGGGAAGAACCCCTGGACAAGGGCCTGACAACCCACTCCAGTATTCTTGCCTGGACAATTCCATGGACAGAGGAATCCAGTGGGCTATAGTCCATGGGGTCACAGAGTCAGCCACAACTGAGTGACTAAGCGCATACACCGAGTTAGAAGGCATCACCCTTGATTTGAAGTCTCTTCTTAGTAATTGTGGCAGTCTACCGTGGTCTCATTCAACTACTGGCAATAGCTAATCCTTTAGCTATTACAGAATCCTCCTTCTTCGTTGAATACAATAAAAAGTAAACATTTGGTCCTCCTCCCTACTTCCTGGCACACAGGTCCTAAAACCCTTGTGATCTCCAGTGATAAAAGTATGTTCCATATGCTAATGAGAAGATCTGTGGCGGGGGAGGTATCAGTAGCTGGGAACCCTTAGATACATTCTGGTCGCCAGAAAACTCAAGGCATGATTAAAGGGTTGGAACTTTCCTTCCTACCCCTATACCTCCAGGAAGAGGAAAAGGGTTGTAGGGGGAACTAAATCACTAATGGCCAGTGATTTTTTCCCTGGTGGTAAGCATCACTACGAACAAAGCTAGTGGAGGTGATGGAATTCCAGTGGGGCTATTTCCAATCCTAAAAGATGATGCTGTTAAAGTGCTGCACTCAATATGACAGCAAATTTGGAAAACTCAGCAGTGGCCACAGGACTGGAAAAGGTCAGTTTTCATTCCAATCCCAAAGAAAGGCAATGCCAAAGAATGCTCAAATGACCACACAATTGCACTCATCTCACACGCTAGTAAAGTAATGCTCAAAGTTCTCCAAGCCAGGCTTCAGCAATACGTGAACCATGAACTTCCAGATGCTGAAGCTGGTTTTAGAAAAAGCAGAGGAACCAGAGATCAAATTGCCAATATCCATTGGATCATTGAAAAAGCAAGAGAGTTCCAGGAAAATGTCTACTTCTGCTTTATTGACTATGCCAAAGGCTTTGACTGTGTAGATCACAATAAACTGTGGAAAATTCTGAAAGAGATGGTCATACCAGACCACCTGACCTGCCTCTTGAGAAATCTGTATTCAGGTCAGGAAACAACAGTTAGAATTGTACATGGAACAACAGACTGGTTCGAAATTGGGAAAGGAGTACGTTAGGGCTGTATATTGTCACCCTGCTTATTTAACTTATATGTAGAGTACATCATGAGAAACACTGGGCTGGATGAAGCACAAGCTGAAATCAAAATCACCAGGAGAAATATCAATAACCTCAGATATAAAGATAACACCACCCTTTGGCCAAAGTGAAGAAAAACTAAAGACCTCTTGATGAAAATGAAAGAGGAGAGTGAAAAAGTTGGCTTAAAGCTCAACATTCAGAAAATGAAGATCATGGCATCTGGTCCCATCACTTCATGGCAAATGGATGGGGAAACACTGGAAACAGTGGCTGACTTTATTTTTGTGGGCTCCAAAATCACTGCAGATGGTGACTGCAGCCATGAAATTAAAAGACGCTTACTCTTTGGAAGGAAAGTTATGACCAACCTAGATAGCATATTGAAAAGCAGAGACATTACTTTACCAACAAAGGGCCATCTAGTCAAGGTTATGGTTTTTCCAGTGGTCATGTATGGATGTGAGAGTTGGACTATAAAGGAAGCTGAGTGCTGAAGAATTGATGCTTTTGAACTGTGGTGTTGGAGAAGACTCTTGAGAGTCCCTTGGACTGCACGGAGATCCAATCAGTCCATCCTAAAGAAAATCAGTCCTAAATATTCATTGGAAGGACTAATGTTGAAGCTGAAGCTCCAATACTTTGGCCACCTGATGCGAGGAACAGACTCAATTGAGAAGACCCTGATGCTGGGAAAGATTGAAGGCAGGAGGAGAAAGGGACAACAGAGGATGAGATGGCTGGATGGCATCACTGACTCAATGGATATGAGTTTGAGTAAACTCTGGGAGTTGGTGATGGACAGGGAAGCCTGGTGTGCTGCAGTCCATGGGGTTGCAAAGAGCTGAACATGACTGAGCAACTGAACTGACTGACTGACTGGCTAGTGATTTAATCAGGTATAGCTCTGTAATGAAACTTCCATATAAAGCTCTAAACAATGGGTTTGAGGGAGCTTCCAAATTGCCAAACACATCCCCATACCACGAAGGCGGTGCCTCCCCAATCCATGGAAGGAGAAGCTACTTCATTCATTATCCCTCTAGACCCCACTCTATGCACCTCTTTATCTGGCTGGTCATTTATATCCTTTTTCATAAATAGATACACCTAAGTCAAATGTTTCCCTGAGTTTTGTGAGCTGTTCTAGTGAATTATCAAAATACTTCTTATCTTTTCCTGCATTATAGAATATTTGAAATAAAATAAAAAATACCCATTTCTTTACTTTACTACTAAGTATTAAGAGCGTATCTGTCAAGTTGTCTCAGTCCAAAACTATTTTCAGAAGTAAGCTCTCTGAAAAGCAGTTGTGATAATCTCTAGGTTTGTAGCCAAATCAATTTGTGGGTAACCTGGGGACCTGTGCTGTGGCTGGCATCTAAATGCGGGTACCTTGTAGACAGACCACTTGAACCTGTAGGTAGTTAGTAGCAGAAATGAATTAATTGTGGGACACACATTTGGTGTCAGAATTAGTTGGTGTCAGGAGGAAGAAACACCTGACAATGCCCCATCCCAGAAAAGTATACAACCAGAATGAAAGCCATTTCCTATGTTCTTTGTGTCACAAGTATATTCATTTCTTGAGTCTCAGCTTAACTTATATGTGCATTTCCCTTAAGTGCATCAGTGCTTAACTTTGCTTCCAACTCCTGCCCCAGGAGACTTGGGAAGGCCAGTTACCTCATGGGTGGTAACTTAACCCAATAAACAGAATAGGAAGAAAGTTACTTGTCCAAGGGAAACAACAAAGTAAATTACCAAACAGAGTCATGTATTTAAAATGTCTTAGTGGGGTTCACTTACTTAGGTCATTGCTCTCTTCAGTCCTTTAGTTATATGTAATTTACCTGTTTGACTTGGTCACTGACCAACTGCCCAAATCTTAATAGTATAACCACTTTTCAATTGACAACTTCAGGATTTTATAGATTATCTTTACAAATAATGATAATCCTAACAGGAATGCCTTTACTGTTCAATTGTTTAGCAAAGTGTTGGGTGTATGCTTCAGATAAACATTCTATCTTTTGGGGGGACCTGTCATTCTAATCTCTAGTCTGAAGTGAAGAGGTCAATTTTTTGTTACTTGTTTTTAATGAACTGGGCCTTTTGTCCTAAGATGTTTTTTCAGAATCTATTGACACTTCAATGTCAAATAGTTTGTCTTTGATCTATTGATTAAAAATTTTATTAACCTAGATAATATTGAAACAGGCTTTCAGATTAAGAATAAATCTTACTTGCTTATGGCATAATGCTGTTTTAGCATAATACTAAAACAAATTGCTATTGTCAACTAAAAATTGGCACTTGCCAAGAGCATTGCCAGTGACTAGACAACAAGAAGAAGGACATTTGCCATCTGTCTGCACTGCTGCAGCAGCTGACCTTGGACACTCCCTTAAAGGAATTCAGGGTGGAGAGTGAGGCACTCTGTTCTCCAGAGAAAGTGGTGAAACAGGTCTTTAGATAGTTGGGTATTTTTAGGAACTGATTTCATAATCCCAATCTTTGCATCTACTCATATCTAGAAAAGCACTACATCCCTTCATCAATATGAGCCTTGTCCTGCAGGGCCACCTGAGATGGATAGATCATGGTGGAGAATTTTAACAAAATGTGGTCCCCTGGAGAAGGGCAAACCACTTCGGCCCTTGAGAACCCTACAAACGGTATACAAAGGCAAAAAGATATGACACTGGAAGATGAGCCCACCAAGTCAGGTGTTCAATATGCTCCTGGAGAAGAGAGGAGAAACAGCTCCAGAAAGAAAGAAGAGGCTGGGCCAAAGCAGAAAGAACACTCAGCTGTGGATGTATCTGGCAGTGAAAGTAAATTCTGATGCTGTAAAGTACAATATTATATAGGAACCTGGAATTTAGGTCCATGAATCAAGGTAAATTGGACATGGTCAGTCAGGACACAGAAAGAATGAATATTGACATTTTAGGAATCAGTGAACTGAAGTCGAGGGGAATGGGTGAATTTAATTCAGATGGCCATGATATCTACCACTGTGGGCAAGAATCCCTTAGAAAAAATGGAGTAACCCTCATAGTCAACAAAAGAGTCTGAAATGCAGTACTTGGATGCAAGCTCAAAAATGACGGAATGCTCTTTGTTCATTTTGAAGCAAACCATTCAACATCTGAATAATCCAAGGCTATGCCCCAACCACTAATGCCAAAGAAGCTGAAGGTGAACAGTTTAATGAAGACCAGCAAGACCTTCTAAAACTAACACCAAAAAAAAAAAAGTCTTTTTCATCATAGGGGATTGGAATAAAAAAGTAGGATAATCAAGATATATCTAGAGTAACAGACAAGTTTGGGCTTGGAGTACAAAATGAAACAGGGCAAAAGCTAACAGAGTTTTGCCAAGATAACGCACTAGGCATAGAAAATATCTGCTTCCAACAACACAGGAGACAGCTCTACACAAGGACAGCACCAGATGGTCAATATCAAAATCAGATTGATTATATTCTTTGCAGCCAAAGATGGAGAAGAAGCTCTATAAAATGAACAAAAACAAGACGAGGAGCTGACTATGATTCTGATCATGAGCTCCTTATTGCAAAATTCAGACTTAAATTGAAGAAAATAGGGGAAAACACTTGACCATTCAGGTATCAGTCAGTCAGTTCAGTCACTCAATCATGTCTGACTCTTTGTGATCCCAAAGAGTGCTGGACTGCAGCACGCCAGGCCTCCCTGTCCATCACCAACTCTCAGAGTTTACTCAAACTCATGTCCATTGAGTTGGTGATTCAGGTATGATCCATTCAGTTACGATCTACATCAAATCCCTTGTGATTATACAGTGGAAGTGATGAAGAGATTCAAGGGATTAGATCTGGTAAACAGTGAGTGAAGAACTATAGACAGAGGTTCATAACATTGTTCAGGAAGGTGATCAAAACCATCCCAAAAAGAAATGCAAAAAGGGAAAGTGGTTGTCTGCGGAGGCCTTACATGTAGCTGAGAAAAGAAGAGAAGTAAAAGGCAAAGGAAAAAGGGAAATATATACCCAATTGAATGCAGAGTTCCAGAGAATAGCAAGGAGAGATAAGAAAGCCTTCTTAAGTGAACAATGCAAAGAAATAGAGGAAAACAACAGAATGGGAAATATTAGCAATCTCTTCAAGAAAATTAGAGATACCAGGGAATATTTCATACACAGATGGGCAAAATAAAGGACAGAAATGGTATGGACCTAACAGAAGCAGAAGATATTAAGAAGAGGTGGCAAGAATACACAGATGAACAAACAAAACAAATTGTTTGTTACAAAGAAGAAGATATCATTATTACCATTTTTTTTTAAAGGATGCCTTGGTAAAAAAGATCTTCATGACCCAGATAATCATGATAGTGTGATCACTCACCTAGAACCAGACATCCTAGAGTTTGAAGTCAAGTGGGCTTTAGGAAGCATTACAATGAACAAAGCTAATGGAGGTGATGGAATTCCAACGGAGCCAATTCAAATCCTAAAAGATGATGTGGTGAAAGTGCTGCACTCAATATGCCAGAAAATTTAGAAAACTCAGCAGTGGCCACAGGACTGGAAAAGGTAAGTTTTCATTCCAATTCCCAAAAAAAGGCAATGCCAAAGATTGTCAAACTACCATACAATTGTGCTCATTCCACATACTAGCAAGGTAATGCACAAAATTCTCAAAGCTAGGCTTCAAGAGTACGTAAATTGAGAACTTCCAGATGTTCAAACTGGGTTTGGAATAGGCAGAGGAACAAGAGACCAAATTGCCAACATCCACTGGGTCATAGAAAAAGCAAGAGAATTCCAGAAAAATATCTACTTCTGCTTCACTGAATATGCTAAAATCTTGGACTATGTGGATCACAACAAACTGTGGAAAATTCTTAGAGACAGGAATACCAGACTACCTTACCTGTCTCCTGAGAAACCTTTATGTAGGTCAAGAAGCAACAGTTAGAAAATTACATGGAGCAATGGACTGGTTCAAAATTTGGAAAGGGGTACATCAAGGCTGTATTTTGTCACCCTGTTTGTTTAAATTATATGCAGAGTACATCATGCAAATGCCAGGCTGGATGAAGCACAAGCTGGAATCAAGATTGCTGGGAGAAATACAAACAACCTCAGATACGACACCACCCTCATGGCAGAAAGAGAAGAGGAACTAGAGGGCCTGTTGATGAAGGTGAAAGAGGAGAGTTAAAAAGGTGGCTTAAAACTCAATATTCAAAAAACGAAGATCATGGCATCCAGTCCCATCACTTCATGGCAAATAGATGGGGAAACAATGGCAGATTTTATTTTCTTAGACTCAAAAATCACTGCAGACAGTGACTGCAGCCATGAAATTAAAAGATATTTGGTCCTTGGGGAAAAAAAGCTATGATAAATCTAGACAGAATAATAAAAAGTAGAGATATCACTTAGCCAACAGAGGTCCATATAGTCGAAGCTATAGTTTTTCCAGTAGGATATGGATGGGAGAGTTGGACCATAAAGAAGACTGAGCACTGAAGAATTGATGCTTTCACATTGTGGTGCTGGAGAAGACTCTTGAGAGTTTTTGGGATAGCAAGGAGATCAAACCAGTCAATCCTAAAGGGAATCAATTCTGAATATTCATTGGAAGGACTGATGCTGAAGCTGAAGCTCCAATCCTTTGGCCACCTTATGCGAAGAGCTGACTCATTGGAAAAGACCCTGATGCTGGGAAAGTTTGAGGGCGGAGGAGAAAAGGGTGACAAAATATCAGATGGTTGGATGAGATCACCAGCTCAATGGACATGAGTTGAGCAAACTCCAGGAGATAGTGATGGACAGGGAAGCCTGGCATGTTGCAGTTCATGGGGCCACAAAGAGTCTGACACAACTTAGCAACTGAACAACAACAAAAATCCCTTCATGGTGACATCAGATCCTTTTGACTAGCAGAAAACCTTTTATAAAATTAATGCTTGATAGCACTGAACTCCCCTTTCACCAAAATCTTTTGTATTGACCTTCCCCCACTGCCTCTCTGAAGCATTCTCTCAGAGCTATCTGAGGTGCTGTCTCCCAGGCTGCAGTCCTCATTTTGCCCCAAAGAAAGTTTAACTCACAACTCTCACTTTGTGCATCCTTATAGTCGACATTACGATTTGTAAAGTTTTGCATTGTATTCACAAGTAAAATTTGGCTCGTTGTTGATTTTTTTTTAGCTCTTCATTAGGTTTTGATATACAGAGATCTGATGGTTGCATAAGATGGATCAGTACACTTTTTCTCTCTTTTCCTGCATTACAGAATATTTTCAATAAAATGGAAATTGCCCTTCTCTTTGTTAAGTTTTAAGGACTCATCTATCAAATTTTCCTAGTTGACACTTTTTTAGAAATAAGCTTTCTAACAAACAGTATTTACTTTTTTATAATTCTATAAGGAATACATGTCCATTTATGTTAAGCTCTGAAAAAATTAAAAACATAGCTCATCATAAAGAAGTTTATAGTATCATTTTATCATCACATTTAAGAGTGTATATTAACTGTTTGCCTATTATTTTATTGGCCCACAATTGTCCAGTATTTATCTTCTTGTCATTGACAATGTTCACCTGTGCTCTTTAGGCAAATACATAAACACAGAGCCTTGACTTGACTGTTTTGTTACCTGATTTCTTTCTCTCACTAAACCTAGCAGTATACTGTGAAAATCTTTCTGTGTCAGTAAAAGTTTCTAATAATATCATTTTTAATGGCTACCACTTTTTGTGGGGCATTGTAATTTATTTAATCAGTGGTGAAGAACGAACTTTTAGACCTTTGGACCTTATCTTTTATGATCATTGTCTAACAAGAACATCTTTTCTCAGAATCATGCCCTCCTTTGGACAGCTGAATGCACTTCCCTATCTAACCTGTTATTTATCTCTGTTTACAAGCCTTCTTACAAAAGCAGGAAGAGGTTTATCCATTGTTGTGGCTTTCATCAGAAATTTCAAGTGTACCTGTTGAAATGATTCATTAGGAGAAGAAAGAAAAGGAAAGGGAGGGAGGGATTAAGGGAGGGAAAGAGAAAAGAAGAGAGAAAAGAGGAAACTCAGAAAAACATGCACGTCTTTCTCAGATTTGGTGGCCCATTAGCTTGTGAACTAGGACCTAGGACAGGAACTCCGAGCCAAAAGCCATTAGTCCCAAGAGCTCTCTTCAGTTAAGGAGAATTCCTTTTCTCCTTGGTGAGGTAACCAGCTGAAGCAGTGCTTCCCTTTTCTAACTGGCATAACTACCCTCATTAGGAGGCAGCTAAAGGAGCTCTGGCTTTTTGCCTAGGAATGGCCATCTATATCAAGTGTGAGCTCAGATAACTTGCTCTGAGCAAACAAATATGGACATGTTTTCCTTATAGAATCATGCTCTGTGTGTGCTATGGCCACTGTCACGGATATGTGTACTTCAAAGACCTCCCATAGCCCCCCTCCTCCTTTTCATCTAACTCGTGTGCCTCTGAGATATGAAGTACTTGTGAGATTTATCCCTTTGCTTGTACATCTGACTTCTTAATCAGTTAACCAAGCAATGGTTGTTTGGCCCATCATTCAACCCAATCTATCTGCATAGCATCTCTCAAGAATTCTATTCAGTTTGAACATGTGGCCTCAGCAATGATCCAGTTTCCTCTGCATTTTCATGGGAATTTGGAGAAAGAGGGATCCAAACATATGAGCTCAAAATGCCACCTTGAAATGGAAGCACTGTATTTTTCTTCTATAAAAAAAAGCTTGAATAATATGTTTTACAAGCTAAAAAACTATTCTCTGAAAAATAAAGATTTCTCCTACATTTTTCTCCTTGCCTGTTGGAATTGATTACATACAAAGCTCTGACACTTCATTGTTTGAAAGCAAGATGGAGGGTACTCACTATACTGAAAGGTGATCGGAGACTGTGATCTTTGTACCTCTAGTACCTCTCATAAAATAGACGCGTCATAATTACTCTTTGATGAATAGAAGGAAAAGCTGTGCAGACAACTGCTTCTCTAGCACTAGATAACATGCAGAGTTGATGACAACCCCAATAAACATTGGAACAGAATGACCACATGTAGCACTACCATATCCTTTCCAAAGGTGAGAAGAAAAAGTAATATTCTTCAATTACACGGGCAGGAAGTGGAAAACCATTAATCCCACATGGGACACAGGGTCATAACGATAAAATACATCACAGTAGATTTCATAAAAACCAGAACATAGCACATTTTCTCATTCTCCTCTACTTGAAATGTGAAAAAGACAATGTAATAGTAAGGAAGGAGGGAAGAAGGCAATTATTTTAAGTTGATTTACTTTCCCTGGATCTATGAGAAACATATTTTGGAATTCTCACTAAAAGACTTCAGGTCCTTAGATTTGAAGTTATATGAGTTCAGGAAATTGATATTTTGCCAGGAATTTAAAGATTGCTTACTTTATTAGGTAAGAACATAATTTCTGAATTTTCTAATGCTTTTGGAACATGAGTTTCTTTAAGAATCTAAAATGTGAAGACTGTTTTTTTCTATTTCAGAACACTTAAAATGCAGGAGTAGAGTTTGTAGATGAAGCTGCTAATATTCGTCTAAAGTAGCTTTTAAAAAAATCAATAATAGAGTACTGCCAATTGTCTTACGTTTGAAAGAGCTGGAAAACTAGGAAAATAAATTCTTTGTTACAAGAAAGAAGATATCATTATTACCATTTTTTTTTAAAGGCTGCCTTGGTAAAAACAACTAAGATGGATTTCCCTAGAGGTCCATTGGTTAAGAATGCACCTGCCAAGGCAGGGGACACAGTTTCATT
The DNA here is from genome assembly GCF_003369695.1 of Bos indicus x Bos taurus. Lineage (NCBI taxonomy): Eukaryota > Metazoa > Chordata > Mammalia > Artiodactyla > Bovidae > Bos > Bos indicus x Bos taurus. The sequence continues at coordinate 103,367,606 of NC_040077.1, read as the reverse complement.
CTCTGGACCGTGAAAGTCCACACTCCACAGGACAACTAAGCCCGCACACCACAGCTACTGAGCCTGAGTATCCTAGAGCCTATGCTCTGGAATAAGAGAAGCCACTGAAACAAAAAGTCTGTGCACCGCAACTAGAGGGGCCCCCGCTTGCTACAACCAGCAAAAGCCTCCTGACAGCAACAAAGACCCAGTGCAGCCAAAAATAAATACAATTTTTTAAAAAAAAGTAATGATATGATGTGATACTTTTTAATGAAAAAAATTCCTTTCTTTTGACAACTAAGTATTGAGGGTCTAGGATATGGCAGATACTGTTCTAGATGTTAGGGATCAGCAGCAAACAAAAATATTCCTTAGAATCATGGCGTAACATTGTAGTGGGTAGAGGAGAAAGTAAAGAAATTAATAAGGAAAACATTTAGTGTATCTTATGGTGATAAGTACATGGAGAAAACTAAACAGGTGAGGGAAATGAAGAGTTCAGAGGTGGGTGGTGAGGACTGTATTAGTTTCCAGAGCTGTTATAACACATAACCATAACCTGCTGCTGCTGCTGCTGCTAAGTCGCTTCAGTTATGTCCTACTCTGTGCGACCGCATAGACGGCAGCCCACCAGGCTCTGCCGTCCCTGGGATTCTCCAGGCAAGAACACTGGAGTGGGTTGCCATTTCCTTCTCCATTGAGTGAAAGTGAAAAGTGAAAGTGAAGTCACTCAGTCGCGACTCACTCGTGGCGACCCCATGGACTGTAGCCCACCAGGCTCCTCCATCCATGGGATTTTCTAGGCAAGAGTACTGGAGTGGCTTGCCATTGCCTTCTCCATAACCATAACCTAGGCGGCTTAAAATAACATGAATTGTTTCTCTTACAGTTCTGGAGTTCAGAGGTCCAAAATGGACTCCACTGGGCTAAAATTAAGATGTTCCTTCTGAAGGCTCTTGGGCAGAATCTGTTTTCTTGTCTATTCCAGCATCTATAGACTGCCTTCATTCCTTGGCTTGTGGCCTCCCTCCAGCAATCATGTCACACCCTCCGCTGCTTCAGTCATTCCCCACTCCTCTGACTCTCACCCTCCAGCTCCCGGTTTTAAGAACCCTTGGGATTATATTCAATCAAATCGATCTTGTGCTCAGTCGTGTCTGACTCTTGGTGACCTTATGGACTGTAACCCACCAGGCTCTTCTGTACATGGGGTTTTTCAGTCAAGATACTGGAGCGACTTGCCATTTCCTTCTCCAGGAAATCTTCCTGACCCAAGGATTGAACCTGAGTCTCCTGCATCTCCTGCACTGCAGGTGGGTTCTTTACCTGCTGAGCCAGCACTGGGACCACCCAAATACTCAAGGAAAATCTCCTTGATACGTTTCTTAACAGGCTATGGATTCCAGGTAACTAGCATTGACTAATCAACATTGGTCAAGGCTAAAACTAAGATTTTCCTCCACTCCTCCTGCTGTAGACAACCCAAGTCACTGTAATGCTCTTTGGCAGCCATAAACACTCAGCACTGTGCACAGTCTTACTGGGAATGACTGCTCTAGGGGCTTAGACATCTTGTTTCTATAAAAGATGGATGTGAAGCCAGTGCTATGGAAATCTAATGTATCCTACTGACGTTTGGCATTTTTAAGAAAATGATAGATTTGACATTAAAAATACAACTTCTGAGGTCCTAAAAGAACTACACTCTCCTGAAAAAAATCATGCAGGCTCTACATGGTCAAAGAACCTCCCCCCTCCCAAGGTACCTGCAGCCCCATATTCCAAGACTAATATGCTGCATAGTAAAGCAGTGAGAATGGCTTTTGAGCTTTTAATTCTATGTAAACATTTTGAACCTTGGGCTTTTAGTTCACAAGGACAATGACATTTATTGTAGAATTCAATGTTTCTAGATTCAATATCTAAGTATTTGCATGTAAAAGAGGGCTTTGTTGGGACTTCCTTGGTGGTCCAGCTATTAAGCCTCAGGCCCAGGTTTGATCCCTGGCCAGGGAACTGGATAACTGACCATCTTATCTGTCTTCTGAGAAACCTGTATGTGGGTCAAGAAGCTACAGTTAGGACCCTGTATGGAACAACTGATTGGTTCAAGATTGAGAAAGGAGTAACAACAGGGCTGTCTGCTGTCACCCTGTTTGTTTAACCTATACTGAGTACATCATGAGAAATGCCAGGGTGGATGAGTTATAAGCTGGAATCAAGATAAGCAGGAGAAACTTCAACAACCTCAGAGATGTGGATGATACCATTCTTATGGCAGAAACCCAAGAGGAACTAAAGAGCCTCTTGATAAAAGTGAAAGAGGAGAGTGAAAAAGTTGGCTTAAAACTCAACATTCAGAAAACTAAGATCGTGGCATCTGGTCCCATCACTTCATGGCAAATAGAGGGGGAAACAATGGAAACTGACAGACTTTATTTTTGGGGGCTCCAAAATCACTGCAGATGGTGACTGCGGCCATGAAATTAAAAGACGCTTGCTCCTTGGAAGAAAAGCTATGACCAACCTAGACAGCATATTAAAAAGCAGAGATATTACTTTGCTAACAAAGGTCCATCTAGTCAAGGCTATGGTTTTTCGAGTAGTCACGTATGGATGTGAGAGTTGTACTATAAAGAAAGCTGAGCACTGAAGAACTGATGCTTTTGAACTGTGGTGTTGGAGAAGACTCTTGAGAGTCCCTTGGACTGCAAGGAAATCTAACCAGTCCATCCTAAAAGAGATCAGTCCTGGGTGTTCATTGGAAGGATTGATGTTGAAGCCGAAACTCTAATACTCTGGCCACCTGATGCAAAGAGGTGACTCATTGGAAAAGACTCTGATGCTGGGAAAGATTGAGGGCAGGAGGAGAAGGGGACGGCAGAGGATGAGATAGTTGGATGGCATCAACGACTTGATGGACATGAGTTTGAATAAGCTCCAGGAGTTGGTGATGGACAGAGAAGCCAGGTGTGCTACAGTCCACGGGGTTGCAAAGAGTTGGACACAACTGAGTGACTGAACTGAACTGAAGATCATGACACTTGTTCCCCTTCAGTTCAGTTCAGTTCAGTCGCTCAGTCATGTCCAACTCTTTGCGACCCCATGAACCGCAGCACACCAGGCCTCCCTGTCCATTATCAATTCCCGGAGTTCACCCAAACCCATGTCCATTGAGTCAGTGATGCCATCCAACCATCTCATCCTCTGTCCTGCTTTTTAATATGCTGTCTAGGTTGGTCATAACTCTCCTTCCAAGGAGTAAGCGTCTTTTAATTTCATGGCTGCAGTCACCATCTGCAGTGATTTGGAGCCCAGAAAAATAAAGTCTGCCACTGTTTCCACTGTTTCCCCATCTATTTCCCATGAAGTGATGGGACCAGATGCCATGATCTTAGTTTTCTGAATGTTGAGCTTTAAGCCAACTTTTTCACTCTCCTCTTTCAGTTTCATCATAGGCTCTTTAGTTCTTCTTAACTTTCTGCCATAAGGGTGGTGTCATCTGCATATCTGAGGTTATTGATATTTCTCCCAGCAGTCTTGATTCTAGCTTGTGCTTCATCCAGCCCAGCATTTCTCATGAAGTACTCTGCATATAAGTTAAATAAGCAGGGTGACAATATACAGCCTAGACGTACTACTTTTCCTATTTGGAACCAATCTGTTGTTCCATGTCCAGTTCTAACTGTTTCTTCCTGACCTGCATACAAGGTTCTTGTCCCCCTTACTTCATGGCAAATAGAAGGGGAAAAGGTGGAAGTAGCGACAGATTACCTCTTCTTGGGCTCTAAAATCACTTCAGATGGTGACTGCCGCCACGAAATTAGAAGATGATTGCTTCCTGGCAGGAAAGCTATGACAAACCTAGACAGTGTGCTGAAAAGCAAAGACATTCTGCTGACAAAAGTTCATATAGTCAAGGCTATGGTTTTCCCAGTGGTCAGGTACGGTTGTAATTGCTGATTGTAAAGAAGGCAGAGAGCAAAAGAATTGATACCTTTGAACTGTGGTGCCGGAGAAGACTCCTGAGGGTTCCTTGGACAGCAAGGAGATCAAGCCAGTCAATATCAAGGGAAATCAACCCTGTATACTTGTTGGAAGGACTGATGTTGGAGCTGATGCTCCAGTATTTTGCTCATCTGATGCAGACAGCCGACTCATTGGAAAAGTCCCTGATGCTGAGAAAGATTGAGGGCAAAAGGAGCAAAGGGCATCAGAGGGTAAGAAGGGTGGATGTCATCACCGACACAATGCACATGAACTTAGGCGGAACTCTGGGAAATGGCGAGGGACGGGGAGGTCTGGCATGCTGTAGTCCATGGGGCCGCAAAGAGTCAGACATGAATGGGCAACTGAAGAACAACAACAGGGAACTGGACCCTGTATGCTGCAACTAAGATCCCATACACAGCAGTGAAGATCCTGTCCGCTGCACCTAAGCCCCGCTGCAGCCAAATAAATAAACGAATATTTTTTAAAATAAAAGAGGGCTTTGTTTATGGGCTTTATAACTTCTTTCTAGAATTGTGATCATTGAAAGGATATTATACTTACATTTGGGAAATCTTTAAATGGTTGGAATTTTACTAGCAGAATTTCTATGCATTTTATTAATGGGGTATATTTATATTATTTGATCTCTGAAAGATTATTTTGAATGACTGCAGATATTCATGTGGGTTGGGAAGGAGAATAACTGAACACTGAACCTTGGATACAAACTGGCTTTATAGTTAACTGAATTAATGCATTCTTTGATTCACTTCAGAGCTTTCTGGGTCCTCAAACTACCTTGCCTACTGAAGGTCCCAAAGGGATTTTCAATGGAAGGGAAACTAGTATTGGGGATGGCCCTATAAAGAGAAAGCTGGACAGCGGCTGCCCATGGGTTTAATGGTTAATTCAGTTGGTGAAGAGACCTAGGAACCAGAGAACATGAGGTAGGAACTTTCTCCACATTCCTGACATTTCCTTCCAGATGAAAGCTGTTCCACTAGCTATGACAGTCCTGGCCTTTCACCCTCCTCACTCTAGCCCACAGAGGAAAAGTGACTTACCCAACGGATACATTTGAAAAGAATAAATTGGGTACATTCACTGGCCAACCTACTCACAGTGCACACTGCCTGGACCCAGGACTGGGTTGAAAGGCTCCCCAATTCTATGGGTTCATATTCGGAAATCCGACTGGCTCTAATGCCAACTGACATCTAATGCAACTGATAGCCCCCATGGGTAATAAAAGTGGTATCTGGGTTCCTTATTATTTGCCTTATTTCTCAATTGCCACAGAAAATAAAGAATGAATGATATTTACTAAGCCCCAGAAAGATCATATCAATCCAAAAAGAGGCATCCATTCTGCTAGAGTTTCAAATTATTAGATTAGGAGCCTGAAATCGCTGGTAGACATCTTATCACTGTAATCGCTGGTAGACATCTTATCACTGTATTTGGGGTGGGCAGTGGGGGCGGCCGGGGTGCAGTCCTTCCTGAAAACAAGCCAATGAGAAGAATACAGAGCCGGGGTATTGGAACGAGACCATGTCCTGATGACACACATTGATCATCTGTGTCCAGCTGTATCTGATGCCTGTGAACTCTGCCGTTATAAGAGCCAACACATTCCCTCTTTTTCTCAGGCCAGTTACAGTTAGATTTTGGACTCTTGCGCTGAAGCTGACCAATATTGTTTAAGGATGAGCTGTTTTTCTTACATCTTAGTCACGAAAACATCTGCTTCTTAATCTGTTTCTAAACTGGATAAAATGTAAATTTCAAAGTTGCAAATCATTAGCTTGAGTTGAAAATATTGGGCTGGCAGACGAAGTTAGCAGCTGCTCCCAACCTTATCCCTTTCAGAGATGCTCTTGTCAGGTACCTGGAGCGTACAGGTGGCAAGTATGACTGAGGAATAGAATGTAACTTTCCAAAATAAAAGGGCTGCTTGCTGGTTAACTACATTATGTTATACTTTCTGTTTGGGTTTTCTTGTTGCTATTTTTAGCTTTTGTAGTAAGTTAATTTTCTTCACACATGAATATATGTGTGCTTAGTTGCTCAGTCGTGTCCAACTCTTGCCACTCCATAGACTGTAGCCCGCCAGGCTCCTCTGTCCATGGAATCTTCCAGGCAAGAATACTGGAGTGGGTTGCCATTTCCTTCTCCAACATATATTTGATTTTCAAATGTCTCGTGGCAATAGCTTTAGTAGCTCACATTTGAAAGTTTGGAAACAGTGGCACTTCTCATTCAGGGAATGTTAATGGAAATTAAAAGATATGTGATAAATTAAATATGCTTCCTTAAAGAAGATGTCAGAAGTAAAGGCACATTAATTAGAAATTAACAGCATAGAGAATTTAAAACATTTCATGTTTGTCTTATTAACATTTTAGGAGTACAAATATGCCTGTCATCATAAAAGAATTTCCTCAGGACTCCCTTATCAAGACTCAATTGTAAAGCTGAGACAATTGCTCTAGGGCAAAAAAAAAAAAAAAAAAAAATCATGTCCAACAGGATAGGGTGGGAATTCTACTAGAAATGTTCTTCACTAGGATGAGAGCCACTGGGTTGTATCTCTGAAATGGGATACTCACTGTGGTGTATAATTTGTTGATCACAAGGGAAGAAGTCAACAGGGCTTAAGAGACCAACAGGAAATCTAAACAGACAATTCAGTTCACTGTGAAACCAGTTGCTTCATGGTTGGTATGTCTAGACTGAATCCATACACAATCATACATCAGAACAGGAAGAATTTACCAAGAAATGGGGGTGAGGAATAGGTTACACTTATGACTGAATTTATGAGGAGAAACCATGTGTAAATTGAACAACCCCTCGAGTTAATTTTTTATGTGCTTTTATAGGCTTTCTTTCTTTTATGTCTAGTAAATTCTTTAGGTTATTTACACACTGTTGACTCTACCTCTGAAAATCACTGTCAAAATTGAATGGTGCCTCCTTCGATTCCAGCTCCTGGTGCGTTATCTACTGACCCGTCAAACGTCCTGTGGGCCTCACTCATGCCAGGTTTCCTGTTGTCCCCTCTGTCAGGCCTCAGAGGCCCCTTCCCACACCTCCTTCCCAACACCTACTTCAGATGCCATTCCCTCTGGATACAACTCCTGTCTCCTGCTTACCCATTACATTCTGCTTGTTCACTGACTGTTTCCATGACGTCCATCAGCACCATACACACTTTATGGGAACTTCCATGGCAGTTCAGTGGACTTCCAGAAGTCCAGAAGACTCTGGGATTCTACTGTAGAGGGCACAGGTTCAAACCTTAGTCAGGAAACCAAGATTCTGCAGGTCATGCAGATGGGCAATAATAATAATAAATTTAAATACAACTACACTTTATTGATAACTGCAGCTTCATACACGGTTTGGAAGTTGAGTAGTATTTGTACTCTGTATTCTTCTTCAATATTTTGTTGTCATTTAAAGTCTAATGTAAGGCATTAGATTCTAAAATTATTTTGTTTATATCCAAATAATAACCTACTAGGGTTTTGAATGAAATTGTGTTGAATCTGTGGACAATACTGAGAAGAATGAACATCTTAAAAATAATGGCTCTACCTATTAATAAATGTGGAATATATCTGCATTAAAAAAATGAATGACTTCACTTCATTAATTTTGGCAAAACCTCTTCATAAATATGTGTAGTAAGATGCTTTTTATAGAAATGATGCCATCTCAATCTTAAAGTGAAATGGAAAATTAATCTACTGAAGTAATACAAGTTAAGAAATATATCTCTTATTCCTTATTCTAAAAAAAAAAAAAATGGAACTCATGTAAAACAAGAAAAAGCTAAGTAAAATGACATAATTTACTCTTGGGAAACAGTATAGCTAATTTGTGCTCTATTTATACCTACTGAGGCAAAATTTTAAATATTAAATAACTTTAAAAGTTGGCTTCCCTAAATACTCAGAAAAATAAAGGCTTTTACTGACTGTAAAAATGAGACAGCAAGTTTGACAGCTTTTTAGTTTTTTAACTATATGTCTATCATATGTGACTTGATATGTTATAGTAGATATTTCTTTCATAAAATTCATGCATAGTGTTGACACTGGGACTTTTTTTCCTACACAGTCCATAATTTTTACAACTTTTACTTTTAATTACAATGAATATGACCTATTTTAAAGAGAATGCTTTACATTTCTTTTTTACCTAAAGAAAATGCTGTATAATCTTTCAATGCTATAAACTCTCACAAAGGCCTTGCAGGCCAGGCAACTCAACATACTCCTAAGGGGGATGCAGTATTAGGAAACACTGGACATTTTGTTCTGTTTCTTTATTCAATAAATTAAACTGAGTGCCTATCTTGTGTAAATCAGTGTCATCTTCATTGTTATTTCCACATGATTATATTAGACTTTCTTGACTGCAAGCAGCAGCAATAAATCAAGTTGACTGCTGTAGGTAAAAGGGAATGTTTTGGAAGAATATCAAAGTTTCTTAGAATCAGCATGAAACTAGACAACTGGGTTTAGGGCCAGACTCTTCTCTGAGCTCCAGATCTGTAACACCTACAACTAGATTCCAGGAAGACATTTTAGGATCACTCCCTCCCCTTTCTAGATGAACTTCTCTCCTTCTGTAACTCTCCATTGTCCTTCGTATAATCAAGTACACTCAGAGAGGCCTCCGTCACCTTAGCCAATCTTAAGTGTGTGGCCTGTTCTAACTCCGCCTTTCCTACCTCTCACTCACCACCCAGTCCCCTCTAATCTGGTCCTTGTCTACTTCATCAGCATCCTTTCATGCCAAGTTCTCTCTTGAATGCCATGCTTGAGATTCCCAACTGGTTAGCCAAGACTCAAAGCACTTCCACAAACTGATGGCACATATACCAAGATATCGAGGTCTCAGAGGCACAGGCTGGTCCACTGACTGTCATGTCCAGTGATGTGAAAAATACCAGGAAGCATTGCTCTACTCCAGCTATGCTGATCCCCTTCCAATCCCACAAATGCATTAGCTTCTCCTCCCCTTCAGGGCTTTTATTAGTGATGTTTCCACTGCCTGGAATACAATGCACCAACTCTTCACTTAGCTCAGCCTTTGAGATTTAACTTTTACATCAGTTCTTCTAGGCCTTCCCTGAATGCCCACATTTGGTTAGGACACCCTAACATTCAGTGCCAAAGAGCTTTCTACTCTGCCTTTTGAAATATTTGTGGCACTTAAAATTACTTTCATCAATGTCTGACTCTCCCACTTGATGTCTAGTGGAGCAGAGACCCAGTCTGGTTCACTACTAGATCCCTAGCAGCAATTTATTTGAACAATTTATTGAATGGACAGTCAATAAAATTTTTGTGGCTGAATGATTGTTAGCAATCTTAGGTAAATAAAAATAAGAGCAACTACTGTCTTATGTAAATAAAATTTAGGTAAATAAAAATAAAAGCACTCACTGTCTTATGTATGGGCTCTTTTAAAACTGTTTTATAATTAAAATCTTTTCTTATTTGGAAATATTTTAAAAAGTGAAGCACTTAAAGCAAGAAAATCAATATCATGCTCGTTAGCCCAACACACTCTGGAAGATCAGGAATGAGATTTCGGCTTTCCCACCTCTCTTCTGTGTTGATTAGAAGACATCTGAGAAAGCTTTGGGCACATCTCTGACTTTTTAAGACTGAAATTCTGTAGGGTGATTAGAACTCTATTTGCAGAAAACATACATGACTGCCACAATCAAAGATAGAGTTTGTGGTAGCATGATGTATCAGCCTAACCCATTTTAACAATTCCCACATGCTCATATCTCTTCCTGCTGGTCTGTCAAAAATTTCAAGCATTAAGAGAGACTTGGTTATAAAAATTCCTGGTTATCTGTCATCAACTTTGCATTTAGATTTGAAAATATATCCCCAAATGGGTTGAATAACCAGATGGGGGGATCCTTTCACAATGTATACAGATATCAAATCACCACAATGCACACTTTAAATATCTTAAAATATTGTCAACTATGCCATCATGAAGCTGAAATGTAAAATAAATAAATGTGATGAGAGAAAACTTCCTTGGAAAAAAGAAAGAAGAAAAAGATGGAAGGAAGGAAAGAAAGAGAGGGAGAAAGAAAAAATACACCCATAAAGATAAGGAAAAGTTTAAAAGATGCTCTACTATTGTGATGGTTAAACAAAGTCTTTTTACAGTTTTGTGAAGTTTCTGGCTCTTCAAGTGAATATTTTTGGAACAATTCCTCATAATTTGCAGAGGTAACTAACAGAAGGAAAACACTTCTGGTAAGAAATATAAGGAGGTAAATATAGCAGCCATGTGTAATTCTGAATTCTTTTCAATACATCGTGTGACATTTGTGATTATAAATTGATCACAAACGAGCCTTGGTATGAAAAATGTACTATTATGTAATGCAGACATGCTATTCAGAGCAATATGCCAGATGGAAATGTGAGTGCTTTAACTGGAAAGTGAGTTATTTGGTCTTTCCATTTTGTGTAAATCTTCAAAGCATAAATTAAAAGCAGAAGATGAATTGTATGGATTCAGGATCTGAAGACCTCTACTATACTCTGTAAATCTTTCAGCAGCATGGAAGACAGCATTTTCGACCGGCCAGACGCACACTCTTATCTCTTCCCTAAGGTTGTTGTTCTACTTTGAGATGACAGGGATAAAAAAAAATGTACCCTGAAATGGGTGTTTCCCACTCTAAATATTCAATATGAATCCTATGGCCAGACAGGGCTTATTTTCATTTCTTTTTGCAATGCCCTGTGTCCTGCATCATCTTGAAAGCTTTTTCATTCAGAAAATATTTCAGTCTTTCATGGTTCTGCTGTGTCTGTATGAAAGAGAACTCAGGACTCACCAAAATGACTCATAAATGGCCACTTGAACTGTATTTATTTTCATATCGCCTGAATAATTTGTGTAATTTATGTTGCTACATGTGGAGAAGAGGAACTGAGAAGCTAATTTTTTAGAAAGCTGTATTCCTCCATAAACATCAAGATAATACTCAGAATGTCTTTATAAGCAATATAATAAATTAAAAGATGAATATTTAATATATAAGCAGAAACAAAAATTCACACTTACATCATTGCCATCTACCTCAATGAATAAAAGAACTACAGATCATGAAACTGAAATGTCAAGATGCCAAAACATCCAAAGGGAAGCAGCTCATCGGCCAAGAGTATAAATTATTTCTACCCTAAATATCAACATGGGAAACCATACAGCTATTTTAAATTTGAGAAGAGGAAAGAATTTTCAAGTAGCATATGTGACAGTGACAATGGAAAATATTGTCTATGCTGCCTTGTCCTTCCATAACCCATCTACCAGTAATTGCCAGAATAACCTTCCTAAAAACCATAGGTCTGAACACATTGCACCTCAGGTTAAAAACACTCAAACAGTTAAAAAAAAAAAAAAACTTTTTCTAGATATATGTATTGAAATCAATATAGATAAATTGATATTATGACCTGATTTGTTTCAAAATAACCTAGGGGCCTGTGAAGGGAGGGAAGGAGTGGAGGCATTGATGGATTCAGATTGGCCATGAGTTGATCATTGTTGAAGATGGGTTCAAGGGGTTCAGTATCAGATTTTTCTCTATTTTATAAAGTTGAACAAAAGAGACTCAATATTAACTTTCAAATCTTCTTATAAATTGGGCCTAGTGATTTACTTTTCAGGTTTATAGTCAATTTTGCAAGCATCCAAAGCCGTATCAAATCATTGTTGAACTGCTGTCCCTGAGCTTGTGTGTGTGCGCAGTCACTTCAGTCGTGACCAACCACACTCCTCTGTCCGTGGGATTCTTCAGGCAAGAATACCGGGGTGGGTTGCCATGCTCTCCTCCAGGGGAACTTCCCGACCCATGGATCAAACCTGAGTCTCCTACATCTTCTGGGTTGCAGGTGGATTCTTTACCCACTGAGACACCTGGGAAGTCCATCCCTGAGCTTCCCAGGAAAGCTTCCCTGAGCACCTCCCTTTTCTCAAATCACTGCCTTTATTCAAGCTGTTTTTCATTCCTGAAATGCTCTTCTCTCTTAACTTTACTTGTTGGATTCCATTTTCTGAGTCTGAGTTCCTTCTTCTGTAAAATGGTGGGGTTGGACCAGATAACTTCCAAAGTCTCTTCCATCTTATAATTATTGAGCTAGGTTGACCACTCACTTCTAAGGAAAAAGATCTACTTAGGAACAAAGTCTATAAACAGGGGACCCCACCAGACATAGTCTGAGTTAAGATTTAAGTACAGCAAGATCACATTGTTGAGGGGATTCTGATTAAATTAGGTTTCCTTCCCTTTTGTATGTTTCACTCTTCCTGACTTCTTGGAAACATGATCCCAAAAGAAAGCTATTCTAAATAATCTCTACCATCTACTTAGCCATAGATTAGATGAGTACATGGAGCAAATGTGCCTTAGAAAGAGGGGGTAGTTAGAGACTGAGAATAGATCTTAGAACTGGTTGTAGGAATTTGGCTAAAGAGTGAGACTATGAGACACGAAAAGGAAGGATGACTACATTGGTCTGGCTTTCCACATACCATATGAGCACTAGTCCCCTTATTTCAAATGACGTAGAGGAAACATTTTTGCTTCACACATTTCCATTATTAAATTAATATTTGAAGGCTAAAAACTCCTAGAAGCCACTGACTTTAACAAAAGAGAAATTTTATTTTTTTCTTTCTTTAATAAATATTCTGATTATAAAAGTTATAAACCTTTTAATTGTTGTAATTTATAGTCATTAGAGAAAATTCCCTTTTATAATTACTCTTTTCCAAAATGTCCTTAGAGATTAAACCAAATGACTTTTTGATATGCATCTCTGTCTCTCTTTGAGAGCACCACCTCTCCTTATCCACCCACCAGGGTGAACCCCAACAACAGGCATGTTTGTGCACCATGAGCCTGTCTGATGCTCAACACAGTTGACTGGACCAGAAGGTAAAGATTCTCTCCACCAGGATTCTATAATTTGGAACTAAAATTAATTAATTAATATGGATGGTTAATATGGAAATATTAAATCTGTGTTAGAACTCTTTTGGTTGATAGTGCCAGAAATGAAATTTTAAATGTGCTTTAAAAATACAAATAATTTATTGGGCTCATTAATTTAAAATGGAGAAGTAGGATTGTTCCTGATGCACTGGATTCATCATTCAGAGGAATGATGTTATTACATGACTGGTTTTAAGTGCTCAGATGACATCTTCAGGGCTGAATCAATCCATTTCTGAGTTCATTTTCTTGGGGTTGTTTTCATTCAGAGACAGCATCATCCTCTACAGAGGAAATCATCCACCATTAGCTTCACACCTATAATCCACCACTTTAGCAATTCCCTAAAGGAAGCATCAGAAGCTTCCCAAATGGCTCACACAGTAAAGAATCCACCTTCAATGCAGGAGACCTGGGTTCCATCTCTGAATTGGGAAGAGCCCCTGGAGGAGAGCATGACAACCCACTCCAGTATTCTTGCCTGGAGAATCCCCATGGACAGAGAATTATGGTGGGCTACACATGGGATTGCAAAGAGCTGGACATGACTGAGTGGCTAAGCACAAAGGAAGAACAACTATTAGTTAATTCTACAGAAATTCTTAGGAAAGATTTTGATTGGCCTAGTTTGGATTGTGAGTCCTTGAACCAATAGCAAAGTAGCTAGAACATGCTCTCATTACCCAGACACAAGTCAAAATCCTACCCTTGAGGTGAGCCATGCCCGAAGATTAGGGGCTGAAACTGGAGAAGGAATGCTTCTTCAGAGGAAAATTGAGGTGCTTTATTACGTTATGGGGTCATATATTAGGGGGGGAAAAGGGTGAACATTGATTGGTTAATTGGTTGCTGGTTAACTGATCTGTGGATTGATCATCTAGGAGCACTCTTGGATTGGTCAGTTCTTGGATGGGAAGTATATAAATGCAAAGTTGTCCACAGAATGGACTGACTGGGAAGTTATAAACCCAGACTTTTTTTTTAAAATCTCAATGACTGTGATGCTTTCCCATTGTTCTGACTGAAGGTTGAGCCTTAAATCATTTGCTGTTGTTCATCTTAGCTTGGTTTATGTTGGAAGGGCATGACTAAGGTACTTGAGCCAATCAAATGATGATGAAAAAATATACACCAGGTTCCTCCCTAGTCAAGCTAAATATTCAAACTCAGTTTAGCAAGTTCCCTGGAGTGAGCCCAATGCGTCAGAAACAATCCTGCTTCTCCAGTGGAGCCTGAGGCCTATTGGTCCATTGTGCGTTGTTTGGTTTGTTTGCCTATTGCTATGGTCTGAATGTCTATATTTCCCCAAAACTTGTATGTTGACATCCTAATGCCAAATGTGATGGTATGGGGCCTTTGAAAGGTGATTAGGTCATTAATGCCCTTATAAAAGAAAACTTAGAGGGCTTGCCAGCTCCTTCCACCATGTAAGGACACAACAAGGAGGTAAGTCTGCATTCCAGAAGGGGCCTTCATCAGAACCCAATCACGATGCCACTCTGATCTTAGACTTCTAGCTTCCAGAACTGTGAGAAAGGAATTCTTTTGTTTATAAGTCATCCAGGCTGTGGTATTTTGTTATAGCAGCCTTAATGGACTAGACACCAGTTCACTTATCCTTGAACAAAATAAAATTACATAGACCTGGTATTTGCCAAAAGGCTGAATGTATGGCTTGTCTCTAATCTCAGTCACTGTCCAAAGAAGCAGATATCATGAGTTTCTCACTTCTCAAAATAAAAGCTTCATATTGGCAAATTTGAAATAATTGAGAATGAATAGATTTACCCTCTTTATCAATTATAAAAATTCTATTTAATTCAATACAAGTCAGCTTTCATCTCTTTTATAAATCTTCCCTAAATCATTTTGCCTAGTTCAGTTTCCTTCCACTTCTTTTTCCTTCCATCTTCCATGCCTTCAGCAGTAACAATAAGTGCTACTCACTGAGCAATTAGGGTTTCCCAAGTGGCTCAGTGGTAAAGAACATGCTTGCCAATGCAGGAGACACAGATTTGATCCGTGGGTCAGGCAGATCCTCTGGAGGAAATGGCAATCCACTCCAGTATTCTTGCCTGGAAAATCCCATATACAGAGGAGATTTGTGGGCTATAGTCCATACTGTCACAAAGAGCTGGACACGACTGAGTGACTAAACCACCACCATCACCACCAACAGAAAACTAATGCAGGGACTTCCTTATTTTTGATGTCAAAAAATTCTATTAGAGGGACTTCCCTGGCAGTCCCGTGGTTAAGATTTCATCTTCCAATGCAGGGGATGCTGGTTGGATCACTGGTCAGGGAGCTAAAATCTTACAAGCCTTGGGTGGCAAAAGCTGAAAAGTAAAACAAAAGCAGTGTTGTAACAAATTCAATAAATAAAGACTTTAAATCTGCATAAAAAGAACTTAAAAATAGCTAATGCAGATTTTTATTGATTGACCCACATGAAATTGACAATATTGTCTATTTTTGCTCTATAGAAATAATTATTTCATTTGGTTCAGCCTAATATTATTTGGGTGTGTTCCATTTAATATTATTTGGTTGATGAGTTCTTACATCCTTGACATCTTAGGAAAACTGCAGAAACAAATGTTCACAGACTTTACTCACTCCTTTGTTCTTTACTCCCCCAAATGCACACACCAAAAAATGGATAGGTGTTGATCATTGCTTGAGTTCTATACTAGAGAAAATGTCTCCTATGCTTAATCGTTGTTGTTTCTAACTGTTACCTAGTGGCTGTTCTCAAATGTGATCTTAAAGTGTTTGAGGTCAGAAAGCATATCTTTATTACCCATACAATTTTTTGTACATACTATGTTAACAAACAATACAACATTAAGGTTGACAATGATGGCTTTTGACATGTAAATATTATCTGATTCAGTTATGAAGAGTGATAGACAGGGCTTTGTTTTGCTATGACCACTGGGGAGAGAGAAACTGTTTTACAGTTTAGACCACAGATTGAGACTTTTGACCTTTTTTTCTTCAAAATGAAAGAGCAATAGAGGAGTGTAGAAGTTCCCATGCACAGAAACAAGATGCTGATGATTGACCGGAGAATTCAACAAGTCACCCTTTCAAAACAGCTCATGAAAGCATTTGAGAACAAAAATGGGTAGAGGAATCTTCACTGGCATAAAAGAATCCAACAATCTATTACTCAGCCATAAAAAAGAACAAAATTGTGCCATTTGCAGAGACATGGATGGACTTAGAGAATATCATATGGAGTGAGATGAGTCAGAAAGAATAATATCATATATTACCAAATTAATATGGAACCTACAAAAATGGTATAGATGATCTTGTTAGCAAAGCAGAAATAGAGACATGATGTAGGGAACAAATGTATGGATACCAAGGGGCAGAGGGGAGGGGGATGAATTGGAAGACTGGGATTGACATATATACACTACTGATACAATGTATTAAATAGATAACTAATGAGAATCGACTGCAGAGTACAGGGAACTCTACTCAGTGCTCTATGGTGACCTAAATGGAAAGGAAATCCAAAAAAGAGGGAATATATGTATACATACAACTGATTTCTTTTGCTGTACAGGAGAAACTAAAACAACATTGTAAAGCAACTATGCTTCAATAAAAGAAAAAAAATTTTTTTAAAGAAGAAAAAAAAGACCCCAGAGATCATGCTTTCATTACAAAACATGTATTTTCCTTTACCATTTATATATGTAACCCAAAAGACACAAAAGTGAATTCAGTGTAAGTAGGTACAATGTTTTGATTCCACAGAGAGGGTGCTGAGACAGAGTAAAGACTGAACAGCTCCTCCTAGTTGTCATTGAGAGTGTGGCATTTATTATCATATCAGGAAATATGTTTCTAGTGAAGGCTAACTCTAAGATGGAATAAAGAACTTAGTCATGCGTCCTGACCATTGTTGCCTCAAGGATTGTAACTCAGTGTTGCTTCATCTATCCAGATAAGAAACTGTGATTAATTATAAATGATGGCTGATTCACTAGAATGAATGCTTCCAAATTGTTAGGACCACATTTCCAAGTCAATACGATCCATTTTGGGGGCAGCTTTTGTTATTGAGTTTCCTCTTATAAATTTTAGAATCAGGCAAGTAATTTCAAAAAGATGATTTGTGAAATAAATGATCCTTCATTACTTCATTACTGTTGAAGGAGTAATATTTTCAGAACTAGCTAAGGAACACTAATAGACTAAGACCCTTCATATACACAAGGATCCCTTTAAAATAATTTTTGAAAAGAGATATGGTTCTCAACACCTTAATTTGTAAAGAAATTATTTCAAATGGTCCCCTTCTTCCTTATTTTAAATGTTTCTGGTTCTCTTCTATTATTATTAGCAGAAGTGTGCTGAATAGTCTTCGTATATTTTATTAGCTAATAAAAAAACTTTGAAAGGGCTTGCATGTTTCAGTACCTCTCATAGAATATTAGAACTGAAAGAGAATTTGGAAATCAAGTTCAATATAGCCCAGTACAATACAGCCATCAATGAGTCTGCTACAAGTACCATAATCAAGTGATTATCTAGTCTTTGATTACTGCAGTCTGTTTCAGTCTTGGATAGCTCTATTAGGAAGTTTGTCTTTATGTTGAAATAAAATCTACCTCTATAATTTCTCTCTATTGCCATAAAAGTCAAATTGTACTTAAGATTGTAGCTGTTTTGTTCTTATCTTGCTAGTTATTATTTAATTACAGGTCTTTATCTGATCACAATGAAAATTCTGCTAACATACTCATTCTATCAAACTACATTGTACCTCAATATGTATTTCCATTGAAGCAATTTCCACAAGTAGGATTTTAATTTCAAATGGCATGATCTTAAACTTTGTCTCAATGGGCACTTCATTACTGAAATTCACTCAAAGCCATTTCTGAAGTGTCTTCTAAAACACTCACATGAACTCATACTATGACAATGAATTAAAGCTCCTTTGAGGTTGTGTTTTTTTTAATTCCTCTAAATAGAAATGTTAAAGCTCAAATGTCAAAGGAAGCAATAGTAATACTCACACAGTTAATATCAAAGGTAAATGTTAAACATGCATGCATTTCTTTGCAAAGAGCATCTGCAAAGGTAGAACCATGAAACATTTCATTATACACAAATCTGCTTGAAAAGTTGTATCAAATTATTTTACATGCCATATCTTGGCATTCTTTAAGATTTAAAAAATTTTTTTCAAAGGTTTATTTCTAGAGAACATAGCTATTAATGATTATGATAATAGTTTAAGAAAGGGGACATCTTGGGGACTTCCCTGGTGATCCAGTGGCCAAGACTCTGAGATCCCAATGCAGGAGGCCTGAGTTCAATCCCTGGCTGGGGAACTATATCCCACATACACGAAAATAAATAAATAAAAAGGGGACATCTTTACTCAGTACCTGATAAGTTTCCATAAGCACAGTCCTGGTAACTCTCTGAGCTTTTTCTGATTTTGTCTCTCCTCTGAGAAGTAAGATGACTTACTGAATTTGTAAATATGTAAGAATAACCAGACAAGCCTGCACTCTTTTCTCTCCCCTAGGGATGGAGCTTGGCCATGGAAATTTTTGTTTCTTCTCTGTTCCTCCGTGCAGTTGGCCTTTCTCAGGCTGTCACATGCCCTGCGTGGGTCATTCCAGTCCAATGGGACCTATAATAGACAGATGAGACTCCCTAATTCAGGGCACAGTTAGCAGGCTTACCTTACTCTCATGCTGAATCACTTCCTTCAGCTTTGCCCCTATCAGTCATCTATTTAGAACTCAAGCAGGGAAGAAATGGATTTATGAGCTGCACTTCCTACCTCCAGGGATCCCAAATGTGGGACATCATGAAGTAGAGCAACAAAGATCTTTGGATTACTTAAACAGAGAGAAAAAACAATATGTTTATTCTTACAAGAAGTAAAGCTTTAGCTCCTGTGTGTGCTAAGTCACTTCAGTCATGTCTGACTCTTTGCAACCCCATGGATTGTAGCCCACCAGGCTCCCCTGTCCATGGGATTCTCCAGGCAAGAATATTGGAGTGGGTTACCATGCCCTTCTCCAGAGGATCTTCCCAACCCAGGGATCGAACCTGGGTCTCTTATGTCTCCTGCATTGGCAGGCAGATTCTTTACCACTAGCACCACCTGGGAAGCCTTCCTTAGAAACAAAAGCAAGTTGACAGTCTTCCCTGGTGGTCCAGCAATTAAAAATCCGCCTGCCAATGAAGGAGACATGGGTTCGATCTCAGGCCAGGAAGATCCCACATGCTACAGGACAACTAAGGCCTCGAGCCACAGCTATTTTGCTGCTACAAAGATGATTAAAGAATAAAGGAGTGTATTTCTTTTTCCTGCAATAGTTCCAGGTCAAAGGTCCAGGTCAGTGGAAAAACTATGTTCACTATGATTCACTAAGACATTTTTATCATTTTCTTGGTAAAATCTGGGTGCTTTCCATGCCTGCATTTCAGCTGGTGGGAAGGAATAAAAAAATTTGGGACAGGCACGTTGAATGAATAAAATCCCAGACCCAGAGTAGGGAGACATCACTTATCACATTCCACTGGTGAGAACTATTTCCACTGTGATGCCTAGCAGCTAGAGGGGCTGTAAAATGTGATCTAGTTGTCCACAATGGGACTAACTGTGGAAGAAGAAAATGGATATGAGTGGACAACCAGCAGTCTCCACCATACACCTTCAAGAACTCCACAGGATAGAAATAAAACAGCTTCTGCTGGGGCTAAAGTCAGTGTCCCAAATCAAAGAGTATATAGTGTTATTGGGCAGAAAAGAATTGGTGTAAACTTCTTTCAGTGGGCTATCATGATATGAAAATGCAATGCAGGAGACACGGGTTCAGTCCCTAAATCAGGAAAAGCCCCTGGAGAAGGGAATGGTTACCCACTACAGTATTCTTGCTTGGAGAATCCCCATGGACAGAGGAGCCTGCTGGGCTATGGTCCATGGGGTTGAGAGCAAAACCACTCTTTGGGCTTCCCAATCCACCTGCAGTGCAGGAGACCCAGATTTGATCTCTGGGTTAGGAAGCTCCCCTGGAGAAGGCAATGGCTGCCCATTCCAGAATTTTTGCCTGGAAAATTCTTATGGACAGAGGAGCCTGGCAGGCTACAGTCCATGGGGTCGCAAAGAGTCGGACACAACTGAGCAACTCAGCACATGGAAAAGAGTATACGTATAATCAAAATGAGGAGAAGAAAAATAGCAGATTGGGCCAGAATACTCAGAGACCTATAATTATTACAATTGTCAGTAATAATCATCATTTTCCTGGTGGTTTTCTCACTTGCACGTGGAGATAAGCACCATTATTAGTAACAACTTCACAGAGAACACATTTATATCATCTTAGTTATATACTACTTACATAAAATGATAATAGATTCCATAATTACCTGCCAATTAGTTTAAAAACCATTTAGTTCAATACCTAGAGACGCTGTGGTTATAATATTTGTTTCCTGTGGTATCTTTTCTCCCTGTGGATTCAAGCTGAAACTTTCCTTCAACTTCATAATTTGATATCACTTTCCAAGAGAAATAAAATTTGTTCTCAAAGAATAGACTGGTACAAAAGGATATAGTAAGCTAAAAGGAAATATTAAAACAATAGTTAAAAGTTATATAAAAAAGATCTCAAAAGTAATACTTCTATTGGGCACAAAATAAGAGACACGAAACTGTCTAAAAATTCCAAGTTATATTTGAAGTAAGATGTTGGCTTAAAAATCAACATTCAAAAAACTAAGATCATGGCGTCCAGTCCCATCACTTCATGGCAAATAAAGGGTGAAACAAAAGAAAGAGTGGCAGACATTTTCCTGAGCTCCTAAATCACTGCAGTTGGTGACTGCAGCCATGAAATTAAAAGATGCTTGCTCCTTGGAAGAAAAGTGATGACCAATCTAGACAGCATATTAAAAAGCAGACATTACTTTGCCAAAAAGGTCTGTCTAGTCATAGCTATGGTTTTTCCGGTGGTCATGTATGGATGTGAGAGTTGGACTATGAAGAAAGCTGAGTGCCGAAGAATTGATGCTTTGAACTGTGGTATTGGAGGAGACTCTTGAGAGTCCCTTGGACTGCAAGGAGATCCAACCAGTCCATCCTAAAGGAAATCAATCCTGAATATTCATTGGAAGGACTGATGCTGAAGCTGAAGCTCCAATCCTTTGGCTACCTGATGAGAAAAACTGACTCACTGGAAAAGACCCTGATGTTGCGAAAGATTGAAGGCGGGAAGAAAAGGGGACGACAGAGGATGAGATGGTTGGATGGCATCACCAAGTGCATGGACATGAGTTTGAGTAAGTTCTGGGGGTTGGTGATGGACAGGGAGGCCTGGCGTGCTGCAGTCCATGGGGTCGCAAAGAAGCAGACACGACTGAGAGACTGAACTGAACTGAAGATCTCAAAGAACAGGATTTGTCATGTTGTTGATTAGTATCTTTAAAACCTTGAAAACTGAATGGAATTCTTACTTCCAGGTAAAAGAGAGTGCTGTTGTTGTTTAGTTGCTCAGTTGTGTCTAACTGTTGTGACTCCATGGACTGGACTGGACTAGGCTCTTCTGTCCACGGGGATTTTCCAGGCAAGAATACTAGAGTGGGTTGCCATTTTCTCATCCAGGGGACCTTCCCAACCCAGGGGTCGAACCCCCATCTTCTGCAAGTCTCTTGCATTGCAGATGGGTTCTTTATTGTTGAGCCACTAGGCAGCCAAGATAGAGTACTAGAGACTAAACTTTTTATCTCACTTGAAACAACCAAAGAGAGGGAGGGAGGAAGGAGAGAGAAACACAGAAACAGAGACAGAGAAACAAAGACGGAGAAGTCTCTAGAAAAAGTATATAAAACCATGGTCTTCAAGGCACTGAACATCAGGCAACAAAGGACAGTTATCTTTTAGAGACACACAAAAAATTTGATAAACTGTACTTAACCAAAATAGAAAACTCTGCATTTCAGAGCAGTTTCCCAGGTGGCTCAGTGGTAAAGAATCCGCCTGCCAAGCAAGAGACACGAGTTCGATCTCTGTGGCAGGAAGATCCCTTGGAGGAGGAAATAGCAACCCTGTCCAGTATTCTTGCCTGGAAAATTCCATGGACAGAAGATCCCGGCTGGCTACAGTCCATGAGGTCTCCAAGAGTGGGACATGACTGAGTACTCACACATGCAGGAATGTGTGACAAAAGACATTATTAGGGAAAAAAAGACAAGTTACACACTGTGAGAAATATAAAATAACTACCTAATAAACAACTTGCATCTAGAATATACAGCATTTTCAAAAAACTCAATACAAAATAAATACCCAATGAAAAACAAGCAAAAGACTCAAACAGCCACTTTACAAGAGGAGACGCACAAATAGCAAAACACACATGAAAAGAGGCTCAACGTTACTCATCATTAAGGAAATGCAAATGAAAACCACAGAAAAAGGAATTACACACCTGGTACTATGACTAAAATGAAAAACACTGATTAAACTAAGTGTTGACAGGATGTTACGAAACTGGACTCCTCGGACATTGCAGGTAGGGAGGAAATGGGACAGCTTGTTAGGATAACTATTCTGTATATTCTCAAAATGTTAAAAAATACACTTATGGTATGATCCAACTATTCCACTCCTAGACATTTACCCAAGAGAAAAGAAAGTATATGTCCAAAGACTCATACATAATTTCTACTGTACTTTTGTTTCTAGTCACTAGAACCTACTCAAATGCCCATCAGCAGATGAATGGATAAACATATTGTGGGATATCTAATGGAATACCACTCAGTAACAAAAAGACTGAACTACTGATACATGTAACAGTGTGGGTGAATCTCAAAATAATTACACGGCTTGAAATTCAAATGATTATATGCTGTGTGGTTCCAATTATATAAAAATCTAGAAAATGCAAATTAATCCTTAGTGACAGAAAACAGATGAGTGGTTGCCTAGGAATAGGTAAATCAGGAGGGTGAGATTGCCATGGGGTGCAAGGAAACTTTGGGGGGTGATGGATATTGTTCACTGTCTTAACTGTGGTAATCATTTCTTGAGTGTGTGTATATATATATTAACATTTATCAAACTGTATACTTGTTTGCACAGTTCATTATATGTCAACTATAGCTCAATGAAGCTGTTTACAAAATTGGAAGGGAACATTTTAAAGAAAACAATATATCCATATCCATGTTTTTACATTTTTAAAATTGCCTTTTATGTTGGGAACAACTAGAATCACAATTTGCTAAACTTTTCAAATTAATTCTCTAAGTTGTAACTTTAAACAATTTTCATTAGTCTTTAATTAAAAACCAAATTTTAAAAAGAGCAATTAAAGGACAAGGATTTTCATGAGTAAAGGAAAATACTTTTGAATTTGATATATTGTGTACCTATATTGAAAAACTCAGTTCTTAAGAGAGGTTAAAAAAAATCAGAACTTGATATTCTAATGATAATTCTATACTAACTCTGTGTTGTTCTTCCAAACTGAGATGGTTAAAAATTTGGGTCTATAAATATCTGTATTATTTTACTTCAAAATAATGAGCAAACTTTCCTTGACTTTACAGGCTCTCAGCTAAATATTTCAGTATCTAAAATGAATAAAAAATAAAACTTGTATTTTTACATATGTAAAAAACATATAAAAATCTTTAACTTTTACCTACATGACATTGTAGATTTATGATGGACTTTTAAAAATATTTTGGATTCCTGATTCCAACTTCTTTTCATGAACCAAATACTTGGTGGACAAATCAAATTATTTCCAAGGTAGTTAAGAGTTTAAAAGTAGTTAAAACACACACTGCATGTGTGTATGCTTAGTCACTTAGGTCATGTCAGACTCTGTGTGACCCCATGGACTGTAACCCACCAGGTTCCTCTGTCTGTAAGATTCTCCAGGCAAGACTACTAGAGTGGGTTGCCATGCCATCCTTCAGGGGATGGTCCTGACCAAGTGATTGAATCCGCATCTCTTAGGTCTCCTGCATTGGCAGGTGGGTTCTTTACCACTAGGACACTTGGGAAACCCAAGACCGTATTATATACTCACAAATAAAATCCTGGTTTCTTTTTTTTGTCATGTTACCATCACTAGGTCATTTTCTCCTGTCATCAGAGTATTTTACTCTGAGAAATTTATAGTGTTCAATATATGCTGGACATATATTCAGCAAAGAGAATGAGAAAAAGAGAGAGAGAGCTATTCAAGACATTGAAATACAAGGGCAAATCACTGAGTAATGACAGTTGCTAAGTCTGGAAAATAATTCATGTGTCCCAAATCTATTTTGCTACAATTTACAACTAAAATCATAGCTTATGTGAACTGTTCATGTCACAGTTAAGATTGTTAGAATCTAGACTGTCAGGGGTTCAACTGGAAAAAATTCAAATGATTTCCAAGGAAAGCCTTTGGTGAAGACATGGTTAAAAGGGTGTTGGCACAGTTGAGGGATGGAGAAGGAAGGATGTTGAGACTCCCAGGGACCAGCAAGGTAGGAAGTTTTATTGCATCTAGGGCTGCCATTCAGAAAACTAAGACCATGGTATCTGGTCCCATCATTTCATGGGAAATAGATGGGGAAACAGTGGAAACAGTGTTAGACTTTATTTTGGGGGGCTCCAAAATCACTGCAGATGGTGACTGCAGCCATGAAATTAAAAGATGCTTACTCCTTGGAAGAAAAGTTATGACCAACCTAGATAGCATATTAAAAAGCAGAGACATTACTTTGCCAACAAAGGTTCATCTAGTCAAGGCTATGGTTTTTCCAGTGGTCATGTATGAATGTGAGAGTTGGACTGTGAAGAAAGCTAAGCACTGAAGAATTGATGCTTTTGAACTGTGGTGCTGGAGAAGACTCTTGAGAGTCCCTTGGACAGCAAGAAGATCCAACCAGTCCATCCTAAAGGAGACCAGTCCTGGGTCATTGGAAGGACTGATGTTGAGGCTGAAACTCCAATACTTTGGCCACCTCATGCGAAGAGTTGACTCATTGGAAAATCCCTCCTGATGCTGGGAGGGATTGGGGGCAGGAGGAGAAGGGGACCACAGAGGATGAGATGGCTGGATGACATCACCAACTCGATGCACATGAGTTTGGGTGAACTCCGGGAGTTGGTGATGGACAGGGAGGCCTGGCGTGCTGCGGTTCACGGGGTCGCAAAGAGTCGGACACGACTGAGTGACTGAATTGAACTGAACTGAGGGCTGCCATTGTTGGAGGGTGCATGGGAGAGCTGGCGCTTCAGAGAACAGCCTGGCAACAGCCACTGATTCAGAATTATGTTCCTCCCCACTTCTTTTTAGTTATTATTCCCACACCCATGAAAAAAAATCAAATCTAATTTAAATTCTACCTGATGAAATATATTAACAAGTAAGGAATAAGATTTAAACAGGTAGGATTGAGTTGGCTTTATTTTTTTCTTTTTACTCCCTACTCCCCTAGCCCGCCAACGACGGAATTTTCACCCTCTTGGGGGCAATGTTGCTCCCACTGAGCACGCATGTTCTACAGAGAGGCAGCGGCCACCAGAACTGTGGCCCTAAAGCTTGGCTTCAGAGGAAACACCTTGACCTTTTTGGCTCCCTACCCTGCAGCAGGCAGAGGAGTCTGCCATACAGGACAGGGTGTCAGATGTGGGAGAAGAGCAAGGCGGTGAAGAACAGAGCATGAAGATCTGAGGGAACAAAAAGAGTAACCCCCAGATAATTTTTCCAGATTTCTTATAACTTAATTATAAGTTATAATTAAGGGGCAAAAATCTGTTTGGGGAAAGCCTTGAATGGCTTAGAAAGAACATGAATTTTGTGTAAAGAAGATGTTAAGTTTCAGCTTTGTTCCTCTTTCACTGAAGAGGCTTAAGGACTACCTTTAAACATTCTGAGTCTCTGAGAGTAAACTGGGGCTCTGGATATCTACTTCTGGCAGTTGCTTTGAGGATAAACTAAAATAACATACTCAGAGCACTTACTAATGTGACCGTCTGGATAAATAATCACTAACTGTGAATTTGAAAGTTTTGCATCTGCCCTTCTTTCTTTTCATTCATAAGTGCCAAGACAAAGACTCTGGCCCACCAAAACTGCAGTCTATAGAAGGGTCAGAGGTATTAATCAAAATGCCAAAACACATTCAAGTTGTTTGAAGGAGGGCTTTTTGCATGCTTAGTTGCTCAGTCATATCTGACTCTTTGCGACCCCAAGGACTATAGCCCTCCAGGCTCCTCTGTCCATGGAATTGTCCAGGCAAGGATACTGGAGTGGGTTGCCATTTCCTCCTCTAGGGGATCTTCCAGATATAGGTATTGAACCTGTGTCTCTTGCATCTCCTGCATTGGCAGGCCGATTCTTTATCACTGAACCACTTGGGAAATCAATTTGAAGGAAACTGGTTCACAAAAGAATGGCCTTGGTTAATACTGCTATCACCTACATCTTCACTAGCAATCTGCTTAGATAATCAAGCCCAAATTCCCCAAAGTTGCTCCTCCCAAAAGGCAGATCTTTCTTTAGTGGCCAAAGGTTTTGGAAGAAACCTGAAATGCTCATAAATATAGGTTCAAAGGAACCTCTTCTGAAAATATATATATTTATATTATCTCAACCTGGGATGTTAAATCTCCTTTAAATTATAGCATATTTATCTAGAACTGGCCTCACAGAAACTTTCCAGAAGAGTAAATTTCTGAAGCAGTGCTTATTCTGGCAACAAAAGAGAAATTAGCATTAACTAATCTTGCTGCATGTATCCTTTAGTCAGCCATTTATTTTTTATTGAGTACCAGACCTTGTGCCATAATATTTAAGCTTTAGACTATCTTTGTATTGTCTGACAGTGACCAATGATCTTATTTGACCAAGTGTTTTGAAACTTTTTGACAAACTACCCAAATATGAAATTTTAATTTAGTTTCTTTTGAACTCCAGCTAACTTTGGAGTTCATTAAGGGAGCCCTTAAGATATCTCAAGAGGAATATTTGATTAGTTTTATTTGATATGTTGAATTACATGGGAAGTATTGCCAAAGGAGTGATAAGTTTTCTAAGATTATACTATATGGGTAAATGTTACTACTATAGATCTTCTAGAAATCAAAGTTTCTGAATTATAGATGTTTCCTGGTATAACCTATCAGCTATAATTCTGATTATTTCACAGCAACTTGATTAAGCTTCTTTGTCAACACATTGTGATCAAATGTTTAACCTTGCCTTTTCAGTCTTTAATAGACAGGAAATGGCAACCCACTCCAGTGTTCTTGCCTGGAGAATCCCAGGGATGGGGGAGCCTGGTGGGCTGCCGTCTATGGGGTCGCACAGAGTCGGACACGACTGAAGCGACTTAGCAGCAGCAGCAAGCTGATGCTTTGCAAAAGGACTTCAAGAATATTCATGGGAAGAACTTTTAAATAAACATAGATCAGATTATACCGCTGAACTTGGTAAGAAATTTTTAGCACACTGGTAAGGGAAGCACATCTTCCCTCTCATTGACAGCCATGATGGGCTCTGAGGCTGTCTGCAGCAGTCAACAGAGTGGCAAAACAATCTTACAGTGACACTCACACCTGAAGGGAAAGGGGATTTTGACTGTGCTATATGCTAGTATGGGTGTCTCTGGTGGCTCAGAAGGGAAAGAATCTGCCTGCAATGTGGGAGACCTGGGTTTGATCCCTGGGTCCAGAAGGTCCCCTGGAGGAGGGCATGGCATCCCACTCCATTATTCTTGCCTGGAGAATCCCCATAGACAGAGAAGCCTGGCAGGCTACAGTCCATGGGGTTGTAGAGTTGGACACAACTGGGCAAGCACAGCACATATGCTAGTATTCAGGAATGAACAATGAAAGAAGAACTGTTAACTGCTTAATTAAGAGTTATGAGGTACTGGCTTTGGAAAAATCTGGTCTTCATAAAACATAATGAAAGTCTTAAAAGAGAAAAAGAAAGAATGGCCTTGGATACAACAGAGAAAACTGCTAGCATGTCTGTGTGACACCTACTGAATGCATTAGTCTCATGTTGAAAAAGTCATCCACAAAATCTTTTAGTCAATTGCTTTGCCCAGATTTTTATTCCAGAAGGAGATCATTAAGTGATACCACAATTTCTACAAGGCTGGTGATTCAGAAAGCTTCATTTGTTTGTTTCTAAGTTTTGTATCCTCATCTGTACCAATAAGAGGATAAGAGTACATATCCAGAGGGTGGTTGATGGTTGAACGAAAAAATGCATTGTTGTTGTTTTCTTGCAAAGTCATGTCTGACTTTTTGTGATCCCATGGACTGCAGCATGCCAGGTTTCCCTGTCTGTCACTCTATCCTGGAGTTTGCTCAAATTCATGCCCATTGAGTCAGTATGCTATCTAAATATCTCCTCCTCTGCTGCCCTTGGATCCTTTTGCCTTTACTCTTTCCCAGCATCAGGGTCTTTTCCAATGAGTCAGCTCTTTGCATCAGGTGGCCAAAGTATTGGAGCTTCAGTTTCAGCATCATCCTTCCAATGCAAATTCAGGGTTGATTTCTTTTAGGACTGATTCCAGCTTGTAATTCATCCAGTCTGGCATTTCGCATGATGTACTCTGGACATAAGTTAAATAAGCAGGATGACAATATACAGTCATATCATACCTCCTTCCCAATTTTGAACCAGTCAGTTGTTCCATGTTAGGTTCTTACTGTTGCTTCTTAATCCACATACAGGTTTCTCTGGGGACAGGTAAGGTTGTCTGATTTTCTCATTCTTTTAGGAATGTTCCACAGTTTGTCGTGACCCACACATGAAAAAATGCATTAAACTATTTAGTACTGAGTCTGGCTCAGAGAAAGTGTTTAATAAAGTCTGGCAGTTTAAATGAATTTCTCTTAATTCTCTTCAGATACTCATGTCATTATGAACGTGTTCACTACATGCTTAAGCTTACCTTAGTTTTTCATGTTTACTATGAAACATTACTATTACTGTGAAAACATAGTAATAATTTGAAATATCCATTTCATTTCAGTAAAATTTTCACAACTAATGAGAGAATATATTAAATTTATCAAGAAAATGGTTCAGCACAAATTTAGGAATAGTAATAATTATCCTTCCATTGCTGTAATTCAGGTGAATAAGTCCTTAATTTTTAATAACTAATTTAATCCATAAAAAAAGTGTCTATTGACCACCTATATCACAAAAGTCTATTGTTGGTATAAAAATTTATCCAAGAGATAAAGTTTATGGTTGTTTTTAAGCATCTGAGGCAACTTTCAAAATTAGCTGCACAAAGCTTCCCTGGTGGTAGAGGTGGTAGAGTGGTTAAGAATACATCTTGTGAGGCAAGGGATGCTGGTTTGATCCCTGGTCTGGGAAGATACCACATGCCATGAAGCAGCTAAGGCGTGTGCCATGACTACTGAGCCCACGTGCTACAACTACTGAGGCCGGTGCACTTAGAGCCTGTGCTCCACAGTAAGAGAAGCCAACCCACCGAGAAGCCCACATACCACCATGAAGAGTGGCCCCCGCTCGCCGCAGCTAGAGAAAGCCCATGTGCAGCAACGAAGACCCACCAGGGCCAAAAAACAAATAAATGAATGAATAAATAAATAAAATTAGCTTCATATAAGATGCTTAGGAGACTTCCCTGGGTGGCGCTAGTGATAAAGAACCCACTTGCCAATGCAGTAGACAAGAGGTGCAGGTTGATCCCTGGATCGGGAAGATCCCCTGGAGGAGGGCATGGCAGTATTCTTGTCTGGAGAATCCCATGGACAGAGGGGTCTGGTGGGCTACAGTCCATAGGGGTGCAAAGAGTTGGACACAACTGAAGTGACTTAGCATGCAAGATACTTAAAGTATGGAATGTAAGAAAGATAAAAAATAGTTAAATACCAAAAATCTTTCTAATAATTTTTTCAGCCTTTCAAAACAAACCTTTAAAGCCACCTACATAAAATAAAGCAGAATTGGAAAAAAGGAGCAGCAGCACACAAAAATAAATATTTTCCAAGAAACTGCTACCTATCCTAGAAAGCTGAAATGTTCTGTAATAGAGTTCTGGGTGAGTGGTCTAGCCACCGAGTAGTTGGCTCCATGCTACTGAATGAATAAGACATCTTTGCAAAGCCTTTTGGGAGGTACATCACTCTAGTGAGGAAAAGGGCACTCCTGTTAAGCAACAAAGGGCACCGATTAAGGCTCTTAAAAGTGCTGATTAAACAATAAAGTAACTTAAAATACAAACAGAATGCTGAGTAAGTGAAAACCGACTAGCTTTCAAGGCATAAATTAATGTCCTTATCAAGTATTTCCACCCCACCCACCCCCCGCCCCTCCACAGTTGCAAGGCCCTGTCAGTTCTAGACAAATTGTCCAGACATTCCACCCATGGGGCTGCCCATGGGGCAGTTTATTTTTCCTTCTCACACCTGTGCTTAATGAGTAGCAGTTTTGCAAACTCAACTGTTTTCAAGAGAAGATGTGAAGGACTTATGCCCCAAAAATAAAATCAAGTTAAGAAACAAAACCTACCCAGAGAAGACTGTGAAACAGTAAAAGACACTACAGGCTCTTAAGGCAGAAAATTCCAAAGGTCACCTAATCAATGGCCTCCCCTCTAACAGAACTGAAAGAGATTAAGAACAGGATAAAAGCCAAAGGTTTTCAGGAAAAACAGCCCACCTTCATTTAAATGTAACCCTTGGGGTCAAGAAGTTATTTCTTATCAGGGATAAGATTTTGTTTTTCAACAGGAAAGGGATTTGACTAGGATGGGTATTGTCTGTCCTGTGTGTATTCCCGTTAAAGAAGTCATTTTTCACTTAGGAAAAAACTGCCTTTTAAAACTATTCCTTAAATTGTTTAATTTCAGTCTTCTCTAAATGACTGGCTCTGATCAATTCCTTTTGTGCTTAACCATAATGTTCAACTCAAATGAAGTCAATTCACTTCAGATTTCCATAATTGCCCATGTTCCTCATTAGCCTTCTTCAATAATAAAATATCCAAATGATACCCCCAACACACAAATATTTGTGTTCCTTTTTGTTACTGAACATGTAATTTGACCTAAGTTCTGAGAAAATCTTATCTCTATGGCAAGTCCAAGAAGAAGCCAGGCACAGTTGTCAATGAATATATGTTCTGTCTCTACCACACACATGACATCACACCAGTACTAGGTTTGGTAACAGGTTGCTGGTGTAGAAGAAAGAATCTACTACTGTATTAATGGCAAATTTCCTATTAGAAAAATGAAGAAATGAGGCTAGCTTGTATATGCTGCTGCCACTTGAGTGCAAATGTCCTTGAAACAAAATCAGAAGACGGTACAAGTAAAAATGATTAAAGATATCCTATGTTTTAATTGATATTTTAAAAACAACTTCGTTGGGGTATAATTTATATACCAGGGCTTCCCACATGACTCAGTGGTAAAGAGTCCACCTGCCAAGGCAGGAGATGAGGGTTTGATCACTGGGTCAGGAAGAATCCCTGAGGAAGGAAAAGGCTACCCACTCCAGTGTTCTTGCCTGGGAAATCCTATGGACAGAGGAGCCAGGAAGGCGCCAGTATATGGGGTCACGAAAGAATCAGACACGACTTAGCAACTAAACAATAATCAACTCACATATCATAAAATTTACCCATTTTAAGTTTACAACGTGGTTAATTTCAGTAACTTCATCAAGTTGTGCAGCCATCACTACATTCTCATTTTAGAACATTCCTTTCCATCACCCCTTCAAGATGCCTTATGCCCATTTACAGCTGATTCCCATTCCCAGCCCCAGTGCCAGCCACCTATCAATCTACTTTCTATCTCTTTTTGTCACATTTCCCTCTCCAATTCGAGATGAGAAAAAGAAATCCAAAGATATGTTCTATAAATAGGAGGACACTGTTTGCTGAAGAAACAGTCCTTGTCAAAATAAACTTCAGAATTCTTACGGGAGTGCAAGAGAACCTTGGACACCAGGCGTGGCTAGTTTGATCAGGGTTAGAATGGAGAGATTTAATTATCTCTCCAGCTAGAGATAACAGACTTACACAATTACAAGGGACTCTGATAATGAAAGAATACTACAGCAAGCCTTACTGTCTTAACTAAGAAAATGCTTCTGTCTCCAAGGTTAAAAAAAAAAAATCCACTTTTAAGTAAAAGGGTAAACTGTCAACCATTTCTATAACATTCAGTCAGAATATTGTGTATTTTTGCTTGTAAGACTTTACAAATATACCATATCCTTAAGCAGATTATATTTCAACAGACTGAAATATCAGTTTCTTCTGAAATGTAAGTCACTTAGGCTATTTCCTCCAAGCTCTCATGTGTATATTATTCTTATGTATTTTGAGTACAGTAAATATGTCAAACTATTATGGTTTTGGTTGGCAAAATACTTTTTAACCACCGATTTCCTTCCCCCAGAATCTGTATATTTTAAGAAAGCATTAGCTTCAAGTTTATCTTATTTACATCCTGATTTCCAGGTACCCTTCCCTCTGGAAGGAACATCGGCTTCCCAGAAATTTACAGGGGCCCTTTTATGTGTGAAAGAGAAAACTGCTTTGTCAAGTGATGATGAGAAATTGAAAAAACAAACAAACAAACAAAAAAAACTCTAACCCAGACAGGACTCTAAATTTGGGGAAATTTGTGGCACTCTTTCAACTTGCAAAATTGGTCACAAAGTTGCCTTAGGAAGTTTTACACTTCTTGTAGGAAACTGATATTTGCTGTTTTTTCCCCTTTAAGTCCCTGTGTTAATGAAAACAAATGTTAGTTTTATGCCTTTGATGTTCGGCATTTTATAGACCAGAGTTCGAATTACCTATGGCAGTTACCAAAGGCGAAACTTTTTCTCTAAGTATGTGCAGAAAAAGACAAACCTGCTTGCACCCTTCATAGATTCTCAAAGCCAAGGGGAGGTCTGCACTACTAACAAAACTAGCGAGGCAAAACTTTGAGTTTAGATCTTTCAGGAGTTGCTCAAGAAAGTTGAAGACTCCTTTTGAAGATCTTTAAAAACCAAGTGTGACTTGTGTTTCTCTGTAAAAAGAACTGATGTGATGAGTTGCTAAATGCTAGCGACTTCTCAGATTCCCTTTCTACTCATGCCTTTAGAGGGAAAGACTGGGAAATCTTAAATGGGAACTTTCCACATTTCTTAGACTAAGTAACACTTGGAAAAAAAAAAAAAGTCTGGCAGCGGGGCTGGGGGAGGGGAATTCTATGATGAAACCTATGTCTACCAAATGAAAATGCCAAATAAAAGCAAGGAAGCTACTGTAAGAAGGAAAGACTGGAACTGGTCTTTTCTCAACTTTTAATGACTCAACGATTTCTGTTCTGTGTAACGGTGAACATGGGCAAGGACATTACGATCTTTCTCTCTCCCAGGTAGGTCCAACTTTACAGTTTTCAGCAGTCATCCCATCCCCAGGACAAGAAGACTTTCTTGCATATTTGGGGAAGAAAAAAAAAAAAAAAAAGGGAAACGGCTGCTCTGTCCTTTCCAAAGAAACCTCGTTCTCCGAGTTTCCGTCTAGATCCGCCCCGCGGAATTCCTGGTACATAGTAGAAGCTCATTAAAGGGATCCTTTCTCCCTTCCGCCCTCCGTTGCCTTCCTCCCTTCTCACCCCTCACCCTCAGTTAAAACGTCCTCAGAACCAGCAGATACTGCGTTTAGAAAGGCGGAAGACTTGAACAGGAAGCTGTGAAGGCAAAGTGAGTCCCCAGTCATTGCACAGACCCAAGAGAGGGAACCGCAGGAAAGCCAGCCAGCCGCTCCCCGGGACGGCAAAGTCTACATTCCTACAGCTGCAAGGTGGTGGCTACTTTATGGTTTTTCCTCCCCGTCGAAGTACACTCCAGTGAGCGGAGATTTCCCCCCTACCCCCAGCGATGACGCAATCTGAACTCCCCCCTACCACCCCCCCCCAATAAAATATTTAAAAAGGGAAGCGGCGGGGGGCGGGGGGGAGAGGGAGGATGGACTTGCTATCCCTTGGCTACACTGGACTCCAGCCCCTCCCTTTCCTCCCAGACTACCCGTTTCCAGACGCTTCCCATCCCTCCCCTTCTGCCCCCCAAAAGTTTGACGACCGCAAAGGAAACCGAAAAAAGTTCTCTTGTCCCAATCCTGGCGGGCGATCAGCATCTCTTTTGTTCAAGGCGAACCCACAGTTCCCCTGACGTCACCCGGAGCCTGGGCCAATGGGCGCGCGGTCGGCGGCGGCCGCGGCCGCAGGAGGGTGGGAGGGGGTCCGGCCGGTCCCTCCTCCCCGGCGCCCTGGGCCTCGCGGGGGGCGGGAAGGGACCGTCCCATATAAACCCTGGTTCTCGGGGCTCGGCCGCTCGCGCCGGCTGCGCTTTGCAAGGGGAGGAGGGGGATCCCTAGTCGCGAGCGGGGACGAGGGGACCTGCAGCCACAACTTCTTTCGTCCTCTCCTTCCCCTCTGTCCCTCTACCCTTCCCCTTCCCCATCATCCAGCCCTGACTCTCTTGGAGGTACTGGAAGGGGACTCCGCCCGCAGGTTGCGAAGGGAACCAAACTTAAGCGGCAAGTTGCCTCACCGTCTCAAGATGCTCGGGGGTCCGGGGCCCGGGCTGCTGCTGCTGCTGGCCGTCCTGTCCCTGGGGACAGCGGTACCCTCCGCGGGAGCCTCGAAGAGCAGGAGACAGGCGCAGCAGATCGTTCAGCCCCAGTCCCCGCTGACTGTCAGTCAGAGCAAACGTGAGTACTGACCCCAGTGGGCTGGAACAGGCTGCCTCAGGACGGGGCCAGAAAACCAACCAAAGTTGTGATTTAAGTTTTGTGCGCGCGCGCGCGCGTGGCGTGTGTATACTCCTAAATGAGAGGGGTGCATTAAAGACTGGCTTTGAGCAGGCTGGTTTTGTGGGCTTAGGTAAGATAAGGCGTTGGAAGGCGGAGCTCAGCGATGCCCAGCAGTGCTGATACCGACTCAGGTCATCCTCCTTTGAATTAACCAAAACTCGTTTTTAAAGAGAAAAATGATGCACCTCTTTAAACTTTTATTTTTGGGATTAGTGTGGTCCTTACGCTTATTTTCTTTGTTACTAAGTAATCGGTTAAATACTTTCAAAATGGGGATGAGGGGAGAGTAGCTGAATAATTGTGCTGTGCCTACTTTGAATGAGATGTAATTGCTTCAAAATGCTTTCTCAGGATGCTTCTCCAAGAACAGAGATTGGAATTCCTCTTCCAGTTTCTCAAAGACACACCCTCCCTTTTCCTTGGCTAATGGAAACTGCTTAGCATTGCCCTTCTTGACTTATTACCCCCAAAGAGCGCTGAAATTCCTTGCACATTTTAAAATGTAATTCCCAGTTATCTGCTTTTCAAAATGTTTCCATTCCTTTGGTGCAGACCCATGGCCAGATGGAAATGACATCATTGTATAACATTTAACTCAGTCAAAAGAAAAACAAAAGGAATACCTAAATATCTACGTGTGCAAATGTGTGGTTAACTCTTTAGATATCTAGTTGCTTTTAATTCTTCTGATGCTCTGATGATTAACTTTTTTCCCCTTCGTTTGTTGCTTAGGCTCATCAATTTAGTCATGCAAGAAAATTCCATACTTTGGAAAAAGGAAGGATCCAAATTTAATGACTTTTTTCTTCATTTCTTACAGCTGGTTGTTATGACAATGGAAAGCACTATCAGATAAACCAACAATGGGAGCGCACCTACCTGGGCAGCGCCTTGGTCTGTACCTGTTATGGAGGGAGCCGGGGCTTTAATTGTGAGAGCAAGCCTGAACGTAAGTGATGGGGAGCCTGCCTAGTTCTTAGTATCTTCTACTTATTATAGTTATTAGAATCTAATAGATAGAGAAGTAGGGCTTGTTGATTAAATTTAGGATTAGTAGTAAAATTACATATTCCATTTCCCTAATAGAATTATCTTTAAAAAATGTTTAATAACTGCTTATATTTGCTTTTCAAATTATATTGTTCTTTTTACCTTTAAAACAAAAGAACAAATATATCCCAAAGTAGTTTCTAGGGTCTTCTTTCTGTTTTACTTTCCCAAAACGTTTGATGAAAAACATGAATGAAAAAAAAAAAAAAAAGAAAAACATGAATGATGTGTCTTCTCCCTTCAAAGAAAAAGAATTGCTTATAAAATTCTAATTTATTAGAAAGTAATTCCAAATCTTAGACTGTAAGATTATGGGGCAGAAAGCACTTTGGGCAGTACATTATCAAGCGATTTGTCAGCTGCAGTTCAACGTAAAACCACTGACTACTTCAAAGTTCTCATTCCTTTATGACTCTTGATCTATTTCTTGTAAATTATGGCAACTCCTGCAGAGAACCACTGATGAGGCCAAAATGGAAATAGTAGGATTGACAAGGGCCAGTACTGGGGTGGGGGTGGGAGCTCAGATTGTTCAAGTGGACCTTGGTTTGATTTTCTGCCAGAGAGAGGAATCTAAAGTCCTTCCTTCACAATCTAGCTGGTCCTAAGGTTGTGCTTTATAGCTTTTTCCTAAGTGCCTGAGAATCCTTTCCAATGGAAATTCGTCACCAGAAAATTAGAAAACTTGTCAAAGGTTGAAAACTGAGGCTTTGTTAGACCCTAGGGTAAAATTGAGATCTCCTACTTCAAGTTTTAAAAACTTTCCACTGTCCCTTGCTACTCACAGAATAGAAAAGAAAGGTTTTCCCTTGGATGAGAGGAGTGGAATAGAAACGGTTTTCCCTATTAAGGTTCACATGGACTTTCAATCTTCCCTCAGCTGAAGAGACTTGCTTTGACAAGTACACTGGGAACACTTACCGGGTGGGTGACACTTATGAGCGCCCTAAGGACTCCATGATCTGGGACTGTACCTGCATCGGCGCTGGGCGAGGAAGAATAAGCTGCACCATTGCAAGTAAGAATGGCCTTCTGTCTAGGACCTGAGATAACAGTGTGAGCTTTTCCATTCCCATCACTGTCACTTTCTGTTATCCATGACCGGATATTCCTAATGTGGGGATTTATCCCAGGTGAGCAGACACCCTTCTATGGCCACACAGCTGATTCCTGTGCCTCTGTAAGGTGGCTCTGAGCACAGGTGGAGGCAGTGTTCAGTCTGTTTGCATTTATGAGAGACAGAGAGAGAGTGTGTGTGTGTGTGTGTGTACACATATGTATGTAGCCTAACCAAGCAAATCTCTTGGGTTCCATCCCATTCTTAGAGGAGTTGCCCATTTTATGTTATCTGGGCATCTTCAAGCCAGACTGCTCATGTGGTGATCTGCAGTGATTGGAAAGATGGTCAAGAAGAATGAATTAGCCGTTGTGTGCTCTGCTAGTCTTGTTAGCAATGTACACACTGCTTGGATCTCACAGAAACAGTCTGGTTTCTTTGTAACCAGTAGTTTATAACCAGGAAGCAGAGCTCTCTATTCCTAGGAATAATGTGGAATGAATTTTCCAAGGTACTTAGGGATCTGGACTTACTCTCAGCAATTCTAGTTTAGCTAAGTCAAACTTTCCAGTATGATTCATTGGGTTACCAATAGCTTCTATTAACACAGCATTTAGTGTTTTTTAATCCATCGTTGTATAAGTCTCTTAAAGGCTCAGTCCAAAAGACAAATCAGACTTCCCTGGCGATCTAGTGGTAAAGACTCTGCGCTTCCACTGCCGGGGGTGGAGGTTCAATGTCCGGTCAGGGAACTAAGTGGCACTCCCCCAAAAAAGCATGATGTACAGCCTTCTGGAAAAGACAAATCAGTCTCTTGTGAATAAGCCCAATCAGCCTGTCCTCCGTTTAATGTTAGAGTTTATCCAAGATTATTGGTATATGTTAAGAGTCAGTGTTCCGTAGTGTTTACATAATGTTTACATAGTGGGCAGTTTAACCTTTGTATGTGCCCTTGTGTTTAACCAGATTTCCACACTTGCTATGTATACATCTATTTGCTTTCCATCAAAAAGACATTTGTATCCTAGGGTGAAATACGGACTCTCCGCATCCTGAAAGCTGGAATTCTAGGTCTAGTGTGCCTTTTGCATTGAATTAGTCTCAGGCTAAACCCACTATGTGTGTGTGGAGGCCATGCCTGGCAGCCTTTCTTTTCTACTTTAGAACTCAATTTCCTGTGATCTCTCTGGGGATCCAGGATTTATGACTCCTTTCTTTGCTATTCAGATTTCCTCTGTGGTTTACCATTGTGCTTAAACCAGACATTCAATTGAAGGACCCCAAATGACCAGACCTGTTAACTTTTCCCCTGTCCCCGATGGGAAAGCTGCTCTCTTTGGCTAACCAAAGGGGTTGGAATATGAGACTTTTTCTGTTTTAAAACTATTTTCTGTCCCACTGTCTGTAACATTTGCTTTTTATCTTGAACAGACCGCTGCCATGAAGGGGGGCAGTCCTACAAGATTGGTGACACCTGGAGGAGACCACACGAAACTGGTGGTTACATGTTAGAGTGTGTGTGTCTGGGTAATGGCAAAGGAGAATGGACCTGCAAGCCCATAGGTGTGTGACTTGGGGATACATGGGGGTGGGATACACAGTCAAAATGCTGGGTTCAGTCAAAATTGACATGACAGGATACCTGCCTTCCAATAAAAAAGATAAGAGACTGAGAATTTTATTTAAAATAATCAAATGTGTAATCCATAGTCTTCTTCAAGGAATCAGTTCAAATTCCCAACCATGTATAGAAGTCTTAGGGATTCCCAGGTGGCGCCCTGGTAAAGAATCCGCATGACAATGTAGGAGATGCAAGAGATCTGGGTTTGATTCCTGGATCTGGAAGAAGGAAATGGCAACTCAAACAGTATCCATTATCCTTGCCTGGAAAATTCTGGGGACAGAGAATGCTGGTAGACTGCATACAGTCCATGGGCTGGAAAAAAGTCGGACACGACTGACCATACATGTATCAATAGAAGTCTTAATTTTTTTTCAAAGCTTAAGATAGAGTTGAAAGATTTAGGAAGAAGTCATTTGTTTTCTCTAAGAT
This sequence comes from Bos indicus x Bos taurus, assembly GCF_003369695.1. Taxonomy (NCBI): domain Eukaryota; kingdom Metazoa; phylum Chordata; class Mammalia; order Artiodactyla; family Bovidae; genus Bos; species Bos indicus x Bos taurus. The sequence continues at coordinate 103,328,541 of NC_040077.1, read as the reverse complement.
CTGTTCTCAGATTTCTCCTTGGTCAAGATGTAAATTTTTTAAAGGTAAAAAAAAAATGAGACTTTTAACATCTTTCTTTATTGGAACGTGGCAGATATAAACACCATATGGTGTGTGTTTTATCATCTCTTGGTCATTTTTTGTCAAAATTGCTGTTTCCTTTGGTGTCGATCTTCAGCTGAACTCTATAGATACAAATCTAAGAGTTTCTGGCTATAAATTTTATTCTGATTGTTCTCTAATACAGAGGTTTTTTCTTTGTGTTGCCTCTATATTTGCAGAAATCCAAATTTTAAATAGCTTTCTTGTCATTTTATGCAGGCATTCATAATTGGTCATTTTTAATTAAGATTGGAATTTTGCATATTTAGTCTCAATATGCAAGAGATTCATAGATCCACAGGAGGCACATAGATCCTTTTTGCTCAAAATACTGGTGTGAAGAACGGTGCTAGCTGAAAATGTCCAATCCATGTACTTACTAGGAGAACAGAATTTCTGCCTGCCAACTTGGCTAGAGCCTCCTTTCACTTCGGTTACTTGTTCTGTGCTTAGTTACAGGGCGTGCCTTTCTTTTTGAAGAGAGTACCACTTAAAAAAATGTGGTTGGGTTTTTGCTTACACAATATACTTAAAATTACAGGGAGACAGCACAATTTGAAATAACTCCTTTTTTTTTTTCTGTTTTTCCTTCCAATTTCCCTACAGCTGAGAAGTGTTTTGATCAAGCTGCTGGTACTTCCTACGTTGTCGGGGAGACCTGGGAAAAGCCTTATCAAGGCTGGATGATGGTGGACTGCACTTGCCTGGGAGAAGGCAGCGGACGTATCACTTGCACCTCCAGAAGTACGTTTTAGATCTGTATGTTAAAGATGAGGCCAGGCATTGTTTTCTGGATTCCTAGAGAGAATTGTCGTACGATATCACATACAACATCCGTTCCTCCAACATGCTAACATTTGGATGTCAAGAAAGATTTTGTAACCAACTTATTCTACTTTGTCAAAGAAGACTAAATTAAAATAAAACAGCTTAGTTCAATAAGGTCTTAGGTTATCAGCTACTGAGAAAGAACCTTAATGTTCATTTCAGTGCCAAATGTGTTGCAGACCCAAAGATGAGTTGCAAATGTTTCATCTAAATGATCACTGAGATATTTTCTAAGTAGCAAGGAAATCTTTAAAATAATAGGCACATGCATCTTTGGGCATGTGAATGCTCTTGACATAGAGAGGAGCAAAGCTCTAAAGTTTTGGGCTTCCTTCTATGCTTGACATTTAAGGCATATACATTAGCAAAATTGATAAAAATAAAAGGTACTTATCCCATAGGTTAAATTATGTTTAACCCCTATTCCGGGGTTAAGGACAGTGTCTCTGTAGGTTTATTAGTGCTGTGAAGAAGCTAAACTTTGAAAGTTTCTGAAAGAAACACTGGTATCTCTGTAGCTCCTTCTAAGATTGCCCCGAGGCCTTACTTTTTGCCTTAGGGATTCAATGCTCCTTTTTTGAAATGTCAAACTATAAAGTTTGTGGAAGCAAAACAGCTATCAACTATCAGTGTTATACATTTAAAATCAAATCTAAATATTTTGAACATGTCTTATCTAGCTGGAAGTTTTAACAATCTCATCATGTTCACCATCCAAATTTGAATTCCTTCAAACAAAAAATAATCTCTCTTAAATAGTGATAGCAATTTAAACTAAATGTTTTTGAGCACCTTGCCAGTTCTCTTGCATTTAACATTTTATTATGATTATCAGACTTTCAAGACCTCGGCGGCAGTGTTTTAGTTTAAGACAAGTTAGATGTTTGACTCAAACTCTTATCTAGTATTTAAAGCTCTTCTAATAACAAATTGGGAAAAGCTTCTCAAAGAAAAGTCATTTCTTCCATGAAATTTTTTAAGTCCCTACTTTATTCAAGATGGTGTAGGGATGCAAAAATGAACTGGACATTAGCCGACTTGTCAAAGAGAACTTAGTAAGTAGGTCAGGATGATGAGAAAGGCTTATATATATCATCTTCTACAAAGCACAGAATTAAACACTTTGAGACAGATACTGAAATAGTACTATGGAGGTTCAGGGGAAGACAACACTTGGTTGGAGATTTGGGAAAAAGTGTCACCAGCAATGCTATCTTTTATTCAGACTTCTGCTGTGGTGGGAGATCAATATGTGTCTGTATTTGTCTGAACTTAACATGAACTAATTATTTTTTATCTAACCCAGTGTAGTTCTGTTTCACAAACCAATCAAATCCTCTCTATCACATTACAGCATATGGACAAAGCTGGATTATAATTGAAACAGTTTATTTGCCAGATAATCATAGACTGATGGTAATTTAGTTACAAATTATCATTTTATTTTCTTGTCTGTCTAATCCCATGGACAGAGGAGCCTAGCGGGCTACAGTCCATAGGGTCACAAGAGTCAGACGTGACTAAATGAACTTAAACAAACATTATTTTATATTAATAATCTCACTTTCCCATCAAAGAGTTAACACCATGAGCAATTCAAGAGATGCCATTTTGTTAGTAATGTTAAATAGGTTTGTATTTGGTAGCGGGTGGGGTGGAACCAGGGGAGAGAATATTTTAGTTAGAGAAGTTGGTGGTGCCTTGAATTGTTTTACATAACAAATGAAAAAACAGATGCTGCTATCTTTTAATAGCTCCTTTGGGGCAGTTAGTTGAGACCCTATGAGACCTACTTGCCTCCCTATTGTTTCTAGTTTTCTAAAGAAAATCCCCTATGATAAGGTAGGTTGTAAATAGTCATGACTCAAAGCCAGGAGAGCCAGAGAAGGATACAGAGGGAAGACTAGAAAGCCAGGGGATGTATTTGATCAAATAAACAATGTGAAAAAATGTAATGAATGAAAGATTTTTATCAAATTTAATGAACTGAATGACTAAATGAAAATTTGATGAGTGAAAAATAGCATTCTGGCAAACAGATGAGTGGAATTAGACTACATCGTATAGCTTCCTTCACACTGATTTAAATGCAATCACATCTTTCAGAAGTTTACCACCCATGGTACCACAGCTGAATATAAAGGTATCACCCAAAAACAGCTTACCAAACTTGAAGCAACTGTATTCTCCTTTTTTAAAAAAAACTTTTTATTGGAGTATAGTTAACAGTATTGTCGGAGAAGGCAATGGCACCCCACTCCAGTACTCTTGCCTGGAAAATCCCATGGATGGAGGAGCCTGGTAGGCTGCAGTCCATGGGGTCACTAAGAGTCGGATACTACTGAGCGACTTCACTTTAACTTTTCACTTTCATGCACTGGAGAAGGAAATGGCAACCCACTCCAGTGTTCTTGCCTGGAGAATCCCAGGGACGGGGGAGCTTGGTGGGCTGCCGTCTATGGGGTCGCACAGAGTCGGACACGACTGAAGTGACTTAGCAGTAGCAGTGACAGTATTGTGTTAGTTTTGGGTGTACAGCAAAGTGAATCAGTTTTAGATTGTTTATTTATATCATTTAGCTCAGTCGAAAGAATCTGCCTGCAATGCAGGAGACGCAGGTTCGATTCCTGGGTTGGGGAGATTGGAGAAGGGTATGGCTACCCCCTCCATTATTCTTGCCTGGAGAATCCCATGGACAGAAGAACGTGGCAGGCTACAGTCCTTGGGGTCATAAGAGTTGGACACAACTTAGCGACTAAACCACCACCATTACAGACTTATTACAGAGTATTGAGTAGAGTTCCCTGTGCTATACAGTAGGTCCTTATTAGAAGCAACTCTATTTTTATTTTAGGTTTGCATCAAGCACTTGCCAAGCTCAAGCTGATTTACATGTTTTAACGCTCCCTTTCTGACACAGACAGATGCAACGATCAGGACACTAGAACATCCTATAGAATTGGGGATACCTGGAGCAAGAAGGACAACCGGGGGAACCTGCTCCAGTGCATCTGCACGGGCAATGGCCGTGGCGAGTGGAAGTGTGAGAGGCATACATCCCTGCAGACCACATCTGCAGGTGAGGCACGGGGCCCCGGGGACCCAAACGGGGGCACCTTGCACTAAGCATTTCCGCAAAACCATCTTTCCCTTGGTGTGCCCTTGAAGGATGATGTGGCTATGAAGCTGAGTTCCTTTGCAGACTGTTAGTTAAAACTTTGTTTACTATCAAGTTTTTTAAACTTAAATAAAAATGAAACTAAAATGGATCTTGGGGGAAAAAAACTAATTTTAGTTCCAAGAGGTTAAACTGGTGGGCAAGAAAAATTACTAATATCATGAAACCTACATGATTTATATACAAAGATATAAATAAATATACTGAGATCTGTAGATCGATACACATGTGAATATTCATATATATACCCTTGTATATGTATGTGGAATATCTAAAGTACATTTTAATGGAAATGAGAAACTTTTGCTGAGTTACATGATCCCTTGATTCTTCTGCTGGGAAGAGGGGGAAAAGTACATTTGTTCTTTCTCAGCATGGCATATATCTCCTTACCCTGACATTCTATTCTTTTTGTTGTGAAAACAATCCTCTATGTGTGGTTTCCATGCTCCAGCAAACTCTGTTGCATTCCATAAAATAATGCACAGTCATTTTCTTCATGTGTTGGGTTTCACATTTGAAAAATTCAGAGGAGTCCTAGACATGGGAAGGAATGACATAATAATATAAGCTTTTTTAAAAAAATAAGTTTTAATTATTTCTAGTACAAGACTAGGATCTTTGCATTATAGCTTGTTTTGTAAGAATCTAAAGAAAGAAAGAGGGCAGTCAAGAATGGGTACTTCTGTTATTATTCTTGCTCTATTTTGTCAAGTTTTCACTATACAATGCACTAGCATTATTGTTTAGTCTTTCATCTAGGTCATTTAGCAAAAAGTATTAATTACTTACTTGGATTTGCCTCCTTTTGATGAGTGTTCATCTTGCCATGAGCACTTCAGAAGGAGAACAAGATTGGATTTGATAACATTTTTTGTTATTTGATTACTTTCAGTAAAATTGCTGCTAACCTAAAAAAGAAACAATTACTAATCTCAGCTTACTGAAACAGTTTAAATTAAAAAGAGTAGAGGTTAATGGGGAGTAAGCATTCATTGACTGCTATCTATTTTTATTAGTATTACTAATATTAATACTGAAATGGCTCTGTTCAAAAAAGTCTGAGAGACATGGGGTTAAACCAATAAAAACTTTCTTCTATAGGAGCTTAATATTCCTTTGCATTGTGACTCTCCCAAGTGGGGTGTATGAAAACAGATGCCATATTCCCCTGATATGTGTGACCTTGGGACCATTGCCTATGAAGTATTTGGGTTCCATTGTTACTCTGAAAGGAAAAATGTCTTAAGAGGATTGCCTTAGAGAGATGCTGAATTCAGTCTACCAGTCATTCTAGCTTCAGTTCTAATTCTGCTCCTCCTTGGGCCTGACCCCCAAGAGAACAGATTTCTATGTGTAAAGAAAAGATCAGCATATTCTGTTGTCTTACTCTGAAATGAAAGCTGTCTTAAGAGGATTGACTGATTTTAGGGAAAAAACCACAACAGAATTCCCAAATAATCTTTGGAGACACGAAATGTGGAAGGTGGAGGGCTAGTGAATAGGAAATCCAATATGGGTGCCCAGGGCATGGTCTGAGGAGCTCAGAGTTACATCGATGGCGAGAGGTCTGCTGCAGAGCTGCAGAGACTTCTCAAAATAATATCAGGAAGAGAGATGCCCAGATATTTTGGGCTAGTGGGAACTGCTAAGAGATGGTGAGACAGACCATTACAGGCCAAGGGAAAAGCCTGGGGACAGCTCAGGGTACAGGAAGGGATAATGAGAAGCTCAGTGCAGATGAGGCATAGAACAAAGGATAAAGTGGTCTGAACTGAATGAAATGGAAAGAATGAAGTGAGCTGATCAGAGGTTAGGTGTAGAGGACTGTAAAGTCATGGGCTTTGGCTCGCTGAAATGAGTAAGCAGTCGTTGGAGGTACCTGCTCTGTGGAGTGGCAGAATAATGTCGGTGATTTGGAAATACACTCTTGGTAGCTCCAGGTAAGCTGGAAGGTAGAGAACACTGGGTAGCCTCTTATGGATTATTTCTTAGGCTGAGTGCCAAAGCTAATGCAAAGAGGGAGGGGCATTTCTTTCCAATCCCAGCTCAGTAAGAAGACAGATTGTAGAGTCATCTGGATGAGACCTTGAAGATTCTGGAAAAGTACTCCAGGAAGTAGCTTTCCCTTAACCAGCTCTGTGACTTTTCTTTCTCATGTCCTCAGGATCTGGCTCCTTCACTGATGTCCGAACGGCCATCTACCAGCCCCAGCCTCATCCTCAGCCGCCTCCGTATGGTCACTGTGTCACAGACAGCGGTGTGGTTTACTCTGTGGGGATGCAGTGGCTGAAGACACAAGGGAATAAGCAAATGCTTTGCACTTGCCTGGGCAACGGAGTCAGCTGCCAAGAGACAGGTCTGTGTTATCTTTTTTTAAAAAGGGGACCAATGACTTTCTTATTATTTAGACTTTGAAAGGCAATACATTCATTTACCAAAAAATGTAAAACAATAAAACAAGAAAAGTTTATAACCTTACCAGCCTATGATAACAACCATGGTTGGCATTTGATATCTATTTTTTCAGTCTTTTTAATCTATGTGTTTTCTTTCCTGTAGTAAGTATTAAGCTACTGTGTATTTTTTATCTGTCTAAAATGTTACAAGTGGTTACTTTCTGAGTAAACTAATCCATCCCTATTTAGTACTCTAAATCCCAAAGTTCTGAACCTTTGTGATGTAAACTTCTTTCAACAACCTGGTGCAACTCTTCTGGGCTATAAAAGTGGTAGAAATTGTAGCAATAATAATTGGTGCACTTGACTTTTCCCCTAGTACAGCTTCTTGTATTAATTCTTATAGCACCAACAGAGCCATATATACCCCTGCAGGATCACTTGAGCAGCATCCTTAATTAACCTATAGTAATATATTGGGTTGGCCAAAAATTCATTCGAGTTTTTCAGTAACACCTTAGAGAAAAACCCGCATGAACTTTTTGGCCAACCCAATAGCTTTGCAAATGGGGAACTGAGGCATGGCTGCTGAGGTGGTAACAATGGATGTCAGAAGAAGAACTCGGGTGTTGTTCTACCCACAAAAAAAATGTGGCTTTCTGAGTAAGGTATTTTGATAACACTATGATCTGGTTAATACTTATAGCTAGTCATAGTCATAGTACTTTTTCCCCCCTTTGAGGACACAAGGTCAGCCTCAGTTAAGTGGAAAATAAGGAACAATAGTGGGAGACAAGTGCAACTCTGTTTCCTGAGACCCTTTTGGTTATGCTTGTAGCTGTAACCCAGACTTATGGTGGCAATTCCAACGGAGAGCCGTGCGTCCTCCCGTTCACCTACAACGGTAAGACTTTCTACTCGTGCACGACCGAAGGGCGGCAGGACGGACACCTCTGGTGCAGCACAACTTCCAATTATGAGCAAGACCAGAAATATTCTTTCTGTACAGACCATACTGGTGAGTATCCCAGGGGAAAACGCAACAGTGAGAAAACCCCATTTCTCATGCTCTGTTTTTATTGGCCAGCAAGCTGGGCGTTCCTTTCAAGGCTACACTTGAGAAGTACCACCTTTGTGTTATCTGGACCCAAGGGACATGGATGGAACTAACTTTACAGTTAAAGATCCTCCCAAGTTTCCCAGTCGTCTTGGGAAATGACACCAAGGGAAAAGCCCTTCAGTGCATTTATTTTTGACACATTGGGATCATTATGTGATTAAAGATGCTTGTATGGGAAAATCAGTAGGCACTCCCCCAGGCTGAAGACTACACAGAAGGCAGGCCTGAGTGCTCTTGCTTTTGTTTTGGCTAAAACCATGATTTATTCAAAGCGACCATTTAATCTTTTTCTTTCTGGCTGGAAAAATGAGAGCAAAAATTGGATTTAAATCTGCTTGAAAGGTGAAGGTGAATACACTAAGGAGGCTTAGAACTGTATTATTAGACATCTTTTATTCTGAGACACACTCTGAGTTAGTTGCAGAAACTTGGCTAGTCTAGTCACAGTAATTCCCCACTGTACATTGGGAAGCTCAGTTGCAATCTTTTTCTTCTGACATGTGTGTTGTTTTGGACAGTTTTGGTTCAGACTCGAGGTGGAAATTCCAATGGTGCCTTGTGCCACTTTCCTTTCCTGTACAACAACCACAACTACACGGACTGTACTTCTGAGGGCAGGAGGGACAACATGAAATGGTGTGGGACCACGAAGAACTATGACGCTGACCAGAAGTTTGGATTCTGCCCCATGGCTGGTAAGACGAAGCCCTTGTAGGCAGTCGTTTGTGGTGTAAGACCGAAGAATAATGTTTGGCTTACTTCTGTTTCACGCATTAAGACTTAATTTTTAGACAGCAGAAAACGTCATGATCTAAATGTAATCAAATATTTAAGAATTATATAATTATTCATATGATTTATAAGAATTATATAATTATTTAAAAGTATAAGAATTATATAATTGTTTATATGATTTTAAAATCCCACTGTTATAAAATCCCACTATTATATATGTAGGGGTCTGCCCTGGTGGCTCAGGTTAAAGCCTCTGCCTGCAATTTGGGAGACCTGGGTTTGATCCCTGGGTCCGGAAGATCCCCTAGAGAAGGAAATGGCAACCCACTCCAGTATTCTTGCCTGGAGAATCCCATGGACGGAGGAGCCTGGTGGGCTACAGTCCACGGGGTCGCAAAGAGTCGGACACGACTGAGTGACTTCACTTTCTGGCTTCCCTGGTGGCTCAGACTGTAAAGCATCTGTCTGCAATGCAGGAGACCTGGGTTTGATCCGTGGGTTGGGAAGATGCCCTGGAGAAGGAAATGGCAGCCCATTCCAGTATTCTTGCCTGGAAAATCCCATGGACGGTGGAGCCTGGAAGGCTACTGTCCATGGGGTCACAAAGAGTTGGACATGACTGAGCGACTTCACTTCACTTTATATGATTTTAAAATCCCACTATTATAAAGTCCAAAAACATGTAAATACAATAAAAATACTTTTAAAAAGTCTGGAAATACACTTTTTTTTTTTTAAACAGGTGTGTCTTTTGTAAAAAGCACACAGCTGAGTAGCTGAAAACATGCAAGTGACTGCCGCAGTCACAGACCTGCAGTATTTACATACAGCTTTAGAATAAGGTCTATCACTTATTAAACACCAAAAGGACCCAGACTCTATATTTTCCAATCAGTAGGGATCTTGTTTTAAAAGGCCATGCTCTAGTTTGTGTGAATGAAGAAAGGAGAACCAATACCTTTTGTTTTCAAATTTTGAGAGCCACTAGACTACAGTTGATTTTCTGATAGTAGAATTAAGAATCCATGTGCTGCAGTCAAGTGTGAATATGAGGCAATGAAACATCAGAAGGAAACTATTAATACTTAGGCTTACTTTTATTCCTCTCATTTCAGCAAAAGAAAATTTGGATTTAGAAGGAAAACACATATTAACTTACAATTCTATACCCATACACGTTGTTTCCCTTTGATCTAGAATAAACTGAAACTAGAAAAAATGTTATGGGACAGTAGTCAAATCCAGTTTTCTAGAACATTGCAAACCCCTTGAATGGGTAGGCATAATTGTGGTTAACATCCCTTAACCATACTGTAATTTTTCCTTACAACAAACATCATCTTCAGACTATGTTTTCTCTCTCTGGTAGTCAGAGCTCAGTGAATTTTTGAGGCACAGAAGACTTCCAAGAGAGTTCTTAGGATCACCAAACCAGACTGATAATATTGCATACATTTTAGCCCTTGTGATCATTTATACAGTAATGCATTTCTCTTCTGTTTCCAAACAGCCCACGAGGAAATCTGTACAACCAACGAAGGGGTCATGTATCGCATTGGAGACCAGTGGGACAAACAGCATGATATGGGCCACATGATGAGATGCACATGTGTTGGAAATGGTCGTGGAGAATGGACATGTGTCGCCTACTCTCAGCTCCGAGGTATGTGCACTTGTTAATGAAAATAGCTGAGAGGACAAAGAATACAGAGAAGCAGACTTCTTCGTGAAAACTTGTGCTTTACCAAAAGCAGGAGAAGAAGTATGCAATGCCACTCCATTAGCCTACTGTGTTGGATAGGTTTTGCATGTTAGACAGCCAGTTAAGAAAATCTGGCAGAGCATTTCTAAGATTCTGAAACATTCCCAGGATGTAAGTACTTAGGCTGAGCCAAAAAGATGACTTCAGAGAATAGAACATGATCACTTGATATCACTTGATCCTTTTAGCTTAAGGAAATGGCAGCCCACTCCAGTGGTATTGCCTGGAAAATCCCATGTACGGAGGAGCCTGGTAGGCTACAGTCCATGGGATTACAAAGAGTCAGACACTACTGAGCAACTCAAGTTTCTTTCTTTATGCTGTTGGATTCTTGTCTAGAAAAGACTGGTCAATTTTTGTAAAGAAAAGAGACCGTGCTATTCTAAAATCACATCTTGGCAGATCTCCTTTAATTCAAGGAGACAAAGACATAAAGACCAATTTCTTTTGTTCACTCGAGTTTTTCCCCTTTGGACCCTGGTGTATGATATAAGGGTTGTTGATCTATTAAAACTATTTTAGTGTTTCTATTTCTTTGGTTTGAAAAATAAGACTTAGGTAGAGCTCTGGGTTGATAAATAGTCCATGTAGCCTCTGTGTTGACATTGGCCTGGACTTGTTCTCCTTTTATGGGGCCCAATGGATGACACAATCCAGGTCTAATACATATGATGTTGCAGAGCTGCAAAGGACACTAGGAAGGCATCCAGACCAAGCCCTCATTTTACAGAGGAAGGAACTGAGGCCCAGAGAGGGAAGTAATTTCTTAGGATCTCAGCAAGTTAACAACAGAGTTGGCCTGATTTTGTTGTTGTTGTTAACTTTCCAAATGTCATTTATGGTATTCTATTTACACATTCCAAGTATCTCCCTAGCCCTGCTATTCCAGAGATGAGACCATCGCATCATGCTGGGTATCATATTAGAATGTTTAATCTGCCTCCTATTTATTGTAACAAGCAGAGATCTAAAGGTCATTTTGAACCCAGCAAGAACTTGTTCCGAAAGTTAAAATTTGTTGTATATACTTGTATCTCTAATCTGTACAAGTTTATAAGAGAGAATTTTTTTTTTTTTTTGCAAGAAGTGTAGTACTGACTAAGCTTTGGAAAAAAATGTTTATTCTATGCCAGTAGAAAAGTTATTTTAGTGGAAGATGTTGCTAATTAAGTGGAGGGAATTATATGCTTCGAAAAGTGTAGCTTCTTTTATTTCATCAGTGAAACTTAAAAGTTCTCCACCCATCCCACTGTTTCCTAAACAGATCAGTGCATCGTCGACGGCATCACTTACAATGTGAATGACACATTCCACAAACGTCATGAAGAGGGACACATGCTGAATTGTACCTGCTTCGGTCAGGGCCGGGGTCGGTGGAAGTGCGATCCTGTTGGTAAGTAGCCTTGTGTCTCTAGTTGGATTTAAACACTGAGTATAGCTAGCAAGTTTCAGATAAGGAGAGTTCTTTGATATTACTTGATTGAAACTGGCTCTAGACTTTGATCATGGCCTGCAGAGAGCTTGGCAAAGTCTTTTCTCTAATCATGGATCAATATCTAAACTTGAGAGTGGTAGTCAATTTATTTTTGCTGAATTTGGTAACACATGAAGGTTTCCTTTAGTTGAAACAAATCTGTTTTTTGGTTCTGAATCATAAAGATAATTCATGTCTGAAAGAGAACTTTCCTTTGCTGACTGTGCAATAATGTGGACAAATGATTATGCCAGTAAATATCTCCTTCCCAAATTCCTTATTTTTCTTAGCTGCCCTTTTAATAGATCTAAGCAAATAGTGAGGGTTGGGCCTTAAAAGAGCTCTGTTACCAGCTTTAAGGTAATCCATTAATATTCCTTTACTCAAAGAGACATATTGCTCACCCAGAAAACAAACTGATCAGATGAGTTTTTTTGACCTGCGATTGTCAAAGCTGTGAGAGGCCTGAAAGGCTTTCTTAGAAGCTGCTCAGCAAGTTATTCACTAGTTGAAATTTAGCTCAGTTCATTTATATGTAAAATTAAGTCATCCACATTTTGAAGACATGTATAAAGTGGTATTTTATCTTTGCTCTTCAAATGGTAAACTGTTTGCATTAAGATGGGTAAAATATAAAATTAATTTATTTTTCTCAAATTAAGATTCAGGTTGTCAGTATATACTGAAATCTAAATCTTAACATTTTTATTTAGAAATGTTATTCTTTTAGAAAGCTAATTATTCCTCCCAATGGGTACTTTTTGACCATTAACTGTCCAGTAAGGTATAAGATACGAACAAAACATTTTTGAACTGCTATATTTGTAAGGACAGTTGCAAGTTTTTATTAAAACTAAGAATCTGTGCACTAGCACACCAAATTCACATTTGTCACTTTAAGTTTTGAAGACTGCTTAATAGTCTACTTGTGTATGTTTCAGATCAATGTCAGGATTCAGAAACCCGCACCTTTTATCAAATTGGAGACTCATGGGAGAAGTATTTGCAGGGAGTCCGGTACCAGTGCTACTGCTATGGCCGTGGCATTGGGGAGTGGGCCTGCCAGCCCTTACAGACCTATCCAGGTAAGTAGCTTTATGCCACTGTATTATAAAATACACGGCAACATCAGTGTTTATTAACACTCTGAGGCCGAAATTGGTATCTCCTCCTTTTCCTATCTTTTTCTCATTTCACTGTCTAGTCATTAATCGAATATTTTTTACTTAAATGGTTTTCCTTTCTCCCTAGTCAAGTAGGAGTAGAAGGCTGTGAAAAAGTGCCTGCATGTAAATTTGTTTCTTAACATTGTAGAACATTCCATTAGGTTAAAACACTGGCTAAATTTCATTTCTCATCTGTACCTGTAAGTAGAAACCATGGAGTAACCGATGCTGGGAGTAAAGGTCAGGATTTTATGTTATGTTTCTTAACAGAAAGATTGCATGGAGAAATCTCATGAAATGCATACACATTCATTCATGTGTATCATACACATGATATGTATTCATTCAGTGTTTCATCCAGGCCCTTTTTTTGTCAGAATGTTCATGTGTTTGATCTTTTGGAGTCTGGAACAAAATATCCTGGGTCCAGAGTTGAGTAACTTGGTCAGTTCTCTGCCCAGGCTGTTCAAATACTTAAAAATGTTTATTACTGGATTTTTTTCAGGTCACAGGACATAATGCCTAGCTGGAGGTGTTATTCATTTTTTAAAAAATTGAATTTAATTTTTGCTGAGTGATGAGTTAACAGTAAGATGGGTTGAATTCTGAAACTAATTTTTAGGCATCGTGGACTTCCTGATAGCCCAGCGACCAAGATTCTGCTCTTCCACTGCAGGGGGCATGGGTTTGATCCCTAGACAGAGAAGTTCCACATGCCTTGTGGTGTGACCAAAAAATAAAATTAATTTTTAGGCATCAGTTACTTAAGCAATATCTGAGATCAAAGTCTCTTGACTCTCTGCTAAGTTAAGATGTGGCCTATATTCAGAAATAGAGAGATCGTCAGGACATTGGAACCTACCTATGACAGAAATCAAGATTCAGTTAACTAAATCCTTTTTTAATGTGATAAGAGATTTACTGTCATAAAGAAAAAGATATGGAACAACTTGGCCAAAAACAGTGTTTGCCAAGACATGGATCCAGGTTTGTACATGCTGCTAAGTAGATACAGGTCAAGCTTCATTCATTATTTCCTCAGCTGTAAGACAGGAAGGTTTTAGCTGATTACCTTTAAGTTCCTTCCAGCACCAACAAACTAATAATCTGTGATCCTAAAAACTGTTCATATATACCCTTTCTGAACTTAGAAGAGCCCGTCCTCTCCCCTGGCTTCAGGCTCTGTCTGGGCTACTGAAGATGACTTTGCTTAACAGGTTCTCAGCATAGATTGACCTGGCTCTTAAACTGTATTTTGTGGTAGATTTGTGTGTAGGAATCACTTAAAATAATTTTTTTTGTTCAATAATTTTTAAAGCTCTGCAGAATTACTGTAAGTTCAGAAAGTATATAACTGAAGCTTTTTTTTTTTTAATGATACAACCAAAGGATCAGATCAGATCAGATCAGTCGCTCAGTCGTGTCCGACTCTTTGCGACCCCATGAATCGCAGCACGCCAGGCCTCCCTGTCCATCACCAACTCCCGGAGTTCACTCAGACTCATGTCCATCGAGTCAGTGACATTTCTAAAAAACCTCTTACTGTCTATTTATGATTCTTACTGGTGTGGTGGTCTTGAAAGTGATTTCCTTCTTGGTGAATTAGAGAGAACTTTTTTTGCTCTCTCAAAAGTAAGCCTGTTCACATAACAGCTTGCTGGAAGCCTGTAGGTTGACACGCCAGAGATGAAATCTAAACGGGAGGGAATCCTCCTGTGTTGGACTTTTATGTTTTGACCTTGTTTCTACTCTTCATAACAGAAGAGCCCATTGAGCATAGAGGCGATTTCAGCAGAGAGGAGATTGGCCTCAGTACACAGTCTGGGTCTTATCTGTGTGTTTGGTTTACTCAATGGTTCCTGCCTGGCTTGTGGGGCTTTCAGAGTGTGGGAAGGATGATGGAACAACAGATCACCAGTCCGTTGTCTCTGAGCCTTGCCCTGTTTGTTCCTCCTACAGAGGATTCAGTAGAGTTGTTCAAACTAACAGGAGATAAGAGGCATTTGGTTTGTCAATAAACAACCAGGAAAGCACAGATCTCAGCAAACTAAATAAAGAAAAAAAGGGCTGAGTTGCAAATGCATGAATGTTTAACTTCTCCAGGGTCACCATTACTGGAAATTATTCATTTGGGCCTTATTTCAAACTGGCTTTGAAAGTATAGACATTTTGTCATATCTCTTCATAACTATTTCATAATTAGCATGATTATATTGAATAAGAGAGGGAGTCAAGTTTTCACAATGGTGTGAGTCATTGCTCAGGTTACTTTACAAAGTTTTACCAATTAACCAATATCAAAAGGATTATCAAAATGCTAAGTCTAAATAATGTAAATGATGTCAGAATTTTCAAATTTCTTGTCTTCTAATCATATGTGGAAAAAGTGGCATAGAGTGATAGCTGGAATTTAATTGACCTTACAAATCATGGATAATTTTTTACTCTCTGAACAAAATTGTGCTAAATGCAAGATATCTTATTACTGTTTAGGGTAGTTCCCTTAAAGGTGAGCGATGGTACAAGCCTAACATTGAAAACATAGGGTTTCAAACCAGCACTTGAAATTTTAGAGGAAACCTTATGTTGCTTTGCTCCATCACTGAGTAAAAACCTCTGAGTCACCTGTTTCTTTTTCCTCCCCTTTTCTTCACTATCCTCCTCCTTGTGGACATAGCAGCATGATTAAGCTTAAAGGTAGGCAGTAAAGGTCACTTATGTTATCTAAAACTTAATTTTGATAAACATGTAACCATCATAATTTTTTTAAGATTTATTTATTTTTAATTGGAGGATAATTGCTTTATAGTATTGTTTCTGCCATACATCAACATGAATCAGCCATAATCATCATGATCTTTAAAATTTAAGACTATTTTTAAGCAGTTTTAGGTTCACAGCAAGATCAAAAGGAAGGTACAGAGATTTCCTGTGTTTCCTCTGCTCCCACACAGCACAACATCCTCTAATATCAACATCCCCACCAGAGTGGTACGTTTGTTACAATCAATGAACCTACTATTGGCATTTAATCATCCGAAGTCCTTGGTTAGCTTTAGGAATGACTCTTGGTGGTGTACATTCATGGCATCATAAACTTTTTTCTCTCAAAATCATGGTTGTTAAACTAAAATACATATCAGGCATCTCTTTACATGAGGAAATTATGGTAGGATTTCTTTTAAGGATCAATATTTAAACAGCCTTATACCAATTATTATAATATAAAAATGTGATAGTTCTATATTTACTGATTATGGGAGTAAATAATCACATCTCTAAAATTTTACCTCAATGTTTGTTTTTAAAAATGTATTTATATTCATATATATATAATGGTGAAGGAGTGATTCAAAGAGGGTTGTGGAATTGACTTCTGCCAGTTAATTAAAACAAATACCCTGCCATGGTCTATGAAATATACACTTTAGAATTAAAAATTGAGAATTTTATTAATTTTGGTTTTTGTACAGCTTACAAATATGTGTATTAGATGAAATTAAGATTTAAAGAATGTTTATTAGTCTTGAGCCAAACTTTGAATTATTCTCATCATGGAAGCAAGTATATTATTCTAGAACTTTTAAGTCTGTCCAGATATGCAAGTTGTATATTTGTTCTGCTAGAGAAAACTTTATTTTCAAATAAAATTTAATAGTGAGGATAATAATTAAGTTTGAAAATTCAATATTTTTTCTACGACCTTATGGAAAACTTAAATCTGTTAATAATCTGCTGAACTGCTCTAGCTAACATGCAAAATTTTGCTCTGTTTAACAGAATGTCAGTTAGAAATTCTTGGAAACATTATTACAAGGAACTTTATTTCTAATAAGTTGAACATTGAGTGACATCATAAAAAAGACAGTATTTAATAGTGTTCTGTTCTGCAGGCATAAATTTTCCATTTATTTAATAATTATCCTAAATAGAATCTATCCTATTAAGAAATTGATTCTACTTCTCTTGTTTTGCCTTAAAAAAAAGCAGAAGAACCAAAACCACACACTAAATTTGTTGATAATAGTTTTACACATTAAAGATGTGGAAATATTAAATTTAGTATACACTTCAAAATGTCATTTTATTGATAACTACTTTTGAAAAAATATAATTTTGATCTCAGCAATTTGATCAATCAATGGAATGATTTTAGAGCAAACTTATTGAATAAAAATAAAACATTTTCTGAAACTGATAGGATATTAGACTGAGAGGATGAGGAATAAAATTGAGTCTTTAATTATTACCTTTGTCTGTTTGTCTAAGATTCTACCCCATTTAGAAATGTGTTTGTTTTACATCATGTCATATGGCCTTTGGAATGTTTTTTCTTTCTTGATGGTAGATTTGTCCTTGATGAAAAGCTCCACAAGCTAGAATTTCCTTCAAAGACGTTTAGTATAAGTAAATGAAGTTTGTATTCTGTATTACATTATTTGTGTTAGAGTGGTTCCACAGTTTTCTCACAATTCTTTGAAAAAGGAGAAGAAAGCAAACTAAGTGGCATTTAAAAATTTATTTTATTTGCTTATAAATAAGTTTGAGTTGCATTTTTCATGTGAAAGACAAGAAGCTATCTGCTAAAAAAGAATTTGTCTCATAGAGAACAGACCTGTGGTTGACAAAAGGAAGGGCATAGGGAAGGCATGGAGTGGGAGTGAAGGGTCAGCAGGTGCAAACTATCATACACGAAATGCATGAGCCACAAGATCCTACTGTTTAGCACAGAGAACAATATTCAATATCCTGTAATAAACCATAATGGAAAGGAATATAAAAAAGAATATATATATGTGTGTGTGTGTATGTATAACTGAATCACATAGCTGTACAGCAGAGATTAACACAATATTGTTATTTGACAGTGATTAATTAAGAAGAAAAGGATTTGTCTCATTGATTTCCAATGTCAATATGTAAAAAATTAACTCCAGATAATTTTTATTGTGCTCCCATTTACTCATAAGCAAAACTGTCTTTACTGATGGCCATCCATGTGCACTAAATTTTAAGTTGAAGTAAGGGAATCCTCAGGATCACCAACTCTCATATTTTCATTTTCAGATACAAGTGGTCCTGTCCAAGTAATCATCACTGAGACCCCAAGTCAACCCAACTCTCACCCCATCCAATGGAGCGCACCAGAATCATCTCATATTTCCAAGTACATTCTCAGATGGAAACCTGTGAGTATCCTGCTCAGAAACCTTGGATATTGAAGCTCTTGATTAATAGATTCTGGGGACTTCCTGGTGGTCCAGTGACTAAGACTTCCTGCTCCCAATTCAGGAGACTCCTGTTCAGTCCCTGGGCAGGGAACTAGATACTGCGTGTCATATCTAAGTTTGCGTGCCCAACTAAAAGATGCCACGTGCTACAACTAAGATTAGGTGCAGCGAAATAAAGAAAAGTAAATAATCGAATATTTTTTTTAAAGGAGAAGGAAATGAACAGATTCTGAAAATGTGTTTCAGTTTTTGAGCCAGTAGATCTGACGAACTATTCACTTGGCATTATATTTGTTTAGTGACCAAACAATATGTGGTCAATCTAATTCACATATAGACTTAGCTGTCTTTTGGTATTTAGGAGAACTTAACTCTTCATGTTAGAAACATCTTGTTTGTGAGTAGAAATGATAATGCTTAAAATTATTCTTACCCACCACGGGAAGAGAATCTAAAGTTTTTAAAAGTCTTGCAACTCCATCAAAGGGAAAGAAAACTACTGGCATCATTTTCCATGATTTGTAAAACAAAATAGCTAAATTAATATCTTTCTTTTTTAATTCACTGTTTAAGTGATTGTTTCTTCTTTTTTTTTTTGACCATGCCGCATGGCCTGAGGGATCGTAGTTCCCCAACCAGGTGTTGAACCTGGGCCATGACAGTGAACACCCCAAGTCTTAACCACTAGACCTCCAGGGAATTTCCATGATCATTTCATAAAACCTTACTTTCTAATCTTTGCAGTTATTTGGATAGAAGGGAGAGATGATGAGAGAAAAGTATAGATGAAGGATAGTTAGTGTATTTAATGAATGACTTTGTGACTCCCCACTAATCATCTAGAAATTGAAGAAACCTCACTAAGGAGGATATTGATCTATTAAGTCTCACTAGGGAGGATATTGATCTATTATGTTGTAGTTTCTCTTACCCTCTCAAGCCTGCCCTTATATCTCTCCAAAATGTATGACATTAATTTGAGAAACTATTTAAGCACAGGAGAAAAATGCCCATTTTAAATCACAGCTATTGGTTTCTAGGAACTAAAAAAGCAAAGTAAAATAAAACATTTGACCAACTCATGGAATTGTATTCAATTCTTTTTGAAAAATTCAAGCTGTTGAAATCATTCTTTTTCTTCTCTCACCCATTTTTTGTTAATGTCCACAGTATATGTAGTAGCCATTTGCAGAACTTTTTGTCTAATGATGTTAGTCGATGGGATGAATATATTTCCCCTCTAACACTTTCTTGTCTCTCATTTCTCTTCATCGATTTTATTTAATTTAAACTTAACTCTGAAGTATTTGTGAGACCACAGTAATAAGGGATAATTGCACATAGGCATAAAATGTATATCAGGGCTTCCCAGGTGATGCTACTGGTAAAGAACCCACCTGCCAATAAAGGAGACTTAAGAGATGTGGGTTTGATCCCTGGGTCGGGAAGATCCCCTGGAGGAGGGCATGACAACCCACTCCAGTATTCTTGTCTGAAGAATGCCATGGACAGATGCCTGGTGTGCTACAATTCATAGGGTCACACAGAGTCAGACACGACTGAAGCGACTTAGCACACATATAAAATGTGTATAATAAGTTAGAAAGTCTCCAAAGAGTGGAGGTTATTTCTTTGAAATTTTTTAACACTTTTAGGTTTTTCTTTAATATTTGTCACCTGATAGTTTATTCTTGAGTATTTTCTTCTAATAACAAACCAAAAATTTCACATTGAGCAAAAGGCTTACTATTAAATCTGAGCTAATTATAATGACTACTTTTAATGTTTTTCACAAGGTGTTTAAATTTAGAGAGTACCAGGATCACTTTCATTTATTTAAAAATTATAAAGGGACACTAGAGTATCTGAATTATTGAGGAACTGGTTGATTGGATAATTTTGTAAAATCACTGGCTATTAAAAATGTATTTTGACTTATATTAGTGTAGAATATTTATACTTAAAATGGTCTCAACTTGTTTGAAGTAAGGATGTTTCTTTTTTACACATTTTATTGCCATAAATTTTGTGATCCATGATATTAATAAATTCGGACAGGATGTGAAAATATAAACTGGAGACAAAGATTAAATAAACTGAGAGCACATTCTTCTGCAGTCTTGCCCAAAGTTGGCTAACCACTTTTGATGGAGTAGTTCATATCCAAGAATGAGTCATAAAACCAGAGCAGCGTTAAGCCTCATATGTGATGGTCCCGGGAACTGAGTCATGAAAGAATATTATGCCTTTGCTCTGTAAGAAACTTGGTTTGTATCCCACTAAATAAATATAGACTATAAAGCCTTTTCCCACTTCAAAGAGGAATATATCCCAGTTCATTGTGGAAATTTAAAAATTGGGAAAGGCAAAACTTGGGTTGCTGTTATTAAACTGAATAGTTAATCTGGCAAAAAGGAAGGTGCCCAGGGCCTCCCTTTGTGTAATCTTGGGCATGTCACATACTCTGTTTCTTCATCTGTAAAATCAGGACAATAATACCACTAACTTGGAGGAGGTAAGAGATAAACCTTAAATAAGAGAATGGAAGGAAAACAGCACGGAGCATGGAACATAGTAAACCATCAGTAAATATTAGCTGTAATAACCATTATTATTAACATTAACAAATTCTGCTGCAGGTTTCTATTCTGATCCCAATTTTCCGTGATATCCCCCTCAAATGGAGCTTCATAGACTCCTCGTTCTTCTTTGAAAAATGCTCCACATCCTCTCCCAGCATTCATCTTTGTAAATTCTTGTGTGATTTTTTTTTTTTTTTTTCACTTAAATTTTTAGAAAAATTCTCCAAACCGCTGGAAGGAAGCTACCATTCCTGGCCACTTAAACTCCTACACCATCAAAGGCCTGAGGCCAGGTGTGGTATACGAGGGCCAGCTTATCAGCGTCCAGCACTATGGCCAAAGAGAGGTGACGCGCTTCGACTTTACCACCACCAGCACGAGCCCAGCAGTGACCAGTATGTACCCCAGTGGCCCGTCCATCTGTGCCTGCCTTTCTCAGACCTGGGCTGCCCAGAGGAAGTGCTTTCCTTCTCGATTCATCTTCTTCCGTGGATGAATATGAATACTCACATTTTATTTTTTTTTGTTGTGCTGGTCTTCACTGCTGCACTGACTTTCTCTAGTTGCAGTGAACTGGGGCTACTTTTTGTTGCAGTGTGGGCTTCCATTCTGGTGGCTTCTCTTGTTGAGCATGGGCGCATGGGCTTCAGTAGCTGTGGTGCATGGGCTGAGTTGCCCTGTAACATGTGGGATCTTAGTTCCTGGACGCAGGGATCAAGCCTGTGTCCGCTGCACTGGCAGGTGGATTCTTAACCACTGGGACTAATGGGGAAGTCCGGCAACTACATTTTTTTTTTTTAATGGTATTTTACAGATGGTGGTAGTAAGTTTTATCCGTGGCTGAAGGCTCTTTGTCCTCTCTGTGACTCTAGGCAACACTGTGACGGGAGAGACCACACCCTTGTCTCCTGTTGTGGCCACCTCTGAGTCGGTGACTGAAATCACAGCCAGCAGCTTTGTGGTTTCCTGGGTCTCGGCTTCGGACACTGTGTCTGGATTCCGGGTGGAGTATGAGCTGAGTGAAGAGGGAGATGAACCACAGTACCTGGGTGAGCTCAATGTGTTGATGACCAGCTGCTGGCAGATTCTGCTGGGGGTGGGGATGGGCGGGGGGGCATCCACGCAGGTGGCCTGGGAAGTTTGGAACTAGTTGGCCCTCCAGTGTGAGGATGGAAAACAACTGACCCTTTTTAGAACCAACCTGGGTGTTTCCTAAACCATGCTCACTTTCCTGGTCCCTGGTGGGAGCTGTGTTATGTGTTAGCCTGGGCACAGGTCCACATAACAATAGTGTGTTCTTCCTGGAAGTAATTGCCAGCATGGGGACTGTTAGCTTTGGGAGAGACACAGTACCCTTATTCATGCTTTTCAGATTCTCATGTGTAACAGACTTTTAAAAACTTTATTGTGGAGAAATATACACACTGAAAAGTACACAAATCATAAACATAGAACTCAGTGAATTTTTATAAAAAGAACACACCCACGTGACCAGGACCCAGATCAAGAAAAAGAACATCCCTCCTCCCCCATCATCCCTCACCCATAACCACTACTTAGACTTCTAACTACAGAGGACAACGTTTACAAATTTGGGGGTGGTTTAAAATTATATATCCTTAGAGAAAATATTTGAGAAAGGGGGAAAAAAATTATCTCATAGTGCACTGATAATTACTGACTATACATTAGTATATTTCTTTATAGTTTTCTTCATTCATTCCCCCCACCCCCATGAATATATAGTTTTAAAACTATCCTTCTCAAAGGTTATGGAGTCATTAGAGGGATTGGTATCCTCTGATAGTAACCTTTCCCTTTTATTTCAAAGATCTTCCCAGCACAGCCACTTCCGTGAACATCCCTGACCTGCTTCCCGGCCGAAAATACACTGTGAATGTTTACGAGATATCCGAGGAAGGAGAGCAGAATTTGATCCTGTCTACCTCACAGACCACAGGTATGTGTGGAGTGAAAAGACTTTTTTTCCCCCTGTGAAACAGACCTGTAGCAGTATTTGCTGCTTTTCTCATTTCTTCCTTTCTTTGTTAGCACCTGATGCCCCTCCTGACCCTACCGTGGACCAAGTTGATGACACTTCCATTGTCGTTCGCTGGAGCAGACCCAGGGCGCCCATCACAGGTCAGCTTAGCTGCCTCTTCTTGGCTCCTATGTTAATCTTGTTGCCCTAAGAGGTGAGGGAGTGGATTCTGATCTATGAGCAGGCAAATCACTTATATATCTCTACTGTAATTACTGGACCACAGTGTAGATATATGTGTGTCTGTACAGCCTTACCTTCTTATGAATAATTTCCTCTTAAATATGTCTTAATTAACCTGTTTCACACAAACATGCACACACACAATCACACAGGCACAAACCTCGAAATCCAGCTCATGGATTTATTAAACAAGGCATTCCCATGATAGAAGAGGGGTAATTCTTCTGAAAACCTCACTCTGAGACTTATTCTTAGAGGCAGCCAAGATGCCTCATTAGCTCATTAGGTGATTTAACTGTTTCTGAAGTTCTTAAAAGACATAGACAGGCTAGACAACTCTGGTTCCTTGATTGCTCCCATCATCTAGAGCTCAAAGAAAAAGAAATCGATTTAACATGAATATTTTCACCTCCTGGCTTCTCTAATAGACATTTATTAAGGATCTCAGTCTTTGAGGATGATTTTTATTATTAAAAAGCTTTGCATGACTATTCTTATTTAATCTTTGGACTGAACAGTCCTTATAAGAAGTAGCACTATTGAATGAGTCCAGAAGAATTGCTCACTCTTCAAGAGTGATCTACCAAGATGCTAAGGGCTATTAGGAAAGGGGAATTTATGCCTTTTGAAACCTGTGTTTCATCAGTGTGTTTTACTGTTTTTCTCCTGAATCTGCAGGATACAGAATCGTCTATTCCCCATCCGTAGAGGGCAGTAGCACAGAACTCAATCTTCCTGAAACGGCCAACTCTGTCACTCTCAGTGACTTGCAACCTGGCGTTCAGTATAACATCACCATCTACGCTGTGGAAGAAAATCAAGAAAGTACTCCCGTCTTCATCCAGCAAGAAACCACTGGAGTCCCACGTTCAGGTAACCTAAAGCTGCTTCTTGTGCTGTCTTACCTTTTAAGGCTTAAGAAAGTTACATCTTGAACCTCCCTTTTGCCAGAGGAACAAAACCAACCTTGGCTTGTGTTCACTCCATGAGCCTACTAGGGACAATCAGACGTGTAAGATCAAAGAATAATTGTCTCTTTGGGGGGTTTATTTTGTCTCTGTCTACGGTTCCTATATGCAAGTCATCCTATAGATTACTCTATCCCTGAACTTATGAAATTTAGCTGAAATGTTCTCACTGTAAAGTAACTAATAAAAGCTGGCTATTGGCTTTCCTGATTAAAAATTGACAGCATAAAGCTTTCATATTTTCCCCAAGAAACCTAAGGGGTAGTTCATCTGTTGCTCTTAAGTATTAAAAAAAAGATTCATTAAAGTAAAAACCACATTTTTTTCTGTTGTCACAAGAGTTTGCTTAGGGGTTTTGGGGGGTATGTGTATTTTAAACCCCCCATTAGGACACTTCATTTGATGGAAACTCATCTGCTTACATTCACATTTTACATAATAGTTTTAAATGTCAAATGTAAGCAAGATGACTAAACCATGAAAATATAACCCCAAAAATGTGTTCTTAGATTTAAAGAGAAAACAGCTTTGCTCTGAAGAGAGGGGCTCTATGAATTGCCTTATACACATTTGGCAAACTGCTTTTTAAAAATAATCCTCAGCAGGAATTGCGAATGACCGCTTGGCTCTTGTCTGTTAGATAAAGTTCCCCCTCCCAGGGACCTGCAGTTTGTGGAGGTGACAGATGTGAAGATCACCATCATGTGGACACCCCCAGAGAGTCCAGTAACCGGTTACCGTGTGGATGTGATCCCCGTCAACCTGCCCGGGGAGCATGGGCAGAGGCTGCCCGTCAGCAGGAACACCTTTGCAGAAGTCACCGGGCTGTCCCCTGGGGTCACTTATCACTTCAAAGTCTTCGCCGTGAACCAGGGGAGGGAGAGCAAGCCTCTGACGGCACAGCAGGCAACCAGTAGGTTTGGGGTCCTTTATCTCTACCCTCCCTTTCCACTTGTGATCAATGGGCAGCACTCCATTCACTCCTGGGTTCACAATTAGAAACAGGAACATACTCAGAGGACAGGAAATGTATAGCCTCCATAGAGGCTAAATGGTAATCCATTTCCCAAATACATGGGGACATGACATGAAAGGAGCAAAACTTAGCCTAATTTTCCTTGCTAATGGAGACATGGATTGAAAATTTGAGTACTATTTGTGTAACTAAATATACCTAAGTCAGACTTCAAGTATAGTCTCCTAATCCTTTTATAGCAGAATTATTTATAAATAGTAATTACTAAAACATTCAATGTATATTAAGCACCAGGTCATATGCTCAGTTCTTTATTATCCTCAT
Organism: Bos indicus x Bos taurus; assembly: GCF_003369695.1. Lineage (NCBI taxonomy): Eukaryota > Metazoa > Chordata > Mammalia > Artiodactyla > Bovidae > Bos > Bos indicus x Bos taurus. The sequence goes on along the minus strand of NC_040077.1, from coordinate 103,303,472 downwards.
ATTTAATCCGCATTTTGAGTTAATAAGGAAGGTCTTATTATTATCCCTACGGGATACATGAAGAGACTGAAGCTTATAAAAAATGCTGCAACTTGTAAAGTAACAGAGCTGAGAAATGATGGAGTGGGGATCCACATAGACCTATGTCTTTTTGACTCCAAAGCCCATGCTTTGTTGTTATACTTGACTACCTCTTAAACATTTCCTCCCTCTGAAAAGTGTTTTAAATTATTGTAGGGAAATTGCCAGTTATCACACTCAAGAAGAAAACCAACAATTTATGTGATTCTTTGTGCTAGGGCAAACTCACCAGGGTCTTGCCATGAATCTGAGGTTCTGAGTATATGTTATCATTTTTGTCTCATCTGAATCAGGTGAAAGTTACTTTTATTATTCAAGCAAAGGATTAGTCATTGAATAAATGCAGAAAACGTCACTGTGCTCCACGTGGAACTTTCTTCTTACCGTCATTTTAATGGGTTTATTTCTGTTTTCTTCACCTATTTGGCTCAGAGCAGAACAAACTATAGCTTCACAAGTACTGGCTTTTGTTTTTAAATACCATCTCTGCAATGTTAGTGTAATTTCTGAGGGTAATGGGAAAATCATGCTGGAAAATTATAAACTTTCCACAGGATCAAAGTCAGGCAAACACAGTGAGTGATTTCTCATGACTGACAAGAGTTTTGGGAGGTTCTCTGTAGCACTCAGTCTCTTCTTCATGGCTCAGTATTTCCAAGGTTATGATCTTTGTTTCAACCTTGAGAAGAAAGAACTTAGAAAATTCAGTCAAGCTTTAGGATTTCAGTATGATAATTCTGAAGTGCAGCTATTTCTTGATGTGTTTCTTCTCTTTTTCTAGAATTGGATGCTCCCACCAACCTCCAGTTTATCAATGAAACTGATACCACGGTTATAGTGACCTGGACTCCACCTCGCGCCCGGATAGTTGGGTACCGACTGACCGTGGGCCTGACCCGGGGAGGCCAGCCCAAGCAGTACAACGTGGGGCCCGCAGCCTCGCAGTACCCACTGAGGAACCTGCAGCCTGGCTCTGAGTATGCTGTAAGCCTCGTAGCCGTGAAGGGCAATCAGCAGAGCCCCAGAGTCACCGGAGTCTTCACCACTCGTAAGTCAAAATTTAAATGTCTTTTCTTGGTGATGTCTCATCTGTATTTACATTCTCTCTCCTTCATCCATTTTTTAAGAAGTTAACTTAGGGAATTTCATGGCGGTCCAGTGGTTAAGACTCTCTGCTGTCCCTGCCTAGTTCCCTGGTCAGGGAACTAAGATCCCACAAGCTGTGCAGTGTGGCCAAAAAAGAACAAAGTTAACTTAAAAATTTTGTACAAGTTTTAAATAATTATTTTTAATTTGAAAGAGATATTTAAAGTGGTCCTACTCAAAGTGTGATCCATGGATCCACTGCTGCTCTGTGAGTTGTTTGTTACATGGACTAATGAGCTTATGCCAGAATGGATCAAGGAGCACACTGTTCAGTTAATACTTTTTTGAAGCAAAGTTTTCTTGATGAAGGAAGCAGTGGGTTATATGATATATGTTACCAAGATCCTTATTTCCTCCTAGACCAGTACTTTGAGTAGCATGGTTTAAGACACCCAAGTTATTCGAAAATTGAATGCTACTGAATTAAATGAATTTACTAAATACTAGTTAAGGCAAGAAAAAAATCAGCCATTGTGTCTACATCCTGATACTTTGAGCATCGAACGACAGCATTAAATGTGGAAGAAAAACATCTACCAGTTGAATAGAAACCAACAGGACAAGAAGCTAAGGAAGTAATGAGTGTTGACAACAGCAGATTAAAGTACTTCTGCAGAACAGGATAGCTTTTTTTTTTTTTAACTTTTCTTAAATCACTCTCAATTCCGCAGAAGGAAAAATATTGACAGTAATTTTTGGTCATGTCTGTCTTTTGCTCAACACTTTACAGGAAGTGACCTTAAATCTCTTTCATGTCTATATCACAATAGAGGATTGTATTCATGAGTTGATTTCTATTAAATTCGTATTCATGAATTGATTTCTATTAATGCATCTCATTTACATTACAAAGAAATATGAGACCCATAATTTCTAGATAAGCATTAATTGCTGTTTTTAGCTCATTTTGAATTACAGAAGGACCTAACTTAACACTTTTTCAGCATATATTGCAACTGTGAACTAGCTTGCGATTTCCTAAAAGCTTTCCACAAATCTTACTCTAACTTGAAAAATAGATGTTAAAAAGCATTCAAAAAGTGAATATAAGTTTAGTTTATAAATTACTGTGGAATTTATTTCACACAAAGAAAGTGTCTATAAAATTTTCTTTGTAGGAATTCATAATTTACTAAAAATGTATTTCTATTTAAATTGCATGTATAAAGCTTGGCAGTAAATGCTTTTTCCTAAGTAACTACTAGTCATAAACAAGTAAAACGTACTTTTTATCTATAAGCTGACCTTTGAATTTTGCTATTTTATGTTATATGTTACTAAGACTCTAAAATCTATTAACATGAGATCAGTATCTTTGTATTTCTTATAAATACCTGCTTCTTATAGATGACATTCATTGCATTAGAACAGAGAGTTTAGTAGTCTTTTACTGACCACTGTTATCTTTTTTACTTTTTAACATGAAACATATTTTACATAGTTTCCTTTTGTTGGATAAATGCCTATAAAAGAATAAGCATCTTGTTTATTTTATTGGAAAAATAGTTGATTTACAATGTTGGGTTAATATCTGCTGAACAGCAAAATGACTCAGTTATACATATGAAAATATATTCTTTTTCATATCCTTTTCAATTATGATTTGTCACAGGATATTGTGTATAGGTCCCTGTGCTGTACAGTAGGACCTTGTTGTATATCCATCCTATGTATACTAGTTGAACTTTGTAAGCCCAAACTCCCAATCTTTCCTCCCCCACCTCCCCTTCCTTTGGCAGTCGCAAGGGTGTTCTCTGCATTTGTGAGACTTTTTTTTTTGTAGATATGTTCATTTGTGTTTTATTTTAGATTCCACACGTAAGTGATATATGGCATCTGTCCTTCTTTCTGACTTCATTTAGTATGAAAATCTCTAGATCCACCCATGTTACTACAAATGGCATTCATTCTTTTTCATGGCTGAGTAATATTCTATTTTAATGTATGTACTACATCTTTATTCATTCATATGTTGATGGACATTTAGGTTGCTCCTGTGTCTTGGCTGTTGTAAATAGTGCTGCTATAAATCTAGGGATGCATGTATCTTTCAGAATTATAATTTGTCTGTGTATATGTCCAGGAGTGGAATTGCTGGATCACATGGCAACTCTATTTTGAGTTCTTTTGAAAAACCTCCATACTGTTCTCCATAGTGACTGCACCAATTTACATTCCCACAACAGTGTAGGAGTGGGTCCCTTTTCTCCACACCCTCTCCAATGTTTTTTACACTTGATCTTAGCCAAAAGGCCGAGAAGCGATCCCAATGTTTTTTATTTGTAGACTTTATAATGACGGCCATTCGGATTGGTGTGAGGTGGTATCTTATTGTAGTTTTAATTTGCATTTCTCTAAGAAAAAGCATTTTTAATGATACTAACAATAATAAGTGGCATGGGTGGGGCAGTTATTGGCTATTTCAAGTACTTTTGGAGACTTTGATATATTGGACATGTTATTTTATTGTGTACACAGTACATTTATAAAAATAAAATTTTATTTGAGTTAACTGACAAAACTTCTTTTATTAGATAAAAGTTATGCTTTGCATATAGTATGCTTTCAAAAAATATTTGTTGACTAGATGATTGTGAAAACAGCTCAATCAAAGTTAGGTTTAACATTTTTTTCTTTGGCTACACTGTGCAGCATGCACGATCTTAGTTCCCTGACCAGGGGTAGAATCCATGCCTTCTAAACACTGGACCACCTGGGAAGCCTCCCCATACTTTAGATTTAAATAAGCTTCTGTTAGCAGGGAGTTCTGAGGTTGTGAATATCAGCTGGACTTGCATATTTTTGGAATTGCTCTAAGTTTCTGTAGTTTTTTTTACTGTTACCAAACTAAATTCTGGAATAACTTTTCTGGGTTTTATAACTTGTACTAAATTCTTAAGAGCATATGGTGGGGGTAGGAGAGCTGTTTCTGGGGGAAAACCAGCCTACTCCTTTATAAATAGGGCAAATTTTATTTTTTTAACATCCAGGCTGTCCTTCACCTAACAAGACCTGCCAGAATCCATAGCTCATACAGTCACATTCTTTGTTTGCCATCAGTTTGTGGGTTTGTGGTTTGGAGGGTTTCCCGTAATGGTGTTCCCAGGCAGAGAGCATCATCTTAAACTTGGGAACCTTTTAGCTGGCTGGCTCAAGCAATAGAAAACACCCAATCGTAAAGCCCAAGACAGTTGAGAATGTTTTTTTTGAAAAAATTGTGGCTTTCCCAGATGTTCAGTGAAGGAAACTGACTGCTCCCTGAATTGTTTCTTGTGGTCATTAAATTGTCACTCAGGGATGGCCATGGCATTTTGGCAAAGTCAGTGGCAACCAAATAGTGTATGATTTCAGTGAGTCTGGAAAGGCATCATGGGTCACCCATCCTAATTCTCCTGAAAACATCATCCAAATAATAACATACTCATGAAACATGCCTCTAAACCAGTAGAACTTCAGTCCAGCCATTAGAGCAGTCATTACGAAGGAGCCCACACACATATTTTGTTTTTTCAGACAACAGGATTTTAAAAGTAATTTTTTTAAAAGTTGCACATGAAAATCTAGATTGGAAGACAATTGCAGTGCTGGGCCTGAATTTTCCCATGACTGGAGCTGAGTAATAACAGAGTAGTCTTAAAGACTTTTAATATTCATTTGTCTAAGTCTGCAGGATGTCTTTGTCAAATCAACCATTCATAATTTAGAAGAAAAATGCATTTGCTAAGTTTTTTCTCTGTGGGTACAAAAATTTGGTTGGGATGCAAAGAGGAAGAGATTATGAAGGCCATGTGCCATGGCCACATGCTTGAAAACCTGGAATTTGACTCACCTGATACAAATGCCTTAACGTCTAAGACCTCACCTTTCCCATAGCAGCCAGTTATCAAAATGCTTGTTCCCCTTATTACAAGGTTTAGTTGTTCTGCCAATTATATTTTAAAGAGTTTAAGTTTATGATAAAGTCTGTAAGACTGTTGAAAATGTGTATTTCAACTTTGTGTACACATACTCTTCCTTTTTTTTTTTAAGTATTATTTTCACTAAGAAATAAAAGTGATGTCAGGATCTAGGAGATTTGAAATCAACTTTTCTTATAATACCTAATTCCAGTGGCAGAATGCTAAATTTCTGTAGTGTAATTATTCTGAATGAATAATTATATATTTAAAGAAAGACTATTTAGAATTTATAAGTTCATCCATGGTGGCAGATTTTGTTTAACTTTCATATGACATCTCTTTTTGCAACCAAAAATAATTGGCCATCAGCTTGAATGGGAAGGGAGTTTGGGGGACAATGGATGCGTGTATATGTATGGCTGAGTCCCTTTGCTTTCCACCTGAAACTAACAGTATTGTTAGTTAGTTACTCCTATATGAAATAAAAAATAATAATTGGCCATCATTATGGAATGACTCAGCATAATCTATAATTTAACCATTGTTCTCAAAATAATGATTAAGAAGCAGAGTGATAATCAGTTTGTGATGACCAATTTTACATTTTATATGGGATTTTATACTGATGATAGGGAAAGTTGTTGTCATCAAACTCAAATCCCAAACATAGTGAAAATACAGATTACAGAATCCAAGGAGTTGAATGTGTCCTCTGTGGTCATCCAGCTCCTCGTTATTCAAATGTGATTCATGGACCTACGGCATTAGTGTTACAGAAAGGCAAACTACCCAGCCACGTATGCACCTATAGAATCAGATCCTGCATTTAAGCCAGGTCTCAGATGATTTGTGTGGTACATGAAAGATTGAAAGGCACTGATCTACTCCAAATTTTCATGTATGTTAAATGTTACATTTTGGATCGTTAGTTGGCTGAACTGAGGTACCAGATAAAAAACATTTATCTGCATTCTCTGTGATTCCGAGGTTTGAACACATGCTTTTTTGATTCCATTTCACAGTGCAGCCTCTGGGCTCTATCCCACATTACAACACAGAGGTGACTGAGACCACCATTGTGATTACATGGACACCTGCCCCAAGGATTGGCTTTAAGGTAAATTTCAGATGTTCCTAATCTCTAGTGATATAGCCCTGAGGTGCCCTCGTGTTTCTGGATGTGGTTAAAACAGGATGTTTCAAGAATCGGGTGACTTGGGTTTTATCCTGTTTCTGTTCATACCTCTCTGGCCACATTGTCAGGGCATCACAATACTTCTGCCTCCCTGAATTGCTGGAAAGATGAATTGAGGCTGTAAAAGTGCTTTGCAAAGAAGAAAACATTAGTATGAAGCTGTTATTTGTTGTTATCTTATTTTCTCTATCCTTTCCCCCAGGGAATTACATTTAAAGATATATATAGGGAAACCACATTTGTTGTGTTGTTCTAAATAGGTATCAAGTTCACAAAAACCAATTTAGGGAGACCAATTAAACTCAGAATAGCTCAAAAATCACATTTTTATTCAATCAGTTTCATCTCAACTTGTTCAGAGCCCCTTGGGTGAATCTCTTAATAGAAGTTAAGATTAAGCTCTTCCCTATAGATCTGGATACTTGTTTTTTTAAACTAATGGTATTAGGGAAGTGAGGAATACAAATGAATGTATTTAAAAGATTTCCTTTCTTTGGAATTTAGAGTGTGGAGAGAGAAATATTTATTATACTTGAAAATCAAGACTAAATCCTAATAATTGTTTGTTTTAAAATATATACCAAAGACCACTTCTTTTTTGAAATATGCAATAGCATATTGATAATTACACTACTTAAATACAGAGAATCCCTTTTTGAAGATCATCAATGTATCTTTTAAATTTCCCTTAGTAGTGTCATTTGGACTTTCAGAAGCCTTATACCTTACTAAGGCTGCCTGCAGAGTTGAACCCTGATGACACAATATTACCTAGGTTTTTTTAAATTAAATACTAAAAGGGTTGAAAATTCTGGGCATAGTAATCTTAATTCTTCTTTTGTAACATAACAATCTTGCATTTGAAGCTGTGAATATACTTCTTCAAAAGGACTGTTTTTGAAGTACAAAGTGTTACAGGGGCTGGTACCTAAGTTGAATGTTAGTAACTCATTAAAGAGAGAACTCGAGGATTTCTTCCAGCAAAAAGAAAATAAGAAACGAACGGACATGTAGCTGAAAGCCTTTGTGTACTTCTGGTTTGTACCAGGAGGTTGTTTATCAAGCGAAGCAATATGTAATGATGTTTCTCTGGAACCTTCCATTATAAACTACCTTAACTTAGTTTTGGAAGATACTTGCCTTAACTGGCACCCTCCCCACAGTTCTGGGGAATTTCCAGTGAAATTATTTAGTAGAGCTAAAGTAAGGTCCCAACTTATTCCCAACTAAAAGCAGAGTACAGTTCCTGAGGAGTCCACATTATGCGAAGCGTAACCACAAATTCTCAGCAGTAACCCAGCTCTGGAAATATTTGTCCTTGGTGTTGATTTTGTCTTCTTTCTCCTAGCTGGGTGTACGACCAAGCCAGGGAGGAGAAGCACCCCGAGAAGTGACTTCAGAGTCAGGAAGCATCGTGGTATCTGGCCTGACTCCAGGTGTGGAATACGTTTACACCATCTCTGTCCTCAGAGACGGGCAAGAGAGAGATGCGCCAATTGTGAAGAAAGTGGTGACACGTAAGAGTTCCTTGCCTCTTTTCATATTTTAAACTGTTGGCACTTTTTAAAGGTAACTGATAGAGGTATCGCTTTTTACTTATGATAATGACACAAGGGAAAGATTTCATTCCTACTTATATTATTAGCTATTCTCTAAGTCTGGAGTAGCAAGTTCAACTGATATCATATAATTCATGACATCAGAAGTGTTCTTTCCATATCAAAAGTTATCTGTGAATTGACAACACAGAAAAAGATTTCAGCAGTGTTGCAAAATTTAAAATAGTAAAAAAAAAAGTGCTCTCAGAGAATTGCTATCCATCATGGTTTTACAGTACAACTTCTTTATTTTTACTGGTAATCGAAGGAAGGGAGAGAGGGAGGGGCGGGAAGGAAGGGAGAGAAGTTCTACAGCTCAAGCACTTTATGCTAGTTTGTGTACATGTGTGTGTGCATGCTAAGTCACTTCAGTCGTGTCCAGCTCTTTGTGACCCCATGGACCGTAGCCTTCCAGGCTCCTCTGTCCATGCGATTCTCCAGGCAAGAATACTGGAGTGGGTTTGCATGCCCTCCTCCAGGGGATCTTCCTGACCTAGGAGTTGAACCCACATCTCTTACCACAACTGCATTGGCAGGCAGGGTCTTTACTACTAGCACCAGCTGGGAAACTCCATCCGAACTTTAACTTTTAATTAAAATTCTTTTCTGTGTAGCACTGTCCCCACCAACGAACTTGCACCTGGAGGCAAACCCTGACACCGGAGTGCTTACTGTCTCCTGGGAGAGGAGCACCACTCCTGGTAAGCCCGCAATGCGTCAGGACAGAATTCTAAGGGTGATGACAGGTAGAAACGACCTCACTTTTACAGAATGAAAAGACTTGGAAAAAATTAACTTACATCCATTGTCACAAATGTTACAGAACTGGGATTGTAACTTAAGTGTTCAGACTACCTCTCACATTCAGCGTCATGTATTTGGATCTTAATTATTAGTTTTACTTATACTCAATACTGAGAAATTTGGCTAAATGCATTCCATGATTGTTTTTTTTAAAGCTTTACATAAAGCTTTTATCTAAACTCGTTCACACATATTTAGACCCATGTTCTGTAGCCTGCCAAGTTCCTCTGTTCATGGAATTTTCCAGGCAAGAATACTGGAGTGGGTTGCCATTTCCTCCAGGAGATCTTCCCGACCCAGGGATTGAACCGGTGTCTCCTGCATTTAAGTCTGTTTCTTTACCTGCTGAGCCATCAGGGAAGCCCCATACAATCCTAATATGTGTAGAGATATCTATGACAATATTCAAGTATCATTATGGAATGGGGCAATGGCAAGAGAAATTTTAGATATTCCTGATCTTTGTCAAGTCTATGAAAAATGTTAACTAAAATATTTATCATTGGTTATATTGGGGGAATTACTATTGAGATATCAGGATATTCATTATTGGGAAAATTCCAAATTAGAAACAAATGCCAACTAATGTTGATGGCATTAACATTAACTACTATGTGTACTTATTAGATGGCTTTATTTTGCTTATTATTTCACTGTTCTGATTTGTACTCTCATTTTTTAAAAATAGTTCTTACCTTTGCTGGGATACACAGTTGAGGCAATTATCTCTAAATCGGATCAATATGTGCTGTCACACACAATAAAGCTAGCTCAGAATATCCTTTTTAATTCCCTCTGAAGTAAAGTGATTTTTGAAGTTTTCATTACCTGTAGAAGCATCATTTAAGCCCAAACTACACTATTTCCAGTTGAATCACTCTTAAGTTGAAACTTTTAGGTTGGCAAGTTTCATGCTTGTCAGAAGCTAGATCATTAATATTTAGTCTTAATGGATGGTTTAGTCTGTCCATCTGAATGGTCATTAGCACATGTAATGACCCAAACATTCATTTCCCATCCAGTTGGAATTCCTTGTATATACTACTTTCAGTTCAGTTCAGTTCAGTCTCTCAGTCGTGTCTGACTCTTGGCAACCCCATGAATCGCAGCACGCCAGGCCTCCCTGTCCATCACCAACTCCTGGAGTTCACTCAGACTCACATCCATCGAGTCAGTGATGCCATCTAGCCATCTCATCCTCTGTCGTCCCCTTCTCCTCCTGCCCCCAATCCCTCCCAGCATCAGAGTCTTTTCCAATGAGTCAACTCTTCGCATGAGGTGGTCAAAGTACTGGAATTTCAGCTTTAGCATCATTCCTTCCAAAGTGGTCACCTTATTCCTAATTATAAAATATACCATCATTTTCTCCCTTTTTAGTAAGTTTAACTTAAACATACTTTCTCAGTTTACTCTTTGTCTGTCCCTGTGACTCTCTGGTCATTGCTATTTTAATTTGAATGTCTCTCTCCTCCCCTCAACCCTCTCACTGCCCCACTTCTATGATTTCTGAAGTCTTCAGCAGTTAATACACTATTTTTTTTAATTTGGCCATGCCATGTAGCATATGGGATTTTAATTCCCTGACCAGGTATCAAACCCAAGGCCCTGCATTGAAAGCGCAGAGTCTTAACCACTGAACCACCAGGGAAATCCCAATATACTTTTCCTAGAATAAATAGAGTCACCTTTGTTCTTCACTTTTTCTCCTTTCCTTATTGTTGAATAGTATTAGTCACTCAGTCATGTCTGACTCTTTGCAACCTCATAGACTGTAGCCCGCCAGGCTCATCTGTCCATGGAATTCTCCAGGCAAGAATACTGGAGTGGGTAGCCATTCCCTTCTCCAGGGGATCTTCCCCACCTATAAATCCCCTAGGTTCAGACCTTATTTTAATAAACGAGGAGAACCTATTTTGGGGAGTATGCCTAAGGGTGAGAGCCAGTTCCGTGCTAAGCAGGTATAATAGAATATCCTTCAGCTGTCCTGCAAATGACCCACTAAGGAAAATCAGGGCACACATGGTAGGAGGAACATGGAATGTAAGACAGAAGAGCCTTTGGTAATCATTTTCCCTTTCCTAGGTTGTCTTTAAACTGAGGATATTAATACCTTCCTCAAAGGGTTATTGTAAACGCTGAATGACAGTTGGTGGAGTCTTCAGCACGTGAATATTGAGTCCTTTCCCCATTCCCCTTCGAGGGTGCATCAGTCTAGTAATTGGCTCTGGGTGGCAAAGGTTCCGGGCAGTAACTTTCTCCTTTCTGTTTTCTGCAGACATTACTGGCTACAGAATCACCACCACTCCCACAAACGGCCAGCAGGGATACTCTCTGGAGGAAGTGGTCCATGCTGATCAGAGTTCCTGCACCTTTGAAAACCTGAGTCCGGGCCTGGAGTACAATGTCAGTGTTTACACTGTCAAAGATGACAAGGAAAGTGTCCCTATCTCTGATACCATCATCCCAGGTAATGGAAAAATCAGCTCTTATCTTCAGAGAGGCAGTTCCAATAAGAGTGGGGATTAACCTCTTCATTCCCAGATGGTTGAGTGTGTCAAAATATGTTTGGGATTTAATTCTGACCTCCCAACCACACTCTCTAGAACCATGACGTCAAAGCCACTATTTGGACAAATGCTTGCTGTTAACACTTGCTTGACTGTCTGTGCTTCACTGGGATGCTTTTTGTCGCGATGGGTATGCAGTGGAGTGGCAACCATGGCATTAACTCTGTACTGTCCGCTCACGTGGAAATATTACTAAAACGATGTCATATGTCTGTACTCAGTACCAACAGGCAAAAAGTAATATGGTAAATGCATCCCATCTGTACATTTTTGCCTGATCTTACAGTCTCCATATGTGAGCACTGAAATAGCTCTTGGTTGACACACACATTCAGTTCTTCATCTTGCTATTTCAAATCCCTCTTTTTTTTAATTGAAAAAGAAAAAGGAAAAAGAAAGGCCACACTTTTAGGGTGTACTTTCTTGTGGTTGAATGACAACATTGAAGAGACCTGCCTTGGGATAGGTCTATTGTTCGTCCAAAATGAATCATGACGGAATGAAAGCGTTGGACAGATTGTGTTCTTTGCACAATTTGGTAGAATGCTTTTACTAATACTAATTAAATAACTTTGATTATGAAATGAACAAAATATTAACAGTGGCCTTGGACTCAGGCCTGTCTTTCACCTGAATGTGCTTTTGAATGGCACATTTTATACCATACATTCATAATGCGTTAGCATTATGGCCCTGATGTTGTCATGAGTTTTTCTATGGGAAAAAAAAGAAAAACTCATCAGTTAATTTTTTGGACCTTTTTCATGCAAGCTTTATTCTCCTACTAAAAAGTTTTAGATTATTTTTTAAACTTTGCTGTTACTTACTATAGATATTATATCTAGGTTCTAAGAATGGTTTTGATATCCCAAACAGGACTATAATCTTTAGACCCTGAGAGGTTCAAACTTTACTGTTTTGGGGATTTTCAAAAAAGAAACAAACCAAAAATCCCTAAAAGAATATTGTAACCTGTTTTATTCTCCCAGGGAAGCAAACTATTCATGGTGCTTAAAAAGTCTTTTCAGATAATTTGGAACAGATTGCATATTACCATCATTGCTTTAACACTATTTTACCACTAGTAACCTGATGTACACTGCTTTATTTTTTCCTCTTTTTTGCCTCTGTTTTCCTTTTGCCCTCCTTTGCTTTGTAACTCAATAGAGGTGCCCCAACTCACTGACCTAAGCTTTGTTGATATAACTGATTCAAGCATCGGCCTGAGGTGGACCCCGCTAAACTCTTCCACCATTATTGGGTACCGCATCACAGTAGTTGCGGCAGGAGAAGGTATCCCTATTTTTGAAGATTTTGTGGACTCCTCAGTAGGATACTACACAGTCACAGGGCTGGAGCCCGGCATTGACTATGACATCAGCGTTATCACTCTCATTAATGGCGGAGAGAGTGCCCCTACTACACTGACACAACAAACGGGTGAATTTTGAAAACTTCTGTGTTTAAGACATGGATGGTGTTGCATGCTGTCCCCAGTCACTCTGGTTAAATTTGGATGTTTCAGGGGAAAACCCAGCAATTTCCCAAAGATTAAGAGAGGGTAGATCAGGGGTTAAGGAGTGGAAGGCATATGCTTCACTGATTGGATGAAGACATATGCCGTAGTCTTAAGTACATTTTCACTGAAGCCATGAATATGAATTTGTATAAAGCTAGAGAAATATAGATACCTAATCTAACAAATTGCAGACCTGGAATTTTTTAAAAAAATCTAACATTTATACCAAATTGTATCAAGAGCACCAGTTAATAAGAAGAAATGTACTTCCAAAATGTACCATTAGACTCTTCCTTCTACTCTTTCATAAACTCTACCATCTTGTTTGTGAGTGTCTAAAAACTAATTGAAATTTAGGTTAGAGTGGAAGGAGGGTTTTTTTGTGGTAGGAGAAAAAGAGACTTTGGTACATTCTAGGTTTTAATGGCATGATAAGGTGAAGAAACTCCTCTTTAACCACAGACTGGGGACCAGCATGCAACATTATAAAGGTTCTCTGCCCTGCATGGTAAGAAACATGCTGAGAACCCATTTGCATGAACCCTTCTCACTCGTGAGTAGATTCACTGATGGAATTGTAGCTGTGGCGTAGCTGTAGTCAGTCCTTCAGGGGGACATTTAGGGCCCTTCTGTCTTGTCTGTGTGCATGTGTTTCTTTGGAAAGTATCGCTATGTTTCTCTTTGCTGTGTGGCAACTTAAGCCTCTTCAGCCTGGGATCAAATAATCATCAGTGATATTAATCATGTACCTTGATTTTATGTATTTGAAAGTGAATTAAAAGTTTTCTTTAAAATATATGGACGGCAGAAAGGTTAAAGGGGCCTAACAGTACTGGGTGTAGTGTTTTATTTTTAACAGTAGTTCACTATGACTTTAGATTAGATGAGACTATTTGCATGATGGTGACTCATTTCCTTTATGCATGAAATACTGGTTTTTACCTTTCCAGCTATCCTTGTTAAGCTTTATTTTTTAAGTGACATTAACTGAATCTTCCCTCTTATTTGAAACCAGCTGTCCCTCCTCCCACTGATTTGCGATTTACCAATGTTGGTCCTGACACAATGCGTGTCACCTGGGCTCCACCCTCATCCATTGAACTGACCAACCTCCTGGTACGCTACTCGCCTGTGAAAAATGAGGAGGATGTTGCCGAGCTGTCCATTTCTCCTTCAGACAACGCAGTGGTCTTAACAAGTAAGCATTCAAGTGTATTTGTTCAATAAATACTAGGCTAGCGCATAAGGAAAAGAATTTTGTGTTCTCGGGTAGGAGCAACAGAGATTAAGACAGATAAAACAGAACTACAAACTAGATTTCAAATCTAATGCACAGCTCTGTAATTTTGAAAGATGTTACATTTGTTGTTATTTTAATATATCTTTGATATCTACAACTTTTTAAAAATCAGTGGAGAAACACCAACTGTGAAGTTCAAAGACTTCAAACAAGTTCTGCTTCCAAATAAGCACATTAAAAACAAATGTGTGCCAAGAGACGTTACATGACTAAATCTCAGTGTTTAGTGAGAGAAAAAAATGAGGATTGAAGCTAGTGTCATGGCATCTGTTTTATTCTCATTTAAGTGTCAGCAGGTAATCTGTTTGGTATTTGAAACTTAGAAACAGTGACTGGTCACTCAGGGTAGATCAGGATTTTATTTTGAAGAAGGAGCCAGAAGTTTAATTTGTACTTCAAAAAGAATCTGTTAGCAGGATTTCTCTGAAGGCGGAGGACTTTTGAAAATAACTGACACTAAAATAAACAGCCACAGTTTATGGAAATTGTTTCTTTCTAGTTCCTACCCTTTTGAAATTGATATTTTTTATTAAAGAAAATAAAAGGAGACTGCTACATGTTGCTTTTCACATAAATATTGCTTCTCATTATTTTTGCTATAATAGTAAAATACACATATAAGAACAGCAAACATTTTTACATAAGGGAACACTAGCTCACACTTAGGTACACTACCTAATGATGGGCTGAAGACATCCTCCATCTTTCAGACGTATTTTAGAGAATGAAATACAAAGAAAAAGCAACTCAGCATGACCATAGTCCTGGTTTCTCATTTTGTGGTTGAGGGTGAGAAATCCTTATGTCTGCCTTTCAGTGGGGCTATGATTCTGTTCTGGAGCATTCTGGAATCAGTAGTTACAGCATCACCCATACACAAGGCTCTGCTTCAGGAGCACTGTCTGTCCCACATTAGCCACAGACCTGTCACGTGTTCAAATGTTCTAAGGTCTTATTCTAGATCCAATTCTAGATCTCAAGGTAGCCATTTTCCCCCAGAGAAGCCTTTAATTATCCTGATTATACAGTTGAAGCAACTGAGGTCTCCAGGGGCCAAGTCCATTGCCCCTGGCCAAGCAGGAAGGAGGAAACGGGAGTCCAAACATCCTGTTTCCTAGTCTCGTGATTTTTCAAAACTTTCAGGGTCCCCTGCAGAAGGGGAGATGGTGTAGCGGGAAAAGGGTCTTGTGAATAGGAATTCAAAGGTTAGAAACCTTACTCTGTATCTTTTTCGTGCCTCGGAATGAAAGGAGACCCAGGAATGTATATTCAACTCAAATATTCTGTGTGTGTGTGCTTCAGTTGCTCAGTTATGTTTGGCTTTGTAACTCCATGGACTATAGCCCTCCAGACTCCTCTGTCCATGGGATTTTCCCAGGCAAGAATTCTGGAGTGGGTTGCCATTTCCTACTCCAGGGGATCTTCCTGACCCAGAGATCAAATCCATGTCTTGTCCATCTCCTGCAGTGCAGGCAGATTCTTTACCAGTGAGCCACCTGGGAAGCCCCTTAAATTTTCTGTTCTTACCTTAATATGGCAGAATCCATCACTCTTGATATTAAGTATGACTCTTTTCAAGTAAAGGTTAATTGTTAAGACCATTGGTCTTGGCTTGGGTCATCTCCTGCGTCATCTTGGGCACATATATCAGAAAAGATAACTTCTCTGTGCCTTATTTTTCTCATTTGTCAGCTGGGGATAATTGTAAACCAAACTTTTGGAGGTAATGGATATGTTCATTGTCTTGAATGTGGTGATGGTTTCAGAAGTCTATACGATTGTCAAAATCCTTCAAATTAGACATTTTAAATATTGGCAGTTTATTGTTTGGCAACAAACCAGTTTTAAAAAGTTGCAGTCTCCTCCTTGTGTTGTTGTGAGGAGTATAAATGATATCTGCAGCGCCATAGTCATGATCACATGCCCTCAACAGACGCGCTGTTAAGTGAGTGACAGAAATATTACTGTGCTGCAGAAGCTCCAGCTTATTTTGGATGCAGCTGAGTCACACCCACAGAAGTGGAGTTGAGGGAAAGGCTTGAAGATGCTACAGGGTAGGGCGGCCCTTCCTCATCACTGCCGACAGCCCCTCTCCAGGTAGCAATGTTCACTTCAGTGTAAATAGGCTCTAGAACTGGACTCTTGGATATTTTATTAGTTGAAATTGTACCAAGGGTGCGTCAGGTTTTCATTCTTTCAAACACAGTATAAAAATAATTCTCATCTGTCTTTTCAGATCTCCTGCCCGGCACCGAGTATTTAGTCAGCGTCTCCAGTGTTTACGAGCAGCATGAGAGCATACCTCTTAGAGGAAGACAGAAAACCGGTGAGTCACGTGGGTGACACGCTTATAGAGTGGCTTTCACCTACCAGTTTTGAAGAGCAAGATTTGGTGCTGCTTCTAGCACTACATCTCCATTTTTGGAGGGAGCGGCCATTATCTTTAACCACTGGTCTTAAAAATTAAGACACCTTATGGGGATGTAAATGGGTACAGCCACTGTGGAAAACAGTGAGGAGATTCCTTAGAAAACTGAAAATTAAGTTACCATATGATCCAGTAATCCCACTCCTGAGCATATACACAGCCAAACTATAATTCAAAAGGACACACACAACCCTATGTTCATAGTGGCACTGTTTACAATAGCCAAGATATGGAAATAGCCTAAATGACCATCGACAGATGAATGGCTAAAGAAGATGTGGTACATATATTTATTGGAATACTACTCAGTCATTTTAAAACAATGAAATAATAATGCCATTTGTATTATACAAACAATGTTTTATCTTGATTTTGCCAGAAGTTATATCATAACTTTCCTCTTTATCTCTTCTTCCCCTGGATGGGAAAAACAGCTCTTGACTCCCCAAGTGGCATTGACTTTTCTGATATCACTGCCAACTCTTTCACTGTCCATTGGATTGCTCCACGAGCCACCATCACTGGCTACAGGATCCGCCATCATCCTGAAAACATGGGTGGAAGACCTCGGGAAGATCGAGTGCCCCCCTCTCGGAATTCCATCACCCTCACCAACCTGAACCCAGGCACAGAATATGTGGTCAGCATTGTTGCTCTTAATAGCAAAGAGGAAAGTCTGCCCTTGGTTGGCCAACAATCAACAGGTAACTTGTTTTCCCATCTGCAAAGAAACGCAGAGGACTTTTCCTATGCAGGCAATAGCTCTGTGACACAGCTTTGTGTTGTCTAAGTCATCATATCTTAAACAAAATAGATTACGGTTATGAGATAACTTCTTTATTCCAAGAAATTTCTTACTTGAATTAGGTGTATGTGCATTTTTAAGAACTAAAGTTTTATTCGAAAAGTTGAAAATGTTCTGTTTCAAAGTTCTCTTAAAAACAAAATCATTTTAATATAACATTATAAATTGTTCTTAGGCTATAGATGCTTAAGTGCTTAGGGAAGAAATATCATTTCTGTACTTCAATCTCAAATGGATTAACAAAAAGTCACAGAGGCAAGGAAATGTGGCAAATATCACCAAATAGCAAATACCTAAAGACAGGAAATATGGGTGTTCATTATATTATTTTTATAACTTTTACTTTGTTCCAAAATTTTTTCAAAATAAGAAGTTGAGGGGAAAACTCTTCAATAAACTTGAAATAATCATCTTGCCACGATTTGAATTGTCTCCTTGACCCCTAACCTAGCGTTGTTCATAATTTTTAATTTTGCTGATTTTGTATAGCATTTACATTATTATATGGAGGACACACAAAAGCAGTGTTCCAGAGAGTGAACAAAAGGTGGATCGGGGCATCCTTTGAAAGTTACGGATGTAAAAACTTTCCCTTGTGTTTCTAGTTTCTGATGTTCCAAGGGACCTGGAAGTCATTGCTGCAACCCCCACTAGCCTGCTGATCAGCTGGGATGCGCCTGCCGTCACAGTGAGATACTACAGGATCACCTATGGAGAAACAGGTGCGTTAGGGAAGGGCTTCTTCACACCCGATCGAGTCTTCTGTCATGGGTAACCTTAAAGCCCAGTATTGGATGCCTAATTAAAGAAACTTTGGCAAGTCCATTCAGTGGAGCCTTGATTTTTCTTAAGAGTGTGTAGGAAATATGTATGATATAACTTGGCAAAATCAAGATAAAACGTTGTTTGTATAATACTAGAGGGGAACAGTAGAGCTGAGGAAGAAGGATTGTAAATTCACAACTATATTATCAGTGGTGAAATGATAAGTAATTTGTTTTTCTCTTCCTTTTACTTTCCTGTATTTTCAAGACTTTATTTAACATGAATGTATTCCATTAAGATTTTGGAAAAGGACCCCAGTATATGAAATCTTTTATATATATATATAAAATTTGTTTGTGGCTCTGCTGGGTCCTTGTTGCTGCACAGGCCTTTTTCTAGTTGCGGTACACGGGCTTCTCATTGCAGTGGCTTCTCTTGCTGAAGAGCACAAGCCCTAGAGCACAGGCTCAGTAGTTGTGGTGCACGGCATGTGGTCTATGGCATGTGGGATTTTTCCAGGGATGTGGGTTCAGGGATCGAACCCACATCTCCTGCCTTGGCAGGCAGATATTTTTTTACCACTGAGCCACCAGGGAAGCCCAATATGGGCAGTCTTGAGTTGAGGACTTACCTTCTTTCCCCTTCTAATTTTAACCTACCACATGTTAAAGCTACAAGGTTAAAGTAGCATTTTAACTGCAATTTTTCTCTCAATTTTTACACACTCAAGGCTTACTACATACATAAATAAATATACTTTTCTGTTCAGGATCTGTTAATAGCACTCTTTAAAAGTGAATAAGCAAAGGCGTAACTTACCTGCTGCTCTCAATATGTTAATTCAGTAACTCAGCAATCCCCAAGTGTCTGTCAGTCCCTCACACTTTGAACTAACCCCGTTTCAAACAGGAGGAAGTAGCCCTGTCCAGGAGTTCACCGTGCCTGGGAGCAAGTCTACAGCTACCATCAGTGGTCTTAAACCTGGAGTGGACTACACCATCACTGTCTATGCTGTCACCGGCCGTGGGGACAGCCCGGCAAGCAGCAAGCCCGTTTCCATCAATTACCGAACAGGTACTTATCTTCCTCTTGGATGACCCAAGCTTGTTTACTCAAAAAATTTTTACAGTGTTCTCCCAAAGTAGTTTCCTCATTGTGGAACCGATTTTCTTTTGTAAAACAGATGAAGCAGCAGCTACAGAGTTTTGAGCCAGATATATAAGAAGCACCCTAAGGGCAGGGATTTTTGTCTGTTTTGTTGATTGCTGTATTTCATGTGCCTGTAATACAGACAGGCACAGAGGATGTTCAGTAAATACTTGTTAATGAATGAGTGGATGAGCTGATAAGATAAGGAGACGAGCCTCTATAGGAAATACAATTTCTTTGTGAATGAAACAGTCATATTGAAAATAGGCAATGTATCAAGATCCAAGCACCAGCTCTCAAAAGTTCTCTCTGCATCTGCAAAATAAACATCTGAGAGTCATTAGTAGTAGTAAGAGATTATTCTGTCTGTACAGAACTGGAGACAAAGACTAGTCTAGTCTTGTCCCTAGGAGCTGGGGCTTCATTGGTTTCTCTTGGTTTTTATTTGTAGAAATTGACAAACCATCCCAGATGCAAGTGACTGATGTCCAAGACAACAGCATTAGTGTCAGGTGGCTGCCTTCAAGTTCCCCTGTTACTGGTTACAGAGTGACCACTGCTCCTAAAAATGGCCCAGGACCATCGAAAACGAAAACTGTAGGTCCAGGTAAGAAGAGCCAACATCTCACATACATCAGGATAAACAGAGGAGGACCACATGATATGTTTCTGTAAATAAATGACCAGCTGGCTCTGAGTACTACACTGTTTCATATCACGTGTCAAAGTTTCCCTTTTTGTGAATTTGGGGCTCAAGGTTGTTACCAACTCCCTATACAGTAGAAGTTTTAGGAGGAGTGCATTTCTGTTTTTATATGTGTAGTAGTGTTTGATGGTGTGCACATCTTAAATTATTAGATTTCATCTTTGTGTTTTTGTTTATTATGCACATTAAGAAAAGACAGATGGGCCTAGCTGACTTTTAAAGATTCTTTTACCTCTTGTTTCTGTTTTCATATAAAATCATTGTGAAATTAAGATCTTTAGGCGATATCTTAAAGTCCAGTTAGTTTTCATTTTTTCAAGAGCAGCATCATTCATTGTTGGCACCATCATATTCAGTTTTAGAGTTTAGCCTTTGATGTACTTCACTCCAATATGGTAATTTGTATTAGCAATGAACATGTTTGTCCAGGAGGAAATCCATGTGTGAGTTCTCTAATGTTTTCATGATAATTCTGCAAATGAAAATTCCTGGCCACCACACGTGTATTACGATTTCTGAAAGTCCTTGGTTGTCATAATGAATGACATGGAAGCTGCATTTGCTTTTCACTCCCTTTGCAGATCAAACAGAAATGACAATTGAAGGCTTGCAGCCCACAGTGGAGTATGTGGTCAGTGTCTATGCTCAGAATCAAAACGGAGAGAGTCAGCCTCTGGTTCAGACAGCGGTAACCAGTACGTAACCAGTGTCTGTTTCCCATGTTCAAAGTCAAACTTTGTTCTTAGGTGTCTGGATACCTAGTTTGTATCTTGAGCTGAGCCCATTGCAAACACTTTTCCTTCTTAGTGATGAACATACAGGGAAAGAAGTTGGGGAACTACCATACTTAGTTGTGCTATGCTTTGAATTGCTTTTGCTCAAATGGCCTCAGCAAAATCTTATTAGCCTATAGCAAATCTATAAAATGTTGTGCTTGCACCTCCTTTTCGACAGCTGGATGGTAAAGTTGATTGAAGCGTGCCACATGAAGCTATTATGTTTGGAGCATTTGTGTGGCTGGTCCAATGTTTAATTTAAATACTCAATGGGTGGGTGGGAGGTAGTTAAAGATTATAACAATCTGAATCTAACATTTAAAATCAACTTTACCACTTCCAAGTATAAAAAAATCCAGGTCTGTGAGACTAACATCACATTGCCAAAACAAATCTTGGTAGAATATCCTAAAATGTATATAAATAAATCCTTATTTGGGGACATTTTGCAGGGTATCTATGCATCTCACGTACACCTATGTTTTAGTAAGTGATGCGACATTAAATATTTTCTGAACCAAAAAGCCTTAAGCAAGGGTCAAGTAATTTTCTATTTAATAGTGGGTTAATTGGAATTTAATTCATCAAAGAAAAAATGGTATCTGCAGAACTGCTTTGCATGTTATCAAAATGCTTATTTCACAACTTGCTTTTCACATAACCTCTTACCATTAATTTGCCTAACAGACATTGATCGCCCTAAAGGACTGGCATTCACTGATGTGGATGTCGATTCCATCAAAATTGCTTGGGAAAGCCCACAGGGGCAAGTTTCCAGGTACAGGGTGACCTACTCGAGCCCTGAGGATGGAATCCATGAGCTATTCCCTGCACCTGATGGTGAAGAAGAGACTGCAGAGCTGCAAGGCCTCAGGCCGGGTTCTGAGTACACAGTCAGTGTGGTTGCCTTGCACGATGATATGGAGAGCCAGCCCCTGATTGGAACCCAGTCCACAGGTATATCGTTCATCGCACCACTGGGTGCTCATGGGAGCAGTGGCTTTATGCCCTGCTGAGTGCATCACACTTTTATCAGGCTATTGATTCCCATGTAAGGGGGTACCCAGAAACACAGCCTCTTTATTAGGAAAGCCCCTCTTTAAAGGGGAACAGTAATAAGCAGTGAAGTGTAGGTGACATAGAGAAATTCTAATAATAGGAAATTTTGGAGTGGCTTGGCTTACCTCCAAGGCCATAAAGCAAGACATTTGAAGTTAACATGAAAATTGTGGATTATTTCTTGTCTCCCTGTGGTTATGCTCACTGTGTATAAAAGAAAGAAATCTGGCATCTTAGAGCCTACTCTCAGAAAAGAACCCAAACTGAGCCATTTCATAGTAGCAGGATTCTGAGAAAACATGGGTAAGCCCTTCCTTCTCTGGTTAGAGGTCACATGCTCAGTGTATAATTTTGCTTAAAGGCCTAAGAATCAGATGCATAGGAAAGAGTTGGTAGGGCAGATGCTTTCCACCATGCTTTATCTTCTTGTGCTTTGTCTCTGAAGCAGCGTGGGATGCTAAAGATGTCCCCTTGTGACAGCGTAAAACCTGGAGGTGACAATCCGTATTATTGCTCTTTGCTTCTCTTTTCTGCTTCTCTTGTGAGCCAATTTTCTTCCTATGCTGCACCATGGAGAATACTTCAGATTTAGCAGTGATGGGGTCCAAATAAAGACAATAAAAACATAATTCTATCTTTGGAATGGAATACTCTGTGAAATGGTTTTCTGTACAAAGATAATTTTTGTCAGAAAGGGGCTGCTGCTCATCTTCCCTTAGAAATGGAAAATCAATCCTAATGGTCAATAAACCAATGTGACTTTTTTTTTTTTTAATTTGTTAAGGGAAAGAAGAAAAAAAAAAACCAAACTACTAAAACCTAAATTCTCTTAGACTGTTGGCATTTACCCAGATGTTTCCAGTGATCCTGAGCATTGCTGGATTAAAAAGCACTTTATTTTTCAGCAAGCATTTTCTTCATTTTGCATCCCCTTTTGTACTTTTCTATACTGAATCTTTGCTTGACTGGGGTACCTACCAAACCAAACAAGCACAACCTATGTACTCGTTGGAATTCACTTTATTTCCCCCTTTCCCCCATTTATATGAGATCAACTCTAACCGATAACCATCCCAACAGCCATTCCTGCACCAACCAACCTGAAGTTTACTCAGGTGACACCAACCAGCCTGACTGCCCAGTGGACGGCACCCAATGTTCAGCTCACTGGGTATCGAGTGCGGGTGACCCCGAAGGAGAAGACCGGACCGATGAAAGAAATCAACCTTGCTCCTGATAGCTCATCTGTGGTTGTATCAGGACTCATGGTAAGAAGTGTGTTTTTCACTGGAGTAAAGTATTAGGTCATCTCTTACACAGTTGACAGTGGTGGAAAAAAATGTCATAAGAAATCTGTGTTCTTTGCTGTCAGATTAATTTTGTCATAATTTTGTGTCAAGTAGAATGAAGCTTTTCCAGATGACAGGATTTTATGAGGAGCACTGGATGTTGCATAGCTCTTACATGTATTCTGTTTATTTTAAAATAGTGTGTGTGTGTGTGGTGGGGGGAGCAATTTATATAGCCATAGGCTGAATGCATAAATCCATCTTATTTTTGGCTTTTCTGAATGTTATTACCCTTGCAAGAAATACTCTCCAATTTTTACCAACACAGCCTAATACTACCTTCCTGAAGTCATTTTTAACCTCTAGAGGTACATGCAAAGAGCTAGCCAGGTACCTAGGAAACTAGTGTACTTCTTAACATAAGGCCAATTTCAGGAGAAACTACAGAAAGAGGGTTCAGAGATAAGACTATTCTCTTTCTCTCTATGATCAGACAAATTCATGGTTTGCACCTTTCAAGTCACAAAGGAGAAAACAGGCCAATAGCATTTTCCTCATTTTGTGTCAGCTGAGTGGAAATAACTGAATTATAGCTTACTTGGGCTTAACCCTAAATACATTTTTAAAGTCATGTAGTTAAATATGTTGTTGATCATCTGCAGATTAAGCTAAGAATGTCTGTGGTTTTCGCTAGCTTTGTCTTTTTCTTTTCTAACCATTGCATTTTTTTGAATGCTGGAGTGAAAATTCCCGGGCTTCAGAATATCTCATTGCTGAAGCTTACCATGCCCTTCTTTCTAGGTTGCCACCAAATATGAAGTGAGTGTCTATGCTCTTAAGGACACTTTGACAAGCAGACCGGCTCAGGGAGTCGTTACAACTCTGGAGAGTGAGTAATCAAACTTTTTAGTGTTGATTAACATTCTTTATAAACAAAAATTAAAGAATGGCAAATGCTTTCTAGATCACTAAGTTAACAATGGATTGATTCCCGATTTGGAAATTGATTAGCTTACCTATCTTTTTGAGTTACTTCTGTGGCCCTCTCTAGAAAGTGGTGTACTGGCACATACATAGAATCATGGTGTGATAGTGTTAGTGCAATGAACTAGGACTTACACTTAGGTTCTGTTCTACTGGTTAGAATTTGTTTTCATAGAGTGAAGGTTGGGGATGCCGGCATGCCGGCTTCTGTTGTATCTTAACAGTGTCGTGAGTATTAGACAATGGTGGCCCAGATTCTTGTTTTCTGCAATATCAATAACCCACAGTTATTCTCTTTCAGAAATCAAATAAAGTGTCAAAGTTTTCTGATCTACAAAGCAGGGATGGCATCATACCTGTTGAGAAAAAATGTGAATCCTTATAAGAATGACAAAATACTAGCAATGTATTATTATATATATATATATTATATACACATGTATAATATATATACCTTCCTTATGTTACTACATATATTTTATATTGTGATAACAATAATTTTAACACTTGCTGAGGTATTTATAGATATCTAAAGCCAGCCTTGGAAAACACTGGCCATATCTCTAAAGCTTTTCATTTCTCAAAAAAACAGATACACGAGGTGAATATTTTCTTTTTTCCTGATTACTGGCAGCTTTTCTCTCTGGTTGCCACAGGAGAAAATCTACACATTATTAGTAATATATAAAAATGGATATATTTGGTATATAAAAAAAATTAGTATCAAAACCTTAACTATATGAGCCAGCCAGGCACTAATACTAATCTATGGCTATCACCCCATGCAGATGTCAGCCCTCCAAGAAGGGCCCGTGTGACAGATGCTACTGAGACCACCATCACCATTAGCTGGAGAACTAAGACTGAGACGATCACCGGCTTCCAAGTTGATGCTATCCCAGCAAATGGCCAGACCCCAATTCAGAGAACCATCAGGCCAGATGTCAGAAGTTACACCATCACAGGTCTGAGAACCCACTCTTCTGACCACATTTGTTAATTGCAATTCACAACATAAATTAGCTTATTAGTTTTTCTACCACTTACACTGATTAAATTTATCTTCAGTGTTTTATGATAACCCAGCTCTATTGTTTACAACCTGTTTTCATCCTGTGATCAAAAATTTTGTCCTGTAAATGCCTGGTTTTGCTAATGTTTGCCAGAGAAAGTCCCATTCATCAAATTTGATCTTTCAGCAATGAAACCTTTCTTATGAAAAAAAAAAAAATTATACGAATGCTTGAAATCCAAAAGAAACTCAGAAAGAATGTATAGTTTTTAACATTTATGTAGATTGTAAAGCAAAATTAAATTTAAAAAGGAAACAGTACTATTTCACAGAGATCAAAATTGTTGTCAGAGAATGTTTAATATCTGGGTCAGTTTAGAACTTTTTGAGGTTTAAAGTTCTGATCCCAGTTACCAACCAGTGACCATCAGATTAAAACACAGATAATAGGTCCTCACCCCTATTTATCACCAAAATGGCCACTTTTAACACAGCATTTTTGTATTTTAAAATTTATTTTAGGAATTGTCTTTGTGTGCATCAGTGCCTTTCTTTTGATATATATATATTTCTCATGGACAGTTAACACCCATACCACGCTCTAATTTATTCAGTTTGAACCACTTTAGTGGTTTGTATAAGTAGGCAATGATAGGAGGAATCATGAAAATCACAGATGAGTTTGAAAATTTTCCTGGTTAATGGAGATCAGATAAAAATCATCTCTTTACCAATTTCAGGTTTACAACCTGGTACTGACTACAAGATCCACTTGTACACCTTGAATGACAATGCCCGGAGCTCCCCTGTGGTCATCGATGCCTCCACTGGTAACTACACTTTCTACTGAAGAAATGCCCCTTTATATGTATGTATGATCCGTCATGTGGACTTGAGCAACAAAAATGAGGTTGATACTTCTGTATTAAGATCACAGTGAATCATTTTTACAGTTTATAGAATTCTTAGATTCAAGTCCATTTTTAAAGTCTAGGGAAATGCATAAATGTTTATTTTTACATAAATGTAATTTTGTTTTCTTTTAGCCATTGATGCACCATCCAACCTGCGTTTCCTGGCCACCACACCCAACTCCCTGCTGGTATCATGGCAGCCACCCCGTGCCAGGATTACTGGTTACATCATCAAGTACGAGAAGCCTGGGTCCCCTCCCAGAGAAGTGGTCCCTCGGCCCCGCCCTGGTGTCACAGAAGCTACTATCACTGGTATTGCTGCATCCATGCTACCATTTTCCTTGTTACTCTTTGGGACACACAAAGTGCTTAGCAGACTACAGCTGTGTCTTTGGTGCTCTACCATCAGATCAAGAAGCCCATTTCTGATAACTTCAGAGGGCATTGTCTACACAGGAGCTGTTAAGCGCAATACATCTCAGAAGTCATGAATTCATGAAAATGCAATAACTTCAGTACTGTCATAATGGTATTCTGGAATCTTTTTATTTGCTGTATGTTTGCCAAACACATATCAGTTCTTCCTAGAAAAAGACATTTTTCAAAGCAAACTACCAAATGCTGACACTGTTCTCTTACTCGGCAACCTAAAGAAAGATAAGCTAGAAGATTTGCCAGAGTGCCACCTCTCATGGCCTTCATTATCCAGTTTCTCAGGATAGTTCTTGAGGCAAATTGATTCTCACTCATACTGGAGAGTGTGCTTGGGATGGGGAATAAGAGATCATAGGCCTCTGGTATCATTTTTGTCCAAGAAATTAAAACTGTGTATATAGGATATCATCTTGACTTAAAATATCCTATAGAACATACAGGTACCAGGAAACACTGCTTTTTTAGGAACTTTGGAGTTAGGAAAACAGAATCAGATATGAAAGGTGTTGATTTGGATACTTCCTACCAGGACCACACAAAGAGTGAACATTCTTTCTGCAGAGCACTGTTCTGTAGTCTGACTTTTCATTGATCCTGCCACTGGGAGTGGTCTGGCCTAGGCACTAAGTAGATTCATGTATGCAGTCTGCATTGATTGCTCCGACATGTGTATTTCGCTGGCAGTGTACAATGCTGATAGGTTTTATTGAATTCAAAGAGCAGATGAGACAACATGTTAAAAGAATACCCCAGAGAAGTTAAAGTGCTTATTCGGGTGTCAGATTTGATAGGAAGATAATTAATTTGCTAAGTGCCCATTGTATACAGAGTATTTGAGTGTTTACAGACGCAAAGCAAAGTCTCCATTGCCTTTCAAGAGGCTGGCGACCAGCTGAAGAGAGGATGCTTGCTTCAAAGATCAACTTCCATTTGATGAGCTGAGCCCACAGATGTAATGTAATGATTTGTCCTTCCATCAGGTCTGGAACCAGGAACAGAGTACACAATCCAAGTCATTGCCCTCAAGAACAATCAGAAGAGTGAGCCTTTGATTGGGAGGAAAAAGACAGGTAACGAGCACCTTCTGGGTAATGGGGAGCCGGCCATGACAAAACTAATTATAGACGATTTATCTTGCAGTGAAAAAATGCTCCGGGTTTTGATGTATTTCTCATGGAACTCTTTTTCCTCTAACAGCCTAGCATGTATGTTGTGCTTTTTGATAGCAAGAATGGCCTGACCATCTGCAGAGTTCAGTTTTATTTTTTTCCTAGCCAGTCAATATAAAGACCTTTTATTCATCTTTAGAAAGTTCAAACCAGGTATTAGAATGTAAAAGCCAAGTTTCGATCATTGCTGTTGGTCTGTATATTCTTTTGGAGTTAAAAGTGTTTTTATAAAAAGAGGGGAGGGAAGAGAAAACTCTTTCTCATTTGTCTTTATTTACTATTTGGTTTCTGAAGCTTGAACTAAATAATGTCTTACTTTTTATCCAATTTCAGTTTAATTTGAATAAAATGCTTTATTTATGCTGATAGAATTTTTAAATGAATTTTACGTTATGTGTTTTAACCTATTCTTAACATTTCAAATGATGAAAAACTACTGCACCAAACCTCTGATATTCTCATACTTCAGATGCTGATATAATTAGTCTAGATTCTAGTAATTATAACATGATTCTCAAGTGAGAAAGAGGGGAAAAAAGCCTGCATATTTCAGTTCCATTAGGCTTAATTCGAGCAGAGGCAGCTTTTATGTGGCTTAGCGTTTCAAAGCTTTGTATGATAAATTCATACTAACACTTTTTTTCCTTCTAAACTATAAAGAAAACTTTGAGAAAAATCATAAAGATTTCTTTCTGGGGAAAAAAAGTGTTTTGTGATTTAAAAACTGCTAATTTTTCAGGAGCTTTGATTAGATTGTAAAATAGTTGTTGTTGCCTGAATTGATAATGACTTCCTGAGGCTACTTCTGGGAGCTTAACACGCTTTGCTTTTTTGGCTCTAACCTCTCTTGGCTAGATGAGCTCCCCCAGCTGGTAACCCTTCCACACCCCAATCTTCATGGACCAGAGATCTTGGATGTTCCCTCCACAGTTCAAAAGACCCCTTTCATCACCAACCCTGGGTATGACACTGGAAACGGTATTCAGCTTCCCGGCACTTCTGGTCAGCAGCCCAGTCTTGGGCAACAAATGATCTTTGAGGAGCATGGTTTTAGGCGAACCACACCGCCCACCACGGCCACCCCCGTAAGGCATAGGCCAAGACCGTATCCGCCGAATGTAAATGAGGAGATCCAAATTGGTCATGTCCCCAGGGGAGACGTAGACCATCATCTCTACCCTCACGTTGTGGGACTCAATCCAAATGCTTCTACAGGCCAAGAAGCTCTCTCTCAGACAACCATCTCATGGACCCCATTCCAGGAAAGCTCTGAGTATATCATTTCATGTCATCCAGTTGGCATTGATGAAGAACCCTTACAGGTAACTCCTGTTTCCTTTTACTTCTGGGACACTTGGGGAAGAAGTAAGCTAGGCTACTGAAATGACCAAAGCTCTGATGTCCAGTGACCCTACTTCTAGGACCTCTTAGAAATGTGATGTGCTTAAGTCTTGGTATTTTTTTGATTGGAGTTTAATTGCTTTACAGTGTTGTATTAGTTTTTGCTGTACAGCAAAGTGAATCAGCTATATGTATACATTTATCCCTTAAAGTCCTGATTTTTTTTTTTTTTAATCTCAAGATGACTCTACTTTAAGAGATGTACCAGACAGTGTCATTAGCTTTCATTTAGTGGAGAGAATAAAATTACTTCTGTTACTCTCAATTGTTTGAGGTTCCACAGTAATATAGACAAAGAAATGATCTTAGAAGAGAGAGAGAGATCTTGCCTGAATTGACTTTTGTTTAGGAAGGGCTCAAATGCTGTCATTATGGTTTGTCCTTGAAGAATCAAATCCCATTATCTACCATATGTCAAAGGAGAAAGACCTTGGCTGAAGCAGTGCCTATAAGTGATTGATTCGCTCACTGAAATTTCTCTTCTTTAATTTGTTTTGCTGATATCAGTTTTTACTGTTTTCTTAGTTTTAGAAAGTGGCAGAATTTTAAAAACTGAAGACTTATGAGCTTAGAAATAGGAGTTTGAGGATTTGCCCCTCAAACAAAGTGTTTGAAGGACCCCATGTTGGAGTCAGATGCCACTTGGTGGGATGAATGTCCCTCACATAGCACAGTGTCCCCCTTTTATGTGAGGGGGGATGGCCCGGGCTTCCGCTTGCCCAGACTTGCAGCTAAAGTAGAGCGAAAATGAGGCTGTCTCTAGAATTAGTGAGGGTTCCTGGTAACTATGGCGCTCACAGGGTAGATTTGGGGCAGGAAAATATGGCAGATAGAAACGACCCCTCACTTAAGTTCCATTTCACTCCCTGATTGGTTGGGACCTTTGCACTCTCCATTTTTATTTGTCTCCCTTTGCTTGTTTACACAGTAGGGGTTATTGAGAAAAGAATAGGGGAAGTCGTGTCAATTCCTCACTGTAACACTTTCTCCCCCACTTTGGATGTGCTAATCATTGCAGTTCCGAGTTCCTGGAACCTCTGCTAGTGCCACCTTGACGGGCCTCACCAGAGGGGCCACCTACAACATCATAGTGGAGGCAGTAAAAGACCAGCAGAGGCAGAAGGTTCGCGAGGAGGTGGTTACCGTGGGCAATTCTGGTATGTGAATGTCCAGGTTATTCGGGCACACTGTGGACCAGCCCAGTGATGCTTCTTCAAGCGACTGTTCTTTTCCTGTTTTTGTCTTTTGACTTTGGGAAATAATTCCATGAAGAAAATGAGCAACTTTAAATTCCATCCTTTTTCCCTCAAAGTATCCTGGTATGTTTGTAAAATAAATAAGAAAGAGTCTCAAACATGATTGGGTGATAGGCCTGGAAGGGACTTCAAATATTGTTTAGTCCAGCACTCTTGAGTTCCAGCTGTAAGTACCGGGTGTGACACAGGACACAAGTCTCCAGATCTCTATTTCCAGACCCTCTTCATCTTACTAGGTTGCTGCTCCTGAGTAATGTTTAAGTACTGAAATGATTGAAAGTGAAAGTGTTACTCACTTCAGTCATGTCTGACTCTTTGCAAGTCCATGGGCTGTAGCCCGCCTGGCTCCTCTGTCCGTGGAATTCTCCAGGCAAGCATACTGGAGTGGGTTTCCATTCCCTTCTCCAGGGGATCTTCCCAACCCAGGGATTGAACCTGGGACCCAGGTCTCCCATATTGCAGGCAGATTCTTTACCATCTGAGCTACCAGGGAAGTCCTGGTGATTACCTGTAAAGGAAATTCCTTATCTGCATATATATATCAGTGCCTGCTGGGTTTTGTTCCTGATGTAAAATGCTACCAACATAGCCCATTTCTGTCCAAAGAGCTCCCTTATTCCCACATTATTTCATGATTGTGTGTATATGCTCAGTTACTCACCTGTCTCTGACTCTTTGTGACCCCATGGACTGTAGTCCATCAAGCTCCTCTGTCCATGGGATTTCCCAGGCAAGAATACTAGGGGCTCTGACTCAGGGATTGATTGAACCTGCATCTCATGTGTTGGCAGGCAGATTCTAGCTGATATTTCATGATTATAGAGGCCCGAACCTGCAATAGAGGTTAAATGGTCATTGACTCTTCTTTATAGCACCTGGATATTTGTTTGTTTTCGTTTTTTGTCCGTGCCTTGTGGCTTGCAAGATCTTAGTTCCCTGACCAGGGACTGAACCCAGGCCATGGCAGTGGAAGTGCCAAGGCCTAACTACTGGACTACTGGGGAATTCCCTAGAAAGTCCTTTTAAACCAGTAGTGTATCAGCTAGCTTTTCAAACTTCGACAGCTAAAGATTCACCAGAAACATGAAATAGAGAAATAATCAGAACCATGAATCTTCCCACCGGAGAGTTCTCTATTTCCTAACCCTAAATTCTATCTGCCCAGTGATAGGTTTTATTCCTATGGCCAGATACTTAACCTCAGCCTTCTTTCTCATTTGATAGATCACTGTGTTCTTTTACATATAAACTCCTCTGAATTAGCAGTTGAATTTTTTTGGGGGGGGTCATGGATCATTTTATGCTTATTGAATTATATATCCATTTAATGCACACCTTTTGCTTCGTGTGGTTTTGCAAGTAGAATGCCACATGAAAGGAATTTTCAAGAGCACAAAGGACTTTGTGCTTTTTCCTCATCATTTTTTAAAAAGATTCCATCTCCAAAACTTTACTTCTGGTTATTTTTAGGAGGGTTATTGAAAACCTCTTAGTTTAAGTTCCTTCCATTTTTCCTTCCGACTCATTACCAACAGTAATATTCTGCATTCTAGCCAGGTTCTCCCAGCTCTGAGACATTACAGATGTCTTAGTTTTAACAAAACTCTTATTTTCTTCCAGTTTGATCCCTTTCAAAATATTAGGCACTTCAAATATTATTGCTTTTGAGTTTTTTGTTTTTGCACTGTGAAAAGAAATGTACGCACTGGTATTCAAAGTCACAGAAGTTAGTTTATTTAATTTTTAGAGACTGAATTGAAGCATGCTTTATTTGCATAGATTATTTTAAAATCAGCTTTCACAAAACATAAAAGACTGGATCTTAGACAACATGAAGAGATTCCATTAGTGATTCCTAAGTCACTGATATTCCACTACTTCCTTTTACTTGGAACAGTTGGGTTTATTGATAAAAGTAAAGCAGTCTGACCATTATGACAATAATGTACAAAATCTAGGCTTTTTGCACGATTATGCAAAACATGCAGTGAAAGTGACTATCACATTTATGTGATTACATTTTAATGGTATATAAAATTGCTATGACTTTTGCATTAAAAGCAAAAGGCGCCCTCTAATAATTACTCTTTATTTGGTGAGCATGTTCTAAGTGTTGGCAATAGGCCAACACCTGGAATTCATGATCGCATGTGATCTTCACAAGATCCTCAGCAGGAGGAAGTATTTTTATTATTATCCCCACATTACCAAGGAAGGAAAAAAGGCAGAGAAACATTATATTACTAGCTTAAGGTCACTCAGATACTGATGGAGAGGAATTTCCAGCGTTTGCACCCCATGAAGTTCTTAATTGCCTCACGATCTGTTCCATGTTCTATGAATTATATTTACCAGAAATTATGTAGTTTTTTTTTTTTTAGAACTGAGGGCAAAAATGAAAGATGGACTCCTTTTAAGAGGCTGTGGCAAGTGTTGACCAGCAAAATCTAAGCATTGTTCATTAGAGCAGCTGATGCACTGATGGAACACATGAGTGCTTCTTAATGCTGCTGGGATTTTTGGTTTAGAATAAGTCATCATATACGATAATTTGGTTTTCTTCTTATGGTCCAGAGCTATAATAAAATGTCTTTTTTCCTTCTCTCTTTCTTCCTGTAGTTGACCAGGGCCTGAGTCAGCCCACAGATGACTCCTGCTTCGACCCCTACACGGTCTCCCATTATGCCATTGGAGAGGAGTGGGAGCGATTGTCTGATTCTGGCTTTAAACTCTCGTGCCAGTGCTTAGGCTTTGGCAGTGGTCATTTCAGATGCGATTCATCTAGTGAGTAGCTTGCTTTGTCCATCTCTTGCAGTTCCATGCAATCGCACAGTGTGCCAGGAAGCATGTTTGGCAGACAAGCCTCTTCCAAACATGAAGCAAATGAAGGGACATTGCTTGACTCAAAGTAACATTTTGCATCATATAAAAATGATGGGAAATTTTACTTGTTGAATATGGCTTCATCTCAAAGGTTGTATTTCAATATGACTATTAAACATTAATTTGCAATGGTAATATGATTTTTTAAGTTTTCTTGTTAAAATAAATGAATAAAGTCAGGCTTAATGAGTCAAGTCTAATGAAGGGTAGCAGAGACACAAAGAAACCTCAAATCTCTGAATCTTTAGTGTTTAGCATGGTAAGAGATGAACATTTATACTCACAAACACTCTGTTTCAGTTCAAACCAAATACACACATATCATAGTATATACACACACTTAACTCTTTCACATCTCCTGTACACAGATATCATACATACACATACACATTGGATAGCTTGAACCTTGCCAAGTAATCTAGAGAGTAAAGATTATCCATTTGTAGATAGTCAAGAATCAACTTCAGTTGAAAAATATTTGATTTTTAATTAAAAGAGATTTTAATATTTTAAAATATGTTTTAGTTAAAATAATCCTAGGAATTGCTTATCATGCTTTGAGATTTAGTATTAGCATTTATGTCTTTGTTTTTAGGAGATGTGATTATTATTGAAAACTGGTTTATTTTTATAGGTTTTAACCATTATGCCTTATAACAAGCCTCCTACATACACATACAAAAACTGTATTCTGGAAAATACAACATAATAGGCTTTTTAAAGATTTTCAGAGTATTTTACTTATGTATTTGAAACAGTTTAATTCAAACTGAAATATAAAAACAACTAATTTTTTCAATGCAGAACTACTATGCTTGACCGTTTGAAAATGGAAAGAGCTGTATAAGTGTCGTACTGCTGTTTAGGAGTTGGAAGCTTTAACACTTGGTATCAATTAGGTGGTTTTTAATTTCTGAAACTGAATTGTTTTTAAGTCTGTGTATTTATTACCTATGTAAGTACTTAGGCACAGTTATGAGAGTAGAGCTGTAAGCTGATTGATGTGATTCTTTGGCTCAACTTCCATATTTTTTTCCTTGATGTCATAATTATTGAATAACATTTTTAAAGTTTTAGGAATGACTGACTTGTTGATAAAATAGAAGTTGTGTATGTTATACAAACTTCTGAAGTTTGTTTTTAGTATAAACTTTGAAGATTAAAAAGTCATCTTTTATGTATAGAAGTTAAAGAATATATAACTGTGAATTTTAGATATTCCTTGGAACCAGTTTTATTTGTAGGAATGACAACCATTGATTTATCATTACTTTTGTTTTTATTTTGATATTTAGGTTTATTCTTTCACTTTTCATATTTATAAGAAGCCAACCGATCTTTGTTTTTTGGTTAATTGAACTTTGCACCCAGGATCTCTGCGAAAGTGACTTTTCATCTATGATCTATTCCTAAAAACCTACTCAAATCCTAGTTTAGCCTTCCCAATTTTAAATCTTAATAGGGAGAAGTCAAATGAAGGTCGTTGACTATTCTCGTGAAATGATTATGATGGAATAAATTGGTTCTTAAGATGTCTGAGAAAATGTTAAGCTGCAAAGATAATATTTTAAAATCCAACCAAAAAAGTGGCTTGTCAGAGGAATCGTGGCCTTCAACTTTCCTTACTACTCCTTCCAGATACAGGGCTTTGAAAATTCGGGGGCATGTCCCCTTTCACTCAGCATTGTATGAGTCAGAAATGCCAATAACTCCTTGCCTCTGATTTTCCCCACCTCCCAGAATGGTGCCATGACAATGGAGTGAACTACAAGATTGGAGAGAAGTGGGATCGTCAGGGAGAGAATGGCCAGATGATGAGCTGCACGTGTCTTGGAAATGGAAAAGGAGAATTCAAGTGTGATCCTCGTACGTTGCCACAGATCATTTTTAGTGCCTATTGAATACTCCTGCTTTTCATTACTAAGCTGTAACTCTCATCCCTGGAAATGATTGACTTTAGATCTTCTTGAGGAGTGAACAGTGGGTTTGTTAATCTTTTGATTTGGCAAAGCAGAGATAGGCTTCAAAAATGAGCCATGATTTAATGTTATCGTAGGGCGCTTTAGCACTTCTCCGACCTGAGTATTTTGACTATAATCTGCAGTGAAATGTTACAAGAAAGCTTTATAAGTCTTTGGATTCAACTTTTAAAATATGCTCTCTGTCTTGGCATTGAACTTTTTCTAGTTCATTATATCTGGTCTTTGGAAATACTGCCCTAAGATCTGTACAGCAGTACCTCTTGTACGGATGATTCCTATTAACATGTGGAATGTGGGCTGTGATGATACAAACTTAGGAAAAAAACAGAACCCACCCTCATAGAAGGATCAAGTCTGTATTATTGTTATCGGTCTGTAAACACTTCTGACTTGTGTGTCTGTGTAGATGAGGCCACGTGCTATGACGATGGGAAGACTTACCACGTGGGAGAACAGTGGCAGAAGGAATATCTTGGTGCCATTTGCTCCTGCACATGCTTTGGAGGCCAGCGGGTAAGACCAGATAGTCCAGGCTCCTTGCTATTTAGATGAGGGGGGAGGTTTCTGTGCTAATGATTAAGAGTTACCCTTCCTATGGGTGCCCATTTCCTGTTGGCACATAAGACTACCGCATACCCCTTTCCAGTTCTCCCCTTTCTTGGCAACCTCAGCCTCTCCCCCACACCTTCTATTCTCAGACTGCCTCCGTTCTTCAGCAACTAAAGTGTTAAATGTTTGGGGAGCACTAGGCCTCCTGCTCCATTCTGATGGGCAGATGCCCTGTGACACTGCTGTTAAATATTCTGAATAATACCCAGATCTTAGAAAATATCACTTCTTTATATCCTCCCTTAATCCCAAATAGATGCCTACCATAGGTCGGGTGTTGTGCTCAGGAATATGGGACAAATAAAAAGAGTAAAAGATGGTCCTGGATCTTAACAACACAGTTGGAGGCATTAAATTAAATTAGCATACACTGCAAGTCAGGCTAAGTAAGTCAGGTTCTGAGTGGGTCTGACAAATCCAACTCCCAGGTAGGCTGATGTCAGCAGGCAAGGTTTAGTGGAAAAGAGAATCATGAACTGGCTGGGGTTTAGGATGAGCAAATTGTGGTTGAGGCAGCAGGGAAGCAGAGAGAGCACACCTCCTGGGATGGCAAGGAGCTGGCACAGATGGGCTCTGGGGAAATCACCCTCTGCCTGTTGTCAGTGGTAAGACATTGAATGGGAAGAAGTGGGGGCCACTTACGGAGGGCCTTGCAAGGCCATTATTTATGCCAGTACTTCTCAACCATTTCTAATCTGTCTTACTTCAGTATAACAAAAAAGTCCTGTTCTTTCCTCTAATCCAAAGTCCTGTTCTTTCCTCTAATCTTCGAAATCTCAAAATAAAATGCCTTTGTAACTCACATAAAAGCAATGGAACATAACATTGCTTTATTTTCAATGAAAACATACCCTCCCCAATAGCTTTTTCAAATTCTGGTACCTCAAGAACATGCTCACACTCCTGGGTAGGACTCACCAGTTGATGCCTTTGGTATTAGCCAGTTGCAGGTGCCCAAGAAGAAAGGGAACGTGATGGAAGATGGGTTTCTTTTTTTTTTTTTTTTAGGAAAATTAAACTGGCAGCAGGGAAGGGTCATCAGGAGTCTGGCTGAGGGCAGCCCCGGAAGCTACTCTGATCTTATCCTACCACTTGTAGTTGGGTAGAGGGGAAGTTTCAGTCTCTTATTAACATGTATAAAGATCACAGAACCTAGTCATTTCTAGTCATGTGCTCATTGTATAAATGGGTGCTGGTGAGTGAATTTGTTGTGCAGTTTTGGTCTCACCTTAGACTCTGCCTCTTGATTTATGCACATAAAATCTTTCATGTGTGACACCTGTTCTAAAGCAAAGTGCTAAATGAAACACTAGAGACAGGACTGGGTACTATTACATCATTTATATGAAAGCAAGATTCATTGATTCTATAATACGTATTTACCTGAATTGTCTTGGTAATGTATTATGGGAATATGCTTTTAAATGGAAAAATACTTCTGAAATATTTAACTGGCAATATAAAAAAGAAAGTGATCGTATTATTTAGGTTTCTTTGGGTTATAAGAAAAAAAGCCCAACTCAGGTTAATTTAGGCAAAAGGCAGCTCACTTGACTGGAAAGTCCCAGGACCTTCCAGTGAAAGAACATGACTG
This sequence comes from Bos indicus x Bos taurus, assembly GCF_003369695.1. Lineage (NCBI taxonomy): Eukaryota > Metazoa > Chordata > Mammalia > Artiodactyla > Bovidae > Bos > Bos indicus x Bos taurus. The sequence goes on along the minus strand of NC_040077.1, from coordinate 103,266,147 downwards.
GTATTCACCCAGCTGGGTGGCAAGTCACTGTGGGATTTTCAGGCTCCTCATAGCCAGTCATTTATCTGGGTCTCTTTACCCTTACCTGTAAAATAAGGGTGTCTGTCCAAGTGATCTTACGTCCTTTTTAAAAGCCCTGCTGCTGCTGCTGCTGCTAAGTCGCTTCAGTCGTGTCTGACTCTGTGCGACCCCATAGATGGCAGCCCACCAGGCTCCCCCATCCCTGGGATTCTCCAGGCAAGAACACTGGAGTGGGTTGCCATTTCCTTCTCCAATGCATGAAAGTGAAAAGTGAAATTGCTCAGTCGTGTCCGACTCTTCACGACCCTATGGACTGCAGCCCACCAGGCTCCTCTGTCCATGGGATTTTCCAGGCAAGAGTACTGGAGTGGGTTTAAAAGCCCTAGGACTCTAGGAAAACCTCTCCCTTCATCTAGTGTGGAAAGCTTATTAAGAAAGGAGTGGAATGAGCCTTACCAGATGGTTCCCAGGTGGTGCTAATGGTAAAGAGCCCACCTACCAATGCAGGAGACATGAGAGACATGGATTCGATCTCTGGGTTGGGAAGATCCCCTGGAGAAGGAAATGGCAGTCTACACCGGTATTCTTGCCTGGAGAATCCCATGGACAGAGGAGCCTGGTGGCTGTAGTCCATAGGGTCACAAAGAGTCTGAAGTGACCTAGCATACATGGGAGTTTACAGGACATTTCAAGAAAAAGGAAAAGCATAAACAAAGGCAGCTGTACAATCGTGAGAAGCTAGCCAGAATGTATTCTCTGAGTTATAAATGCATGAAATCATCACCAACACTTCCTTTATGATAAATTGCGTGTATTCTGCCAGCTTGAGCACTGAAATTCTTCGACACAGCACTAAATTGCAATCTTCTTGTGTTATCCTAAACCTCTTCTAAATGCCTCTGCTCTCAGGGCTGGCGCTGTGACAACTGCCGCAGACCTGGGGCTGAACCCGGTAACGAAGGCTCCACTGCCCACTCCTACAACCAGTATTCCCAGAGATACCATCAGAGAACAAACACTGTAAGTACATTGGCGCCCTGCACGTTTCTCCTTAAAAGGCGATTAGGCATGTAGTAGGGAGTCTCTTTCCCTACTATTTCCCTACTATTCAGAAGAAAGAAGTACCTTTCTTCTGAATGAACCACATTTTTCAAAGCTCTTTTAAATGACCTAAGAGGAGAATACTGTATCCTATAATATAATGTGGGTTCTCTTGAGCATCTCCTATTGCCCAGTGTATAGCTCAAGTGCTTAAAGCTAGAAGTATTCTCCCATCTATAAGTAATTGTCAGAGAAGCCACCCTTCCCCTTTTTTCTTCTGTAGGCTTTACAGTATTTGCTGTTGATTTTTCTTCTCTCTTCTATTTTCACAGAATGTCAACTGCCCAATTGAGTGCTTCATGCCTTTGGATGTACAGGCTGACAGAGAAGATTCCCGAGAGTAATATTTCCAACCCAGAGAAACAAGCGTGGATCTCTGCCAAGGTCCATCCAAACTGGAGTGGTGTTCGCAGACCCCATGTTAGTGTGTTCCTTTCTTAAGCCCTTTGCTCTGGAGTAACTTCTCCAGCTTCAGCTCAACTCACAGCTTCTCCAAGCATCACCCTGGGAGTGTTTTCAGACTTTTCTCATACATGGGAGCAGTAGGTTATCTATTCTTCAAAATATTCCATGCCGATCAGTATTTTAAATGAAGTGATTCTAACTTGTGATTTGGATTGGGATCCATAGGGAAGCACATGCACCAACCAAGATACAAAATGTCTTGAAATGATATTACCAAAATTTTAAGTAGGAAAGTTACCTGAACACTTCTGCTTCCACTTAACTGACTGGCCCGCAATATTGTAGGAACAGCATGTCCTTTGTACTGTGGTATTCAGAACAGCCACAGTACTCACTTTTTCCAAATGATTCTAGTAATTGCCTAGAAATATCTTTTTCTTACCTGTTATTTATCAATTTTTCCCAGTATTTTTATATGGAAAAAAAATTGTACTGAAGATACTTAGTATGCAGTTGATAAGAGGAATCTGGTCTAATTATGGTTGGTGATTATTTTTTATACTGTATGTGCCAAAGCTTTACTACTGTGGAAAGACAACTGTTTAATAAAAGATTTACATTCCATCACTTGAATATTGTGTCTTCTTTTTTACATAAAGAAATTGGCGAGAGGTGGGGTGGGAGGGCCGGATTTCCCTGGTGGTCTAGTGGCCAAGAATCTGCCTTCCAATGCACGGGAGACAGGTTTGATCCCTGGGTGGGAAACTAAGAGGCCACGTGCCACGGGGCAACTAAGCCCCTGTGCCGAAACAAAAGATCCTGCTGCTGCAACCAAGACCCGATGCAGCCGAAAAGAAAGAACTTCAGGGGGAAGATAAAGATTCCTCCTAAATGTTTTTTTTTCTTTGTTACTCAGCAAACATTTGAAAACTTATGTACATGGCTCTAAATTTTGGTGATCTAAGGTGCCTCGTAGAGAAGGCGATGGCACCCCACTCCAGCACTCTTGCCTGGAAAATCCCATGGACAGAGGAGCCTGGTAGGCTGCAGTCCATGGGGTCGCTAAGAGTTGGACACGACTGAGCAATTTCACTTTCACTTTTCACTTTCCTGCATTGGAGAAGGAAATGGCAACCCACTGCAATGTTCTTGCCTGGAGAATCCCAGGGATGGGGGAGCCTGGTGGGCTGCCGTCTATGGGGTTGCACAGAGTCAGACACGACTGAAGCAACTTACCAAGCAAGCAAGCAAGGTGCCTCATCAGAGAAGGCAATGGCACCCCATTCCAGTACTCTTGCCTGGAAAATCCTATGGGCGGAGGAGCCTGGTAGGCTGCAGTCCATGGGGTCGCTAAGAGTCGGACATGACTGAAGTGACTTAGCAGCAGCAGCAGCAAGGTGCCTCGTTAGCACAGTAGGTAGTGCGTCAGTCTCATAGATTCTGGTGATTTAAATACACGATTTGCTAAGTCTGTCAGTCCCTAAACCCAGATTCGGTCTTGTCATTTTATCTCTTCCAGATAATTTTATATTTTCCACTTTACCACATTTAGGTGGATTCAAATACTTATTTAACTTGCTAGTTAGCTCCTCAGAAGTATAATTGAAATAACCTTTTCACTATTCTTTTCTAACCATTATAATTCTCTCCTCTTTCCCACTTCCTTTCTTCGCTTCATTAAATAAACATCTGTTCAAAGAGGGAATATAAGGGAAAGAAAAAGATGACTGAGGTGTTCAAACTACTTAAATCATATGGCCAAGAGGAGTCTAATCTTAGGGAAGCACTGTGGTGTAATAACCTCAATCCAACTTGCCTTAATTACTGCTAGCTGACCCTGAAGTGCCCAGATGAAGAGTTTGCATAGTCCTGGTCTGGAAAGGCTGTTTCTTTTCAGTTTAACTTTGAGGAACCACAAAACTTTTGAGATTATATCTAGCATCTAGAATAGTAAAACAGCAGCACTGGAAATAAATTAGTAAATAGTAAAAGATTAGTAATTCATAATATACAAGACATGGAAAATACTTTTTAATACATCATTGTGCAATGAAAGAAAGTATTTCAAGAAACACCTGGCAATGAATATTAAGACTAAATTCAGAAAGAGATTTTCTTAGGGTTCATTTGTTTAAAAAACCAAAACCTCATGTTGGAACAGGTTTATAGTATAGTTTACAAAGTTCCTTGCCATTTAGCATCTCATTTGGGAGAGGTCTTATGGTCTAATTTTACAGAGACTACAGCTCAGATGAGTCCTAAACAGGACACAGACCCCACACTTCTGTTAACATCACTAAATGTACAGCTTTGTCAAGCTAGTAGTTACCAAGATAGCTGCACTGTACATGTGAAAGATAAGAAAAATCATTTAGGAAGAAGAGATTACAGTGATATTAAATGACTGTCCCACATAATGTGAGTCATCAGTGCTTATGGAGAGAGGATGTGACCCAGAACAAATCTACTCACGGTGTAAGGGGAAACCCTACTGTAGACTTGCTAAAGAGAAAGTGGCTGTTGCCTCCATCTTTAAGGTGAAGAGGCCCACTAGTGAAAGTCTGCACCTCAGCTCCATCCTGTTGAAAAATTTTGCATTTAAAAACATAAGGAGGAGGGTTCCCTAGTCCAGTGGTTGAGAATCTGCCTTGCAAAGCAGGGTACATGGGTTCGATCCCTGGTCCAGGAAGATCCCACATACTGCAGAACAAGGAAGTCCCCACGCCACAACTACTGAGCCTGTGAGCTACAACTGCTGAAGCCCATGCACCCTAAAGTCCGTGCTCCACAAGGAAAGCCACCCCAGAGAGAAGCCCAAGCACCTCAACTAGAGAGTAGCCCCCCACTCTCTGCAACTACAAAAACTGAGTGCAGACAAATAAATAAATTACTTAAAAAAAAAAAAAAAAAGGAAGGACTTCCCTAGCTGTGCAGTGGGTAAGACTCCACACTCCCACTGCAGGAGGTGCAGGTTCAGTCCCTGGCCGGGGAACTAAGATCTGATATGCCACTTGGCATGGTCAAAAAAAAAAAAAAAATGAACGAGTTGAGACTGACTTGGCTTTAAACTACTTATCTAATCACAAGCCTAAAACTATTTTCCCCAATGTGCATTTAGGTAAATCCAACTGGATTATATTCATTAAATGCACAGTGAGCCTGTCAACAACTTGCACACTGAAATATAAAACCTGCAAGTTTCACATATAAGATTAAAAAAAAGTACCACCTTTCCAAAATGCCTGCTAGAGTCTCAAAAGCAATATACCAAACTTACACATGAAGTTATTTCAATAGTCCATTCTGAAAAGAAAAACATCTATTTCTGCTTTATTGACTATGCCAAAGCCTTTGACTGTGCAGATCACAATAAAGTGTGGAAAATTCTGAAAGAGATGGGAATACCAGACCACCTGACCTGCGTCTTGAGAAATCTGTATGCAGGTCAAGAAGCAACAGTTAGAACTGGACATGGAACAACAGACTGGTTCCAAATAGGAAAAGGAGTACGTTAAGGCTGTATATTGTCACCCTGCTTATTTAACTTCTGTGCAGAGTACATCATGAGAAACGTTGGACTGGAAGAAACACAAGCTGGAATCGAGACTGCTGGGAGAAATATCAATAACCTCAGATATGCAGATGACACCACCCTTACAGCAGAAAGTGAAGAGGAACTCAAAAGCCTCTTGATGAAAGTGAAAGTGCAGAGTGAAAAAGTTGGTTTAAAGCTCAACATTCAGAAAATGAAGATCATGGCATCCAGTCCCATCACTTCATGGGAAATAGATGGGAAAACAGTGGAAATAGATGGGGAAACAGTGGAAACAGTGTCAGACTTTATTTTTGGGGGCTCCAAAATCACGGCAGATGGTGACTGCAGCCATGAAATTAAAAGACGCTTACTCCTTGGAAGGAAAGTTATGACCAACCTAGATAGCATATTCAAAAGCAGAGACATTACTTTGCCAACAAAGGTCTGTCTAGTCAAGGCTATGGTTTTTCCAGTGGTCATGTATGGATGTGAGAGTTGGACTGTGAAGAAGGCTGAGCGCCGAAGAATCGATGCTTTTGAACTGTGGTGTTGGAGAAGACTCTTGAGAGTCCCTTGGACTGCAAGGAGATCCAACCAGTCCATTCTGAAGGAGATCAGCCCCGAGATTTCTTTGGAAGGAATGATGCTAAAGCTGAAACTCCAAGTACTTTGGCCACCCATGCGAAGAGTTGACTCATTGGAAACGACTCTGATGCTGGGAGGGATTGGGGGCAGGAGGAGAAGGGGACGACAGAGGATGAGATGGCTGGATGGCATCACTGACTCGATGGATGTGAGTCTGAGTGAACTCCGGGAGTTGGTGATGGGCAGGGAGGCCTGGTGTGCTGCGATTCATGGGGTCGCAAAGAGTCGGACACGACTGAGCGACTGAACTGAACTACATTTAGATAATTAGAACAAATTAAACAAAATCAGTGGCCTTTTATGTGTTGGTATCACAATGCAAAATGGTAAAACTTTCTTGTTTACTGCTTCTCAGCAAAATCATTCAAACATGAGCATTTCCAAAGATCTTTTACAGTTTTTACTGACTCATGTTACTGTTGTCTCTGAGAACAGTCTTAAGCAGGCCAGATTGCTGCTGCTGCTGTTGCTAAGTCACTTCAGTCGTGTCCAACTCTGTGCGACCCCAGAGACAGCAGCCCACCAGGCTCCCCCGTCCCTGGGATTCTCCAGGCAAGAACACTGGAATGGTTTGCCATTTCCTTCTCCAACACATGAAAGTGAAAAGTGAAAAGTGAAAGTGAAGTCGCTCAGTCGTGTCCGACTCCTAGCAACCCCATGGACTGCAGCCTACCAGGCTTATCCATCCATGGGATTTGCCAGGCAAGAGTACTGGAGTGGGTGGCCATTGCCTTCTCAAGCAGTCCAGATTGAAAAGGCATAATTAAAACACCAATCTGGATACAGGTAAGACATTGGCAATTCAAGCAAAATTAGATAAAGTTGTAAACATATGAGCCTTAAAAAAGAAAAATTGCGGTTTTGAAGTTACACTTTGTCTTGCTGCACTTGATTTGTAAGAAAACTTATTACGTATTTTTGTTGTTTTCAGCTTTCATGACCTGAGTGAACTATGCAAGTTAATGGGTATTAAAATATCGATACATTCCTTGGTGGCTCAAACAGAAATAATCTGCCTGCAATGCAGGAGACCTGGGTTCAAACCCTGCGTTGGGAAGATCGCCTTGAGAAGGAAATGGCAACCCATTCCAGTATTCTTGCCTGGAAATTGCACGGACAGAGGAGCCTGGTGGGCTACGTCCATGGGGACGCAAAGATTCAGATATGACTGAGTGACTAACACTGATGACATAAGCCTATAAGGCAGATATTCTGTGGAGGTGAATAAAGAAATGATCAGGTGGAAATTACAAGTACAGGAAATGACTTTTCCGTTTAATTATATTTCCACTGAAAATTCTATTCCATTTCTAGTTGTATGAAACTCATTAAAGTGATTAAGAAACAAAACATCAGCACATTTAAGTGCTGAAATTGCTTCCCATTCAGTAAACTCCCATTACTGTGGTAGGAAAAGTGGCAAGTTCCAATTAAAAAAACCCATTTTCAGTAGATACATTTCAACCATTAAAAAAAAGATCACTCTTGGGACTTCTCATGTTTGGGGACATTTAAAGATAACCATGTAGACTGATAAAGCAGGTACAGCACAAAAATGACCTTGCCCTAGATTTTTCAGACTAAGAAAGTTATTTTTAAAGAGTATATATGGCAGTAATATTGGAGATGGAAGTTATTATCATTGCCATATCTTCCTATTTCGTATCATTAAAATAAAAGAGATTCAATTTAAATTGCAAACAAAAATCTATATAAATTACAGAGGAAGTGAAGAGAATACTGTAAGTAATAAAATAGCAAGAGAAATGATGCTTCAGCTGAAAGCCCCAAATGGGAAATTCATTTTTTAACATTCCTCAGTAAAGTTAGGTATGAGATATTAAAGCATGTTTTACATTTCCTTGAATCCTCTTTACTTACTCTTTAGAGATTAAAAGTTTTAGCAATCTTAGGAGCCAAATTTATCCTAAAATGGCTCTTGTGTGGAGTCTCCAAAGGCCTGAAGTTATTAACTTTGGAGGTGACCAGCATAGGGTGACTGTCAGCACCCTGTATGGGCTGGGGCTGGAATCACCCATCCTGCAGCCTGACCATCCCAGCAGGCTGCCCTTAGGCAAAAACATCACAGGCCAAGGATGTGTCCAGGTAGCTCTTTGCATCACATTACTTCAGAAGTCATCGTTTAGTTCCAGAAAGAAACACTGTCTCTGCCAGGAGACTGCTGGACAGGATTTTACAATGAAACCTGCTGTGCTGTATAATTCTGCATTAGCTGTAATATGTGGAGCCAAGTGCTGATCATGTCACTTTGGTGGAGAAATTGGAACCCTTACATACACTGCTCGTAGAAAAGTAAAAATGGTGCAGCTGCTGTGGAAAACAGTTTGGTGGTTCCTTAAAAGGCTAATCATCGGACTTTTCTGATGGTCCAGTGGTTAAGAATCCTCCTGCCAATCCAGGGGACATGAGTGTGATCCCTGGTCTGGAAAGATTCCAAATGCCGTGGGGCAACAAAAACCATGCACCACGACCACTGAGCCATCAGGCCCTAGAGCCTGTGCTCTGCAACAAGAGAAGCCACCACCATGAGAAGCTCATGCACTACAACTAGAGGAAGCCCTCACATAGGAACAAAGACCCAGCCAAAAAGAAATTAATTAATTAGAAAAAAAGCTAACCTTTGGGTTATCACATGACCCAGCATTTCTACTCCCATGTATATACCCAAGAGAACTGAAAACATGTGTTCACATAAAAACTTGTACACAAATGTTCACCATTTTTCTTCCAAACAGTGGAAACAACTCAAATGTCTATCAACTGATAAATGAATAAACATGTGGTATATTCAAATAATGGAATATTATTTGATCATAAAAAGGAATGAAGTACTCATACATGCTGTGTCATGAACCTTAGAAACACGCTAAATGAAAGAAGTCAGGCACAAAAGACCACATGATGTATATGGCTCCATTTATACACAATGTCCAGAATAGGCAAACTAATAGAGACAGAGAATATACTAATGGTTACCAGAGAGAACAGAAAATAGCTGGCAATCAGAATGTGCCTTCTTTTTGGGGTGATGGAAATGTTCTAGAATTAAATAGTGGTTGATGGCTCTACAACTTTATGAATATACTAAAAATCACTGATTTTCAGTTTTAAAAGATGATAAATTTTATATGTGCATTTTATTTCAATGGAAAAAACGGCACTTTAGTTACAGAAAGCCTCCATAATATCCTGTTGCTTACTGGTAATGTAAGGCTGTCACTCCAAAATCACATCCCTGCCCCTCTCTCAAATGGAGACCGATTACTTTTATCTAAGTTTCAGAAGGAAGCTGCAAAGAGAAGAAACAAGAACTGTTTAGAATCACCTAGGCCCAAGATGTTGACATAGCTGACTTCCACTAGCCCAGGAGTCTTGTAATATGCTCATTGTAATATATTAGCATATACTGACACACCCACTAGCACCCATATAGATTGAGGTGTTGCATTGGTCTCCAGATCCAAACCACAGCCTTGTCCTTGAATCAGTTCAGTTCTGTCACTCAGTTGTGTCCAACTCTTTGTGACCCTGTGGACTGCAGCACACCAGGCCTCCCTGTCCACCATCAACTCCCAGAGTTTACTCAACCTCATGTCCATTGAGTTGGTGATGCTATTCAACCATCTCATCCTCTGTCATCGCCTTCAATCATTCCCAGCATCAGGGTCTTTTCCAATGAGTCAGTTCTTTGCATCAGGTGGCTAAAGTATTGGAGTTTCAGCTTCAACATCAGTCTTTCCAATGAATATCCAGGATTGATCTCCTTTAGGATGGACTGGTTGGATCTCCTTGTAGTTCAAGGGACTCTCAAGAGTCTTCTCCAACACTGCAGTTCAAAAGCCTCAATTCTTCGGGGCTCAGCTTTCTTTATAGTGCAACTCTCACATCCATACATGATTAGTAGAAAAACCATAGCTTTGACTAGACAGACCTTTGTTGGCAAAGTAATGTCTCTGCTTTTTAATATGCTATCTAGGTTGGTCATAACTTTTCTTCCAAGGAGTAAGCATCTTTTAATTTCATGGCTGCAATCACCATCTGCAGTGATTTTGGAGCCCCCCAAAATAAAGTCTGCCACTGTTTCCCCATCTGTTTGCCATGAAGTGATGGGACCTCTGGTCCATCATCTTGGTTTTCTGAATGTTGAGCTTTAAGCCAACTCTTTCACTCTCCTCTTTCACTTTCATCAAGCGGCTCTTTAGTTCTTCACTTTTTGCCCTAAAGGCGGTATTATCTGCATATCTGAGGTTACTGATATTTCTCCCAGCAATCTTGATTCCAGCTTGTGCTTCATCCAGCCCAGCGTTTCTCATGATGTACTCTGCATATAAGTTAAATAAGCAGAGTGATAATATACAGCCTTGACATACTCCTTTCCCTATTTGGAACCAGTCTGTTGTTCTGTGTCCAGTTCTAACCTTCGCTTCCTGACCTGCATACAGATTTCTCAAGAGGCAGGTCAGGAGGTCAGGTGGCTCAGCTGGTAAAGAATCTGCCTGCAGTGCAGGAGACCTGGGTTTGATCCCTGGGTTGGGAGGATCCCCTGGGGAATGGAATGGCTATCCACCCCAGTATTTGGGCCTGCAGAATTCCATAAACCAGTGTTGTCCTTGGATAACTCATGAATATTCCTCCCCCTCTTTCCAATTCCCTCCCTTTTACCTTGAACCTTCTATATATTTGGTGTCTCTACCTGAACTGGAACAAGAAGTTGATCTGCAAACTAGGTTCCTACTTCTCCATTCTTTGGCCATTGAATAAAGTTTGTGCTGTTTTAATCTCAGCATCAGTTTGTGCTACTCGCTGCATGAATCCCATCAGAGAAAGAACATCTCTGACCCAGGTGAGGGGTCATGGCCTGGGCTAGGACCCTGGTACAGGTCTAGCCAACCAATTTGGTAGCTGTAAAGAAGTGGGGTTTGGGAAAATAGAGTAGATGAAAGACTGAAGGAACTCAGAAACTTTCTGGCTACCAGTTCAAAAACTGAGGCAAAATCCAATCTCCATACATTAATATCATCTTCCATTAACTTTTATGCCCCATACACACAAAAGCATAATGAAAGCAATACGTAGCTTTTTTTATGAATAGTATTTATCACACCCCAGGTGGTGTTCTAAGTGCTCTTAAACATTTTGCTCCATTTACTCCTTAGGGCAACCCTAAGAGTTGTGTACTGCAACATCACTTTACAAGTAGAAAGTTAGGGGAAGTCTAGGTGAATCACCTAACATCACACAGCTTGTCAGTAACAAAGCTGGAACTTGAACCTGATAAACTAGCCCTGGATTGTGTGCTAATAATAAGGAGCTATTCAGCCTCTCTGAGAGCAAATCCATCTCCATTTCATAGCTGAGAAAACAAAATTCCAAGAGGCTGGTGACTTAGTGGTAAAGAATCTGCCTGCTAATGTAGAAGACATGGGGTTGACCCCTGGGTTGGGAAGATCTCCTGGAGGAGGAAATGGCAACCCACTCCAGTATTCTTGCCTGAAAAACCCCATGGACAGAAGAGTCTGCTGGGTCACAGTCCTTGGGATCACAAAGATTCGGACATGACTGAGCAACTAACACAAGGCAAGTGCCCAAGATCACCAAACTGATGAGTATCAAAACAGGTAGTGATGATCATAAACGACCCAAAGGTGGTTTCCTAGAAGGAAAGCAAGGAACGTGATCAAGAGCAGGTGTGGTGAGGAGGGGGACTGGCAGGGGAACTGCTGGCAAAAGTCTTTTTCACCTCATTGATGGTGATGTATGTGTTTATTTAAAAATGATTCTTGGCAATTCCCTGGTGATCCAGTAGTTAAGAGAACTTTTCGCCTTCGCTGCTGGAGCCCATATTCAATTCCTGGCCAGGGCACTAAGATCTTACAAGCCACACAGCATGGCCAAAAAACAAAGATTCTTCAAGCTACAGATGTTTAACGCACTTTCCACACAGGCATGGTTTATTACATTTATTTTTTAAAGTAAATTTGTGCCTAGCACTGTGTTTAGCAAAAATGAGCTTTAAGAGTGTCCAAGAATGGAAGCACTGGAAACTTAAGACCTGCAGGAACTCATGCTCTCAGGAAGGGACAAAGACTGGGCTTTAGTAAGAAGGTGCCCCTAGAGGTATCAGGGTGGTACAAGCTGCCCTCAGGGATGGTTCATAAATGAGTGAGGCCTGATGTTTTTCTTCCTGGGCCCTAGGCGCTCCCCCAACTTAAATACACTGTTTACTGATCCAGATGTTTTGTTACGGGTTTTCTGCACAGACTGCAGTAAGCTATTTCTTCACGGGGTCCTGGCTCCTTTTAGACAGTGGTGTTAGAAACCACGACCTTAGTTTTAGTTATGTTCATTGCCCCTGGGGTGTCACACTTCTTGGTGCTCTCAGTCGATAGAAGTAGTTGTGTATTTTCTAAAGTGTGAGAATATTCCTTTTAAAAACTATTTTCTACTTTATTTTTATATTAACTGATTGAAATATTTACAAATGAAATATATAGACTTTGCTTCAAAATAGTGTTTAGGCATTGCAAGTGGGGGAAAAGTAGATAAAACTCAAGCAGTATTATAGATACACAGAATTTTACTATTTTGTGTTCATCCCAAAACATCCGTAATAAAGATCTTTTAAAAATTCAGAAAACTACTTACAACTATATGCTAATTAACAATTTTGAAAACTTAAAACAGTCAAATTCCTAGAGAGGAAAAAAATACTTTGCTAGAAATTACTTAGAAATATAAAAGCTATTTAAGCTACACCAATTATTATAAGTTATTATATTTATTGGTGTAAATTTTTGGACTAATCCTTCTGCAGATAATTATGAACACTGGCCAAAAATATTTAAAAGGTCTATTTGAAGCTCCTGTAAAGCAACCAAAAGCTGGTGGGAACCAGAGGGGCATCAATCTTCAAAGGGAGAGAAGATGGTACATCAGTTCTCCACAAATTGATCTACAGATTCAATGCAATGCCAATTAAAATCTCAAGAGGTTTTTTTCTGTAAAAACAGACTAGCTGATTCTAAAATTTATATGAAAATGCCAAGGACCTGGACATAGCCAAGAAATCTTTCCAAAACACTACTGCGAAGGACTCACACTACCCAATTTCACAATTTATTAAGTTACAATAATCAAGACAGTGCCTATAACTAAGACAGTATAGACTGAAGATTATTAAATTTTATGCTTTAGTTTTAAACAAAGGCCATTTTCAAAATTCCGTATGTGATTTTTCACCTACACAGAGGCAGGGTATAAAATAATGTATTGATGAAGTCAGTGATGGAAGAGCCGGAGATTCGTGTGAGCAAGGATTATTCCCAGCTCATCGCAAGCCTCGATCACAACTTTGTCAGCGGCAGAACCGGAAGGGGCAGCGATGTAGGCCACGCCACTCTGGGAGGGGAAGACAGAGATCAACTCTCAAAATACAACCTCATGCCAAAACATGCCAGAATCAACCACTACCACTGCCAGCCCCAGTAAAGAGAGTAAGCTAACAACAATTCACATTACAGACTGATTCATTGTCAAAGAGGCAAAATAATGGAATTTGGGCTATCCATAAAGCAAATAATTCTCTAGCTATTATACTGATACATCGTATCATCACAACTTACATATAACTCATAGAACTGAAAAAACCAGAAGCACTATTTCTAAAATAATTAGTACATAATAACCAAATCTATGCAAACACACACCAACTTCATACTTACCCTTTTAGCTCTGTCTACATTGTCCCGGAAAGGAAAGAAGGCATCAGAGCTGATGGAAACTTCATTAAGTTTGTCAATCCATTCCTTTTTTTCTGTCTCGGTTAACAACTCAGGGACCTCCTCAAACAGTGCCTTCCACTTGATCAAATCTTCACCCTGTAAGTGGGGACAGGGGGGGAAAGACAAGTATTACACCATTTTCAGTACTATCTGATACAAATCAGAATGCTGGGATGTACTCTACAATCTACTTTTATTCTTATTCATATATGTAAGTCCTCTTCCAGGACTTAGAGCACAATTTGCTGCGTAATTATCGAGCAGAAAAATCAAGTATTAACGTCATTTTTAAAAAAGACTGTTTGAAACACCTCCTGGTTACAAGGCATGTTCTCCAACAACACTTGTTGATTGTATTGTGGATTCCTATCCCTGGCTGGACAACCTAGTGGAGTTGACTCACCCCCTCAGAAGACCAGAACTTAATTTTTATTTTGTAACCATTACCCATTAAGCACTTGTATTTCCAGAAACTGGGCTAAGTCCTACTTTTTTAGCAGGCTACCTAATACCTGCAATTTTAATGCTCCCTCATACCTTCTTTAAGGTAGAAAACATTAAAGCACATGAAACATAACACAAGTACACTGAGTTGTTAATGGAGTTTCTGGAGAATGTCAGGGGCATTTGCTACCTGCTATCAAGTAACCTGTATGCAATGTTGAATACACATCCATCACACAGCAAGCAACATGCCTGGCACTGTGACAGATATCCAAGATGGGTGAACAACAGTCCCTGCCATCAAAACTTAGAACCAGCGGGGGTACAAGTACACAAAACTAAAGCAGTGGCTATAATCTAAGAAGACATGATCTGTGGTGTCAGAAAGGGGTAAAGAATGCCAAAGAGAGGTAAATGAGACAGAGGTTGTTTACATTAGTAATTTTAGACAATCTAAAGCTTCAAGAAAAATACGATGGCCAAAAAGTTCATTCAAATGTTTCCATAAGATCTTACAGAAAAACCCAAACAAACTTTTTGGCCAACCTGATACCTTTTCTCTTTGGAGTGATGACGACAGTTACACAGGAAAGGGTAAACCCCACTCAATAACAGCCCTTTTACCTCGCCGATAGTTCCAGTAACATACTGATCGATGGCATTGGAGATTTCCGCTCTCTTCACGCCAGTTTTAAACTTCATGGAAAGCACTTGGGGGTGATGTCTAAGCCACCAACAGTTTGCCTTATCACCTGCAAGGCGTGTGCAGTGTATACGAGACTGCTGTCCTGCTCCGATGCCAATAACCTGAAGAACATGGGCATTAAAATGAATACTTCTCCAACAACATGTTTCTCAATGGATTTTTTGTGCATAGTCCCCTCAAATCTATCAATTTTATGTGGGGGGAAAAATCAGGCCAAACGATGTATAAATAGTTTTAAAAGGTAGGGTAACATGTTTTATAAATACTATTCATGTTTTACTCTTCAGTGACATTTGAGGCATGGCTATTAATATTACAGAAGTTTCTAGAACTTCTAGATATCAGCAGTAAAGCATGGTCTTACTGGAACTTATTAGACCAGCAGCCACAATCTTCCAGATTTTTGTTACTACAGGTTAGCAATCTTTCAACAGTTTTTAGTCACTAAGTCATGTCTAGCTCTTTTGCTACAGTAGGCAATCACTAAAATGCTATATTTGAAAGGGTCTTCCAGGTTATTAATATTAATTAATTCCAATTAATGCCCACTCTCCCCTTCCACTTATGGGCTAAATAATTTAACAAATGTCTAGAGAGGAGCTCAAGACACTATGAGAAGAAACAGTGCTAAAGTTATTATGGCAAATCCAGGTACACCCCAGAGCTAGTAGAGTTGTGGTGATGAACCACCTTGGTTCTATACTCTGTGGGCTGGTACACTAAGAAAGAAGGTCTCTAGCTTAACATCAGATCAGAAGAGATGTTCAACATCTTGACTGTGGTAGTGGTCAAACAATCATATAATCTGTGCAAAGTGTTAAACTTTTTTTAAAAGGGTGCATTTTACTGTATATAAATTTATACCTCAATAAAGTTGATTTTAAAAGATGATGCTAACTCCCAGCTTGCAGATTCTTAGTAAAATGACTTACAGAAATATAAATAAAAATACCCTTCAAGCAGCAAAATAACGGGCTAGTACTTTCTCCTCCCTCTTCACTGGAAATACTACTGACAGGGAGGAGGGGAGCGAATAAACTAGCTCCGTAGGAGCTATTAACAGTCTGCTACTCCAAAATGTGCCAACTCATTCCAGGTAAGGAACAATAGAACCATTCTAATACTTAATTCCAACAATACTTTGTAGTCATCACCGAGTAAATACTGACAAACCCAAGGAGAAAAACTTGGCAACATCTTCCTTTTCAAGCCAGTCTAGTTCCCAAGGCAGACAGATTTTTGAGTATCACTTTGTAAAACCACAGTTCCCCCCAAGGTGAGCCTGACAGCTTGGTTACCTGCCCATTCTTGGCATAGCACACGGAGTTCGACTGGGTGTACTTGACAGCAATGGTGGCCACGATGAGGTCCCTGAGCGCAGATTCTGGCAACTAGAAAAAAGACAAAATAGTAAATTGGTGTTTCTTTTAAACTTCGTTTGACTTTTAGCATCCTATGCTTCATTTATTATAACAGGCCTATAATGCAGTTCTATCCTTCAGATGAGGGAATGAAATTAACTGTTCATTCAGTTCAGCTGCTCTTTGTGTCCAACTCTTTGCGACCCCATGGACTGCAGCACACCAGGCCTCCCTGTCCACCATCAACTCCCACAGTTTACTCAAACTCATGTCCATTGAGTCGGTGATGCCATCCCACCATCTCATCCTCTGTTGTACCCTTCCTCTCCTGCCTTCAATCTTTCCCAGCATCAGGGTCTTTACAAATGAATCAGTTCTTCGCATCAGGTGGCCAAAGTACTGGAGTTTCAGCTTCAGCATCAGTCCTTCCAATGCATAGTCAGGACTGATCTCCTTTAGGATGGACTGGTTTGATCTCCTTGCAGTGCAAGGGACTCTCAAGAGTCTTCTCCAACACCACAGTTCAAAAGCATCAATTCTTCGGCACTCAGCTTTCTTTATGTCTTTATAACTGTTCATAGGAGACACTATCATGTTTTACTGAAAGGATCATGTCTAACATATTTGTCATGGAACTCTGTGTGATGCCTAATGCATCACAGACTCAAACTGACACCATTTTTACAGGAATTTTGGCTTAAGCCTGTTTACATATCGCACTAGACATGAAAACTATATCCACTCCAACACTGATGAACAGTATTCTCTCTATCACAGTATCAACAAATAACTGGAGATGCTATTGTTCAGAAACTACACTGAGAATAATTTGTACAGATACTACAATCAACTGTGATGCACACACATCCAAGGCTCTTCAGGCAAAGTCATATTAGGATCATTTTTTGGTTTGCCTAGAATATTCTATGTAGAAGGTATTAAAAAATGTATTATGAACTAAATACTGGTTCAAATAGAATGAAACAACTATGATAACTAAAAATGTCACTATCTTTACTATAAAGAGCAAATAAAATTGAAAAGAAGGATAATGATCTATGTTGGTATGCTAAGTGGACAGAATATATAAGCACAGCTAATTGATAAATTAAGCTAACTGAAAAACTGATACAACTTCATCAAAATTAATACTTCTACTCTTTGAAAGGTACTGTATTGAGGATAAAAAGACAAGCTACAGACTGTAAGAAAATATTTGCAAACTACATATCCAGCAAAGAAGTAGTATTCAAAACATGTAAAAACCTCTTAAAACTCAGTCACAAATCTAATTAGAAAATGGGCAAAAGACATGGAGAGACATTTCAAGAAAAAGGACATACACATAAAAATGAACACATGAAGAAGGGAGAAGAATATAAAGGAAGATAAATCCACCATTCTCATCCGTAGGTTTCCAAATTTCTATTAAAAATACATGTGAACAAGTAGAGAAGAACTTAGATAAATGATTAAAATCACAGACTCGTAAAAATATCCAAGATAGAACAGCCAGAAGCACAAAACCTCTCAGGTTCCACTAAATTATTAATCAGTCCAATACCTATAAACCTACAAGGAAAACTTACAAAAATTAAGATTCTCAATAAATAGGCATGGTTGTCAGCATGGGTACCATGGAATTTGGCTCAATGCCCTTTCAGTATTTTTAAAAATACGTTAACCAACCAGGTTAAAAAAAAAAAGTGGAAAAAAAAAAAAAATCCAGAGCCCTATTTTACTGTGAGCTGCTTCAAGTAATACTGCTAACCCAGGACCTCAGGGTCTTTACCAAAGGAGCGGATTCCAAAAACCTGCAAGATATCTTTACTTATGATTCCTAAAATGTTCTTTTATTTTAGGGTACCATTAACTTTCAACAATACAAATGAAATACCCAGTAAATCAACAAAGATCATGCCTTAATCACTATATGTTTATTAACAGAACTAGCCCGATGAAGATTTTAAAGCCTATTTTCAGCATTCTACTTAAAGCCTCAGAACTCACACCGGAGAACAACAGCTAACTCATTGTCCACTTCTGTTACACAATGACTTGTTAAGAGACTAATCCTTTTCTAAGAACAGACAGAAATACTGAATACAGAGCTCATAAAATATCGAGGACTGAGAGGCAAGAGGCAAACACCCCGGTGATAAAGGAAGCAACAGTGTGACTCTGTTTTCTCCTCCAGGCCTTCTCCTAGTTGCAAGGTGGTAACTAAGAGGTAAATGAGCTGAGCTCAGCTCTATGGAAGGAAAATATCACTAACCAGATGCTCAAAGTATCTTTATGGCTTTTTCATATTACGGACAAAAAAACTGATCAACAGTCAACCTACAAAAGAAATGGAAATTCTGAGTCAACCTAAGGATTATAAACCCAGGAGAAAGCCTCTCAGAGAGCCTGGAGAACAGTTCCAAACAGGTAAGGGTGTGGCAAGCATGTACTTGATGTTGATGAAGGGGCATATGCAACCAAGCACAAATCTCAGTAGAAGGTCACTGCTGTCCTCGAAGACCCACCTTAGTTAACGGTTTCAGTGCTCTTCTAAGTATGGGATGATCTTCTAAGATGCAAGAAACTGGGTTTCATAAAATCTCCTGAAAATATCCAAACTATCTGAGGGCCAGTTCTGTCAAGTTTCTCTAGAGCACAAAGTTACCTCATCCTGAATTCCTTTCAGTGACTGCTGTGGCTGAAGACTTGATTCTTACAGAAGTGGATGGTAGGTGAGCTAGTTAATTTTGTGATCCACTCCCTCTCTGTCTTAATTTCAACCAAGGTTTGGGAGGCATTTCTTGACTAATTTGTTCCATGGTGCTAGGAATGCTCCCTTAGTTCAGGCAAGCATTTTGTTGATCGGCTACCTGATGTGTTATTACTGGTCCCTTTTAACAGTAACCAAAAGCCTCTGGGCCACATGTCTGTTACAGTACAAGAAATGGTTCCCTCTTTTTGCTTCTTCCCGTAACTACAAAAGCCTCTGGGCCACATGTCTGTTACAGTACAAGAAATGGTTCCCTCTTTTTGCTTCTTCCCGTATCTATAGTTACACTGTCACAAGTCTAAGACTGAATGATGATTGAGCAGGTAGTTCTATCATTGGGGAGGCCTGGTTAGTACATAATACAGATGCACACTGCACACTCAAGGGGAGACAGGAGGCCAAAGGGCAGAGAGTAAGTTTTATGTTTAAATTTTTCCCGTCTTGCCTTAAAAATATGAATTTTTAGTTCATCTGATTCTCATGACCAGCATTCAGTCAAAAATGCCAGGTATACCAGCAGACAAGACCAGATAACAATGAAGTTAGTTACACATCCAAAGTAATGGAAAAAAAAAAAGTATAGCCAACATCAGATCCGGAGAAAATTGAAGGCCCAATCAGGAGATCTCAAAAAAACAAGTACCATCTCAACCATTTCCTTACTGTGTAGGAAACTGAAGGCCTTTAAAACTGAAGGCCCAATCAGGAGATCTCAGAAAAACAAGTACCATCTCAACCATTTCCTTACTGTGTAGCCAAATCTCTTAACTGTCCTCTATGTCACAATTTGTGATCTTTACAATACAGATGACAGTGGTTACGCTCCACCCAGAGGCAGCTGTGCATATTAAATGATATAAAACATGTAAATTAAAAAAACAACAACACCCAATCCAGTATTATCCTAGGAACATGTCCTTCTAAAATATGACAACAGGACAAAAGCAAATTCATTACTACATGTAAACATAGACCACAACACTGAGCGTGGAAACAACCTAGATACCCATCACAGTACACAGACTGCATGTGGCCTTTCTGATGAAGACGTGCTTATTGATACAGAAACACAGCTGTAGCTTAATGCATGGAAAAAAGCCAAGTGATAAAAGACATGATCCCATTTATGTAGAACTGAAGATAACTGACCACATACACACAGGTGCACAAAAGTTTCTAACATGGTTGGTCTTTTGCTCACTTTTTAAGTTCTCAAACTTACTTGACAAATCAAAGAAGGACTAGCTCTTTGCATATTGATCAGTTTTAAAATATGGGCCTTCATAAATGCATAAGCATATAAATGTTAAAAAACTGATCTACGGAATTACTAGTATTCAGTTATTTTTCAGACTTACATCTTTATTCTTGGTAACAATGTTGCTAAACAGTGACCTGTTGACAACACTATTATTTCTCTTCTGGCTTAAACGAAGACCAAAGAGAGTTCGAACTTCATTTTCGTCTGGAATATAAGACTGGTCCATCTAAATAAAACACAAATTTAAAAAGTTAAGAGTAAAAAAATCCACATCTCGCAAAATCATTCACTTAATTTATGTTCAAGGTATATTATTACAAGTAAGGTTATATGCATGTTTTTTTTTTTTTTTTTCTGACTTAAGCAGGTACAAGATCATTTCAGGATGGCTGTAATAGAATGGCCAGGCACCAATATTTTACTCCAAAACTTTATAGGCTTTATAACCTCACAGGATTTTGTAACTTACACCAACATAATAGAACCAATAATTCTAACAGAGAACTTCTGGTTTTAGTAACTGAAAGCACTGCCCACATAGTTTTTTTTTTTTTTTAAACAAAACAAAACAGTAGATAAAACAGACTGGCTACAAAACAGGCAGTGGCACAAAAATTAACCACTAGTTTTCTTTTCTTTCTAACAATTTACTACAAATACTCAGCCAAGATTAAAAAGTTCAATGGAGAACAGCATTTGTAGTATGTGTCTTTGTCATTTGGAAAGGAGTATGTCATTCACGGCTCTCTTGACCTCTTCCAGATTTTGATCTGAAATGATGGGGCATGGGAATAACCTATGTCATAATACTACTCTCTCCCCAGACATTTTTCTATACTTAAACAGTACAGAAAGCACTGATAACCTGTAACTCAGAAGCAAGCCCTCATATTAATTCTACTTAATTTGCATTTTCATGAATTCTAAAATGGTCCTTTTTTTTTTCTATTATAAAATTTCTAAAACTGAGATGTGCCCACCTATAACTGATGTCAAAAAACTTGCCTCTGGTCAGGCAAAGGAAACACGTTTTTCATGGTTGTAATTACATGTCTAGGTGCGAACTTAGCCAAATTCCCAAACAAAATATTGAGGAAGCCCTGATACTCTTCTGACACCCTGAAACATGACACTGTCTGGTGCTGACTATCAATCGAGTATTTGCTGAATATGCACAGACTATGTATTTCAGGCAAGATGAGCAAGAATTGAAAATATTACTTTAAAAAAAGGTAATAGAGTGGCAGAAGGAAAGGAAAGATTTCAAATAACCTTTAATACCTTTTGAATAGGAAACCATTTTAAATAAATTATTTTTTAAAAAATTAAAAGAAAGGGTGAGAAAGCTATCTTGATCTGAAACTCAAAAAATTAACAGGAAGAAAAAACCTGTAGGATTAAGGATAAAGAAATCATAGTAAAAAAGGATAAATTAGAATGGTTATCAGTATAAAGAAAAGATTAAATATGGGGAAAAATAAAAGAGCAATTATTACTGTAAATATGAATTGCACTAACCTGAAGAACACAGTAATTACCATTTTTCTTTTTGGAAAGTATTTTCAAAGCTTCATTTTCATATCCCGGGGCAATAATACCATCAGATACCTATACATGTATCAACATTAGATATTAATTTCTATTTTAAAAAATCAGAGAATACCACCTAAACAATCTAGACATACTTATGTGTCATAAATAATGCAGCAGCAGTTTCTGGTTTCTACCTCTACTAGATAATACAAACACTATACTTGGAAAGGATAAGTCTGTGCTAGAAGACATCTTTTTACAGCTGATCTTATCTCATTAGTGTCATTTTGGTTGTCTGTTTCAATTTTAATGAAGAATATATGAATGATTTGCTGTGATACATGTATCTTAGGAAGACACATGACTTTTTTACTATTCTGTTCAGGGGTTGTTCTGCACTAATTAGACAGAGCATGTTCTTCCAGTTCTGGCTCTGCTAGAACCTGGCTAAATGATCCGAGGCAAGGCAGGCTCCTCAAAAGCAAGAGAAGGGGTTCAGAGGAAATCAGAGATTAACACAGTATAGCTAAAGACACAAAAAGTACAAAAGTCACAGCTCACACCCCAAGCCTCATGCTATATATAACCTGTAATGGGACATGCCAACTCCACTGTCACTGGGGATGGTAGGGGTGATGGTAAGAAGCCCTGCGATGAAACTAAATATCGTCAAGCCACTGGCCCTGTTAGCCTTAATGCTATCTGTTTCCTTCCAAGCTACCTGAGCTAACTTCATTCTTCTTCTGTCTCCCCAATCCCCAACACCACCCTCCCACCCTTCTGGAATGCTTGTTTGATACTCAATTGATGGGGTTACTTTTTCAGAATAGGTTATAATTTCCCCCACTAAACAGTCTCTTTCATTACAGACCTAATGAAGGTATACAGTCAGCTTCAGAAATAATAATTTTGGCATTAAAATAATGACTAGACAATTTAAAAGAATTAAATATGTAAAACTTTACATCACAATAGCCAAATACAAATATTATACATTATGGTTTCAATAAACACTACGTAAAATTTGGCTCTACTTAGCTATATATGGATCAAGATGCAGAATTCCACTAACCTCTCTGGAGATAATCTTGGCAGTAGGGACATCACAAACATCAGATAATGCAACAAAGTCACCAAAGGAAGACATCCTATCAGCCCCTGTAAATAAAAATTAAAACAAAGTGTTTATCACAGATTATCCTTATACAGAAAAAAATAACATTCAAAAAACCCCAAAGTGATCACATAAAATCTAACTTGAGATTTAAACAATAGATTAGTAACTTGTTTAACTGAAATAATCAGTAAGAAATATTCTTTAATTTTACCTTCTAGAGCAACATTCAGCAAAGGGCCTGATAGTAAATATTTTTTAAGCTTTGTGATCCCTGTTTCAACTCTGAGGTTGGAACAGTCACGGACAATACCATATCACCCTACTCCACCTGAACTACATCGATAAAGATGCGTGGTGGGCTGGCTTAGCCTGTTGAGTAATAGCTGGCGAACCCTTGCTGTAGAAGGTAAACTATGATAAAGTATCTCAATAATCTCCCATTAATGTTATTACAATATTCATAGGCTATTAAACTCATCAGTTAGACATTTGTGAATTATATAAAATGTTAACTTTAACCAAATTCAGTGTACTTAAATAACTATAATTTAAGCAAAACAAACACATTCAATAGGCTAACCTGAAATTGTGTTCCCCTTTATTACATTAAAATACTAAAACACACATTTTTATAAACAAATTTATTCCAAGGCTCTCATATAGTTATTCTGCAGTACTAATAAAAAATGAATTAACATAATTTGAAATCTTATACCAAAAAGGATATTTAAGATCAGATATTACCTTTCCTCTAAAAAAAAAAAAAGAAAGAAAAGAAAAAAAAAAAACTACACGCTATTATTCGTCTGACCTCTTGCTCTTGCGTATGCAGTGGCTACGGGTGTGAGGGTTTTGTACAGATCATAGACCATGCAGACGTTGGCTTCGTCTTCACTGAGTGGAATTCCAACAGCAGCACCTGGTATAGAGACCCGTTTATAAGTCAAAAATCTCAGTTACCACTTGTCAATTCCTACATTAGGACAACATTTTTCCAAACATCTAGTCCATGCAGGGTACTTTCTAGTGCTTATGCCAAATTAAACAAAAATCTACTTGGCCAGATAAATGGCAAAATATAACTGCAGGGGAGGGTGAAGCAGGGGGTATCTCTCCTCTCTGGCCTCTGAAATAGAGCCACCGAGTCTGCCAGCACCAGGCATGTGTATGGAGCTCCTTTACTTCATTACTGACTCTTTCTCTGTCCTGCCTGATATCACACACTATTTTCCTGCTGCTCCCATTGTTTGAACATCCAAACAGTATCTGAGAACTAATTATGTGGTGAATTGTCAGTGGGAGTTATAAATAAGTTGTAAAGTTGACTGAGACACAGAAGCAAAAAGGTCTCTCAGACAATGGCCATAGAAAGTTAAAAGTGTTGTAACAAATTCTTGACGTCTGCTCAGTTAAATTTTCATCCATGTGGAAAAATTTTAGTCATATTGCATTAGGCAACATAACTTTTATTTTCTAAAACATGCTTCCACTACAGATAATGGGAGAAGGCAATGGCAACCCACTCCAGTACTCTTGCCTGGAAAATTCCATGGAAGGAGGAGCCTGGAAGGCTGCAGTCCATGGGGTCGCTAAGAGTTGGACACGACTGAGTGACTTCATTTTGACTTTTCACTTTCATGCATTGGAGAAGGAAATGGCAACCCACTCCAGTGTTCTTGCCTGGAGAATCCCAGGGACGGGGGAGCCTGGTGGGCTGCCGTCTATGGGGTCACACAGAGTCGGACACGACTGAGGTGACTTAGCAGTAGCAGCAACTACAAATAAAACTATTTCCTGACCTTCCTATCTTATAACAATGTCACACATTATTTTTATGTAAATAATACGTGTGCATGTTATTGTTATCTGATTTTATCCCGTTACTACATTAATATCATTATTAATCAAAAGTGGTTTCACACATCCCAGACTGTTCACATTTACTTTAGAGTCTTGTCAAATTCCTAAAAACTTTAAAAAGAAGTTCATTTTGAACAGTTCCAGAGAATCCCAGGGTGCAACGGTTTACCTGCTGGGCTAACATGTTTGAAAGACGCAGCAGCTGGAAGGCCTAAAGCTTCTTTGAGTTCCTTCACCAGCTGCCAGGCATTCAAAGCATCACACAAGTTTATAAATCCAGGGGCTCCATTCAGAACTACATATAAAAACACACATGAACAAGCAAGGTCAATAAGATGTGTACATTTCCTAGAAAACATTTTAAACATATAAAGACTGCACAAAAATTCTTCAAAAGAAGTATAAGAGGCGAACAGATATATATGAACATGTAAGAACTCAGTGAGATGAGTGAGTGAATACAGCACCAGAGTCTGAACCCACGTTACCAAACACACACACACACACACACACACACACACACACACACACAGAAATGCATGAACATAAATACGAGCACACACCATGAGGACCACAGCCAGCCAACCCATAAATAAATCAGCAGAGAATTCCGGAACAGGAAAAAGTACAACTAGACTAGCAATCATCAGGGATCCACTTCAGTACAGAACTAAGATAAAATAATTGTGAGACTTTAGTATACAATTTAGAGTATCTAAAATATAGTACTGGAGGAGGAAATGGCAACCCACTCCACTATTCTCGCATGGAGAATCCCATGGACAGAGGAGCCTGGGGGGCTACAGTCCATGGGGTTGCAGAGTTGGACACGACTGAGCAACTGAGCATAATATTTTAAAGTTGTAAGTCGTGTCAGTTTAAGAAATAATGTTATAAACTAAAGCAGGAGTTTAGTGGGTGGGAGAGATGGAGGGAAAAAACTCATTTGATGGACAGGGGAGGAGGTCCTCTTCTTTTAACTGGACTCAGCAGGCTCGGCTTCAAGTTGAAATGCAGTTAAAAAGGAGCTTACAAGTTTTTTGCTGCCTATTTTCTTAACAGTGGCAGGATTTTTAAAAGCCAAAATCTTATGAGTAAATATTTATAAGTTTAGCATACACACACAAAGTAATGGGCCACCAATGAAAAACTTAACAATTTCATTCCTCTGTGTTATCTTCAATAGCAGATACTTTCACAAGCAAAACCTTGCCAAGTATCTACTGAGTGCCTACTACAATGTTAGGCACTGTTCTAGGAGCTTGGGATGTTATCAGTGAATAAAACAGTCCCTCCCAAATTACTGTCATCATGAAGCTTATGAGGAGAGCCAGAAAGGAAACTAAATGTGTAATAAAATCATACAACAGAAAATTAGTTATTTACCCAAATGAATTGACGGCTTGGGTCTATACAAAAACACGTACAAAAAGCTTTATAACAGTTTTATTCATAAACTGCCAAACAGCATCCTTCTGTTTTTGATGTCTTTCAATAGGTGAATGAATAAACTGGTACATTCACACACAATGAAATATTATTCCATAATAAGAGGAAATGAGCTATCAAAAGACATGGAAGAACCTTAAATACAGATTGTTAAGTGCAAGAAGTCAGTCTGAAAAGACTACATACTGTTTGTTTCCAACTCTAGGATATCTGGAAACAGCAAAAGTATACAGTGAAAAGATCAGTGGCTGCCTGTGGTTAGTTAGAAGGCTGAAGGGGAGGAGTTTTTAGGGTGGTGAAACTATTATGCAAGATAGTATCAGGTTTCCCTAGTGGCTCAGTGGTAGAGAACATGCCTGTCAATGCAGGAGACATTTAGGGCTCAATTCCTGGGTCGGGAAGATCCCCTGGAGAAGGAAGGAAATGGCAACCCACTCCAGTATTTTTGCCTGGGAAATCCCATGGACAGAGGAGCTTGTCAGGCTACAGTCCATGGATCCCAAAAGAGTTAGACACAATTTAGCAACTGAACAACAGGATAATTTTCATAAGATGAGTAAATTATGTTTGCCCAAACCCATAGAATGTACAAGACATTTTGAATCTAAACTATGGATCTTATAAGGTTAGATATGTGGTATGGGCAAAATATAAAATTAAAAAAAAAAAAACAAACAAAAAAAACCTGCTCTTTTTAATAAAATTACCTGGAAATAAAGTTCCCTTAAACAAACAAAAAAAAGACTATTTTCACGGAGCTCATGGGAGAGGCACCGAAGAAGCAAAATAGGCAACAGTAAACAACAGAAGCTGTCCCCCGCAACACTTCACCCCCAAAGTCTTTACACCTACAACTCTCTCCTCTGCCCGCTGGACCCACCCTTCCCTTGTACCAGGCAGCAGGATGTGCTTGCTCACTAAACAACCCACCTTAGCACAAATCAGGGCTTCTCTGATGGCTCAGATGGTAAAGAATCTGCCTGCAATGTGGGAGACCTGGGTTCGATCCCTGGGTCAGGAAGATCCCCTGGAGGAGGGCATGGCAACCCACTCCAGTATTCTTGCCTGAGGATTCCCCATGGACAGAGGAGCCTGGTGGGCTACAGTGCATGGGGTTGCAAAGAGTCGGACATGACTGAGCGCACAACAAAACAAGACCAAAAAACTGTAAAACTCGCTTATTACTCTACAGATCCTTAAGCCCTGACTAATTTCAAAGAATTATCTTTACCATTCTTAGTTCCTAACCTCTCATTACTATTTTGACCCATTTCAAACGGGCTGCCAGACCAATCCATCATTCCAAGGAAATCACTTTTCTGTAACATTCTCAAATCAAATAGCCACTGCTCTCAGCAGCCCTGTTTCCTCTAATGGTTCCTCTACTGCCACTTCAAGGTTTGGTCCTAACCATCTTACTATGAAATCCAGACCGTCTCATCCTGTCCCAACATCTTCAAAACCAATATGCACACAAAGATACTCCAACCTGTATCTTCAACTTGACTTCTCTTCAAAACCCTGGATTATCACAGTATTTTTTGTTTACAAGTCCCACTGGCAACTCAAATTTCAGGCAACTATAAGAGGTACCATGCAATTCATTTTCTAAAAAGTGAATCACGTCTGACACAATAGAAAGAAAGACACATACACACCCAGACACGGCAAACCATGTCACATAATACTCAGCCTTTACCTGTGATAGGGAGCTTGGGCTTCAGCGTATACAGCTGGGCAGGAGTCTGATGAGGGTTCATTCCATACCTCAGGGGCATCTGAGATACTCCTTTACTGTACTCTTTCCTGAAGTAATCTGAAATTGCTTCATCATACTGTGCTGTATGAGTAAAAGCCTAAAAAAAGAGTTAAGGTTTGTGAAATACCCATAGTACTTCCCAAAGTGAGATTAAAACCAAAAGTGAGGTTAAAAATGGTTTCCATGTGCTATATATCCAACTACACCCACAAGCCCACACACCCATCCATGCAGGAAAGACACCAACTAATACTAAACAGCACAAAGAATTACTCCCTGCCACTTCTCTTTCAATTTTTAGACAGAAGACCTCTCTGAATGTCGGTCTCTCCATTTCTAATAAAAGGAGAACGGCTCCAACCAGAGCCCTGGCAGGTGATATGATGTGGTGAGAACGGAGTACTGCTGGTTTTGCAAACACCACACCAGATAAAAGCGTGTTCCCACCTTCAAGGCTAACTGGCGTCTTGTCTCCAAGGACGTGTCTTTGCTGTCAGAATCCTGCATCTCTGAGGCTACGGCTGCATAGTCCTCCGGCTCACATACTACTGTCACTCGAGCGTGGTTTTTGGCTGCTGCTCTCAGCAGAGTCACTCCTCCTTTGAAGAACAAAAGATGATTTGCATTTTCATCAGTTTAACCTCTTTCAAATCAAGTGACTGTACATGCTGTGCATTCATGAAAACATGCTCAGTCACTTCTGATTCTTTGTGACCCCAAGGACTTTAGCCTGCTCGGCTCCTCTGCTTGTGGGATTTTCCAGGCAAGAATACTGGAGTGGGTTGTCATTTCCATCTCCAAGGGATCTGTCCAACGCAAGGACTGAACCTGCATCTCCTGCTTGGCAGGCGGATTCTTTACCACTGAGCCACCTGGGAAGCCCCAAAATAAAGAAAAATAATATGTGTGTACTCAGTCATATTCAAAAAATAAGCTCTCTACACCAAGAGCTCTGAAAATATCAATGAATTAATCACAAGAGACACAGGAGACGCTGGTTTGATCCCTGGGTGGGTAAGAGCCCCTGGAGGAGGAAATGGCAACCCACTCTAGTATTCTTGCTTAAGAAATCCCAGGGATATAGTCTTCGGGGTCACAAAGAGTTGGATGTGACTGGGCATGCACGCACACCCACACATTGTTTTGGGCTTCGCAGGTGGCGCAGTGGTAAAGAATCTGCCTGCTGTTGTAGGAGGTACGGTTCCATCCCTGGGTCGGGACGATCCCTCGAGGGGGAAATGGCAAACCCACTCCAGTATTCTTGCTTGGAGAATCCCATGGACAGAAGAGTCTGGTGGGCTACAGTCCACAGGGTCACAAAAGAGATGAACATGACTTAGTGCCTAAACAACAACAGTCCCAGAGACTATCTTCTACCCCTACAACAGTGAACACTGGGACCTCCCTGGTGGCTCAGACGGTAGAGTCATTTCATTTACAGTGCAAACAGTCTGCAAAAATGGTTTTCCAAACTTACCAATATCAATATGTTCAACAGCCTCTTCAACAGTTACACCTGGAGAAGCCACTGTCTTCCCAAAGGGATACAGATTACAAACAACAACTCTGAAACAAAGAGGAATTCAGCTATCATGAAAAAGTGGAAACTTCCACCATTTACACGTCAGTAACTGCTAACATTAAAACATTAAAAAGAAATGCAAAAAAAGCAAAATGGCTGTCTGAGGAGGCCTTACAAATAGCTGAGAAAATAAGAGAAGCGAAAAGCAAAGGAGAAGAAGAAAGATATAAGCATCTGAATGCAGAGTTCCAAAGAATAGCAAGGAGAGATAAGAAAGCTTCCTCAGTGATCAATGCAAAGAAATAGAGGAAAACAACAGAATGGGAAAGACTAGAGATCTCTTCAAGAAAATTAGAGATACCAAGGGAACATTTCATGCAAAGATGGGCTCAATAAAGGACAGAAATGGTATGGACCTAACAGAAGCAGAAGATATTAAGAAGAGGTGGCAAGAATACACAGAAGAACTGTACAAAAAAGATCTTCACGACGCAGATAATCACGATGGTGTGATCACTCACCTAGAGCTGGACATACTGGAATGCGGAGTCAAGTGGGCCTTAGAAAGCATCACTATGAACAAAGCTAGTGAGGTGATGAATTCCACTTGAGCTATTATTTCAAATCCTGAAAGATGATGCTGTGAAAGTGCTGCACTCAATACCCCAGTCAATTTGGAAAACTCGGCAGTGGACACAGGACTGGAAAAGGTCAGTTTTTATTCCAATTCCAAAGAAAGGCAATGCCAAAGAATGCTCAAACTACCACACAATTGCACTCATCTCACACGCTAGTAAAGTAATGGTCAAAATTCTCCATGCCAGGCTTCAGCCGTATGTGAACCGTGAACTTCCAGATGTTCCAGCTGGTTTTAGAAAAGGCAGAGGAACCAGAGATCAAATTGCCAATATCCGCTGGATCATAGAAAAAGCAAGAGAGTTCCAGAAAAACATCTATTTCTGCTTTATTGTCTATGCCAAAGCCTTGACTGTGTGGACCACAATAAACTGTGAAAAATTCTGAAAGAGATGGGAATACCAGACCACCTGACTGGCCTCTTGAGAAACCTGTATGCAGGTCAGGAAGCAACAGTTAGAACTGGACATGGAACAACAGACTGGTTCCAAATAGGAAAAGGAGTACATCAAGACTGTATATTGTCACCCTGCTTATTTAACTTATATGCAGAGTACATCATGAGAAACACTGGGCTGGAAGAAACACAAACTGGAATCAAGATTGCAGGGAGAAATATCAATAACCTCAGATATGCAGATGACACCACCCTTATGGCAGAAAGTGAAGAGGAACTAAAAAGCCTCTTGATGAAAGAGGAGAGTGAAAAAGTTGGCTTAAAGCTCAACATTCAGAAAATGAAGATCATGGCATCTGGTCCCACCATTTCATGGGAAATAGATGGGGAAACAGTGGAAACAGTGTCAGACTTTATTTTTGGGGGCTCCAAAATCACTGCAGATGGTGACTGCAGCCATGAAATTAAAAGAAGCTTACCCCTTGGAAGGAAAGTTATGACCAACCTAGATAGCATATTCAAAAGCAGAGACATCACTTTGCCAACAAAGGTCCGTCTAGTCAAGGCTATGGTTTTTCCTGTGGTCCTGTATGGATGTGAGAGTTGGACTGTGAAGAAAGCTGAACACCGAAGAATTAGTGCTTTTGAACTGTGGTGTTGGAGAAGACTCTTGAGAGTCCCTTGGACTGCAAGGAGATCCAACCAGTCCATCCTAAAGGAGAGCAGTCCTGGGTGTTCATTGGAAGGACTGATGCTGAAGCTGAAACTCCAATACTTTGGCCACCTGATGCAAAGAGTTGACTCATTGGAAAAGACTCTGATGCTGGGAGGGATTAGGGGCAGGAGGAGAAGGGGACGACAGAGGATGAGATGGCTGGATGGCATCGCCAACTCGATGGACATGAGTTTGGGTGAACTCCAGGAGTTGGTGATGGACAGGGAGGCCTGGTGTGCTGTGATTCATGGGGTTGCAAAGAGTAGGACATGACTGAGCGACTGAACTGAACTGCTAACATGACCAAAACCCCTAATGATTTAAAATATGAACTCTGAGTTTGACATTTTAAAGTTCTAATAAGTTACAGTGAAACATCAGGACCTCTCATGGTTGCAAGAGCACAGGGAAATAGAAGGGGCCAGAGTCAGCAAATGCTTTCAATACACATTATTCCCACCAAATCATAATGAAATGTTGCTGCCTGGGTAACCTTAGCTAAGCCACTGTATTATCAAGCCCTAAAAATTAAAAAAAAAAAAAGAAAAAAATATATATAGGCATAAATCTTCATTATACTTTAAAATGGATTCTTAGAAATAACATCTAAAGCACAAGCATAAGTTGGATATTACCATAGTTTAAAGCTTTTATGATGGTCAAATGATACCATTAAGATTATGAAAACAATCTACAGAATGGGATAAAATGGATTCTTACAACTCAATAATAAAAAGATAAATAACTCAATATAGCAAAAACACAACACTGTAAAGCAATTATATTTCAATTTTTAAAAAATGGGCAAAGCATCTGAACAGACATTTCTCTGAAGGTATGCACATGAAAAGATCATAATTACAAGAAACCCATATTATACCCACTAAAAATGTTAAAAAAAAAAAAAAAAGAACGATAACAAATGGTGATGATGCAGAGAAAGAAGAACCTTTGTATACTGCCAGTGGGAATGTAAACTGATGAGGCCTGGAAAATAAGTCTGGCAGCTCCTGCAAAGGTTAGAGTTACCATGAAATTAACATTCCCAGGTATATGCCCAAAAGAAATGAAAATATATGTCCACACAAAAACTTGTACACGAATGTCCAGTTTCTTTAGTCAGTATATCCAAAAGTGGAAAACAATCCAAATATCTATCAACTGATGAATAAATGAGAGTATATCTATATAAGTGATTACTTTTCAGCAATAAAAAATGCATCAATGGTATATGCTGTAACATGGATGAACTCTGAAAACATGCTAAGAAGCTAGTCACAAAGGACTATGTATTATACAATTCCACTGATGAGCGGTGCTCATATAAATCCACAGAGACAGAAAATAGACTGGTGGTGGTCTAGGTTGTTGGGGAATATGGAGATTAAAGTTAATGGGCAGAGTTTGGGGCAGGAGGGAGAGTGCCAGAGGGAAGGGCAGTGATGACTATATTCTAATATTAACTGTGGTGGTAACTGTGCAACTCTAAATATACTAAAAACTACTGAATTATCTACTTTAAATTGAGGAATTATATGGTATGTGAATTATATCTGAAAAAACTATTATACATATGCAACAAAAAGAAACTATGAATATCATTATGCAAATAACTAAGTTACTTATATATATCACAATTTACATCACAGATTTTAAAAAAGCAAAGGCTGTTTAAGCATAATTAGGTGTTTCAGTAATATAAATTTGGCAAAATCAAAACGCTTACCCACATACAATGTCACAAACAAGGTCCTCATAAATGTTTACAGTAAGTAATCAGGAAGCGAAGCCTAACGTTAACCTTGATATTTAAAAAGAGACACCAGATTTGGCTTCTTTGTCTTTGATCCTTAATGTAGTAAAAGTTCAACTTTGAAAATTTTTACCTTATAAGATTGAAATCAAGTTTGGCCATGTCAGCACTATCTTCTGGGATATCACGAGCCAAGATTCCTAATTCAACAAAGTTAAAGTATTAGGTTCAAAAAATAAGTCAGAATAAGACACTTCTTTCCAACATGACTTCATCAATCATGTTAAAGCCCCTAGCACTGCCTAATTAAGAATACCAGACAGTGTAAAATTAGGATTAGTGACTGTACTTCAAAACTGTTCGCATCAGTTCCCTATTCCCTTTTCCTCGAGCAACAAAATGTAAACGGAATTTCACCTGCTGTCAGTTCCATCAGTGCATATACTCTCATAAGTAGTAAAGTATTTTAAGATTCCTTTGAAAGTCAGTTATCCTGTGATGCTTTATTCCAAGCTTGAATCACAGCAAGAGTTTTTTTCACACTCTAAAACCTAAATATTTTCATTAACTCCAGCAGGAAATAACAAACTCTAAATTATTTATCAGGCCAGGACTAACAGCTACCAGAGGAATCCATCAGGTAACAAAGCAAACTAGATTGTATTTTAAACATTCTTATGTACTATGAACTTTAGCAGCAGATGTGACAAAACCACCGTAACCTCACAGATTTTTTTGCTGAGCTATGATCTGCCTTTTTCCTTATTCCTGCTTATTCTATTAACCATAAGATGATATGGAAAAACCCCAACAAACTTTGTGGCCAAACCACTGCAAAGTTTATTGAAAACCACTATTTAAAATTGAAGATATCCAACCACTTACCAGCATGGACTGCAGGATGCAAGGTTTTTACACGCCCCCCTAGCATTTCAGGAAATCCAGTTAGCTCAGAGACATCTCTGAAAACAGACAGAATATTGCTACTGTTTCTGTGGCTTTCATTTTACATTTTATATCATTTCAAAGCATCTTCCAACATTTTTTCAGAGCCTGGATTTTCAGAATTCAGAAAATGAATCATAAGCCATACTAATGAAATATTAAGAAATAAATTAAACTCACAAGTAATTTGACAATATACAACAAAATTATTAGTATCTTTATCCCAGTAATAGATTAAAAGGGATAGCAAGGATTTAGCCTTTTGGATTGACCTACATAAAAGTTAAAAACCTTTACATTGAAAAAAGAAAAAAAATAAGGTAAAAATGTAAGCTAGAAAAGATATTCACAAAGTATGACCCAGGGTCAAATAAAAGACAGCATTTAAGTATCAATCCATATCCCCAAATTGACCTGAACACTTTCTCTGGCTGAATTTGCAAGCAAATTTTTATTTATTTTTCTTAAAAATTTATTCATTTATTTTTGGCTGTTTTGCTGGGTTTTCCTCACTGCCCACAGCTTTCTCTAGTTGCAGCAAGTGGAGGCTATTCTCCATTTGTGGTAGGCTTCTCACTGCCCATGGCTTATGTTGCAGAGCCACAGGCTCTTGGACACCTGGGCTTCAGCAGTTGTGGCAAAGGGGCTCAGCTGCTACACGCCATGTGGAATCTTCCTGGAGCAGGGATTGAACCTGTGTCCCCTGCACTGGCAGGTGGGTTCTTCACCACTGTACCACCAGTGAAGCCCGCCAAGTTTTTGAAAACCCACAACATGTGGGGAAAAAAGCAAGAAGCAAAACTATCTGTCTTCTATATGAGCTATGAAATAAAGACCACGCTTATGAAATAAAGACCAAGCTTATAAAAACCCTGGAGAAAAAGACATCAACATGTTGTACACGGTTATCAGATACTCGGGGAAGAGAGGATGAATCTTAAGAGTTGAATTTTAATGATGTGAACAGTTTCACTAAAGAGCCAGTCAAAACAGATCATGTGGGCAAATAAGACCCAGAGCCACAACTTTCAGTGAAGCCTGTGAGCCCTAGAGTCCAGGGCTTCTCTTGTGAGGCCAAGAAAAGACAGGGCGATGAGAAGCCCCTGTAGTATAACTAGAGATTAGCCCCCCACTCACTGCAACTAGAGAAAGCTTGCTGGCAGCAACAAAGAGCCAGCACAGCCAAAAATAAATCATTTCTTAAAAAAAAAAAAAAAAGAAGATCATAGGCATCCTGAAAATCACAACTCCTTTCTTGCACAACAAACAATCCCCCTAATATGCACTGTGTTATAACATTAATGTGTTATAAGATTTGGCTGAGGGGCGAGGGGCTCTGAAATGAGAGCTCTGGAGGTCCCAACTCCTTACTCTGTAAACCTGAAAATAAGTTTAAGCTTCCTGCAAAAGGTGGTTTAACTTACCAATTTCACAGCACTGTTGGGAGGAGTAAATAACATTATTTCATGCAGTGAATGGAATACAGTACTTTCTGGTCAACGTCACCAAACTACGTTTGGATTGGACTTAACTTAAAAAGCAAGTTGTTCCTTACCTGACTGCCAAACCAGCATCTCTGAGGGCTTTTGCAGTCCCTCCAGAGGCGATCAGATTCAAACCGACAGAAGCTAAGTTCCTGGCAAACTCCACAAGGCCATTTTTGTCAGAGACACTAAATAAAGCTGAAACAAAAGACATTTTGCATCACTCTCAGTACAAGACATTCTGTGCTTCAAAGCCCAGGGGGTCCAGGGGAGGGGGAGCAGTTTGGAGAAGGCATTCGCGAATCTTAGGGTCCCCACTACTCAGACTTTGACCCGGGGTCGGGTCCGCCGCCAGCGAGCCGCACTCGAGCGCGCGGCGGGCCCGAGCCTTGCTGACCGCAGCGCCGCCTCCCCACCCAGCCAGGGCCCCACAGCTCCCATCTGGCCGCCGCCATTGCCGGGGTGAGGGAGCCGCGGGGCACGGAGGTCATGGCGCGGCTCCACCAGGGCGCCGAGGAGCTCACCGAGCTGGCCGGGTGCCATGGCTGCAGGCGGCCGGGGTCCGCAGACAAGTTGGGGACAAAAGCGGCAACACCACGTGCAGAAGGAGACGGTGCGACCAGAATTTTTACCGGAAGGAAGCGGGGTGGGCGCAGTGAGCACTTGATCCGTCACGTGATCCAACCCGCCTGTAACCAGTTTTCAGAATTGGAGCCTCAGGGCTGTAAGGGAAAAAGGCGTTGGCTGCAGCTGGCTTTCTAAACCCTTAAACTAAAAAAAAAAAAAAAAACAAAAAAAAAAACCCTTAAACACAGAGTCGGACACGACTGAAGTGACTCAGCAGCAGCAGCAGAAGGGACTTAGCACATATGCACATACAAACTATAAAATGACTAATAATGGTAATGTGCCTGGATATGCTGCTGCTGCTGCTGAGTCGCTTCAGTCGTGTCCGACTCTGTGCGACCCCATAGACAGCAGCCCACCAGGCCCCCCCGTCCCTGAGATTCTCCAGGCAAGAACACTGCAGTGGGTTGCCATTTCCTTCTCCAATGCATGAAAGTGAAAAGTGAAAGTGAAGTCGCTCAGTCCTGTCCGACTCTTAGCGACCCCATGGACTGCAGCCCACCAGGCTCCTCCATCCATGGGATTTTCTAGGCAAGAGTACTGGAGTGGGGTGCCATTGCCTTCTCCGAATGTGCCTGGATATAGTGGAATTTAATTATCTCTGACTCCCTACCCAAATTATTCTCCCTTTAAAAACTTTCATGGTTAGCAAAATCTTCGGAGTTGGTTTCTGGACCCGAGTTCACCTTCTTTCCAGGTGGCTGACCTCCTGAATAAAGCAACATTTTCTTTTCCAACCAACACTAGAGTATTGGCTTTCGAATAGTAAAGACGCTGAACCTAAGTTTGGTAATATACTCTATTCTCTACACTTTGTGTAGATTAACTCATTTATCAGGTGTACCTTCTCAGAATTTATTCAGAAAAGTCAACCTTTAATATTACATCATATTTTCAGAACTTGAAACCAATATCCTGTGTTTGAAGAGAAAAGGTCAGTCTACAAGGTTAAACTAAAATCTTCAATCTAACATCTGGAAAAGCTCCATATAAAAATCAATAGCAAAAGAAAAAATATTTTGGATCACTAGGAAAAATAAGAGCATAATAAAACACTTGGATGCTTTTCTTGGAGCAAAAATTGTGCAACCCTTCACAAGTAGGAACAAGACTCCATATGCTTAATTATAAATGAAACACAATTGTCATCTGTCATATGTCTCATTTCCCCCCCAAAGAATCTAGTTCAGGATTAAGATTAAATATGGGGCTGAAGAGACCCCACAGTGCATCTATTTATTATTGAACCCGAATGTCAAAACAACTCCCAAGCACAAGAATTACTTCACCATAACATCAAAAAAATTTATTACCACTTTTTTTGTCATTAGTTTCTCAGTCGTGTGTGATGCTTTGCGACCCCATGGACTGTAGCTTGCCAGGCTCCTCTGTCCATGGGATTCTCCAGGTGTGAGATTGCTGGAGTGGGCTATCATTCCCTTCTCCAGATGATCTTCCCAACACAGGAGTTGAAACCAGGTCTCCCACATTGCGGGCAGATTCTTTATTCTCTGAACCACTTTATAGGTTTGCTTCTCCCCACTAAAAACTCATGTTTGCTAATACATTAAGGGCAAGGAGACTGTAATGGATGGATAAAAGTAGGGCGGGGATGCTGTGCCAAGTTGCTTCAGTCATGTGCAACTCTTTGCTCCCCCATGGTCTATAGCTAGCCAGGTCCCCTGTCCATGGGATTCTCCAAGCAAGAATCCTAGAGTAGGTTGCCATGCCCTTCTCTAGGGGATATTCCCAAACCAGGGATCAAACCAGAGTCTCTTGCGTCTCCTGCATTGGCAGCAGGTTCTTTACCACTCGGGTCACCTGGGAAGCCCACAAGGAGGGCACTTAGGACATTTAAGCTTAACAAGGGCTGAGAAATGGAAAAGTCCAAGAAAGTGCAATCACAAAACAATTAAACCATTGCTTGCTTAGAATATTTTCTACATATTATTTATGTAATGAGTTCATGCAGTCTGCACAAAATATTAAGCATGTCAAAAGAAAGCATGCCTTAAAGAGTGATGAAAGCAAAGATGATTTATTTCTAGAACAGTGTTCCCAGGAGAACATTGCTGCCACTAGGGAGCAGCAAAGGTTGTTCTCTGGGTCATCAACAAACGTGTAATCTCAAAGTCAAGGATAATCAGCTATGTTTGCATAACGTTTTCAGGTTAAAAAAGTGCTCCTGTATCTCATTTTCTTTATAACACACTAAGGGGCATTCTATTCTGACCCCCATTTTTCAGATGCAGGACATAAAGACCTTAGAAGCTCAAGGTCACAGTGCTAGAATGGAAACCCTGAGGGTCTTATACAGGGATTCACAGGTGGCTCAGTGATAAAGAATCTGCCTGCAGGTGCAGGACAGGTGGGTTCCATCCTTGAGTGGGGAAGATCCTCTGGTGTAGAATATGGCAACCCACTCCAGTATTCTTGCCTGGAAAATCCCATGGACAGAGAAGCCTGGCGGGCTACAAAAAGAGTCAGACAGGACTGAGCACGCACACACATGTCTTGTACTAGATTAGCACCAGGAGCATTAAGGTAAAGAAACAGTTTTCAGACAAAAGAAAATTAAAAAACAAAAAACTTTCCAGAGACACATAATAAGATCAAGACAGTGTCAACATTAAATGCAAAATGTGTGTGAGTAGCTTTGAAAAAAATTCTTTATCCCACCTTCCTTATGCAAGAAAATAGTTGACCATTGAACAACCCGGGTTTAATTTGCATGGATCCACTTCTACAAGGACTCGCTAGCCCGGGGTGTTCTCCCGTTGGCATTTGTATCCGCAGATTCGAAATTCCCACCCACAATGGGTTGAATCCATGAATGTGAAAACATGTGTACAGAGGACGGCGTATCGGATTGAGCATTCGCAGATTTTGGTGTGTGGGCCTTCTGGAAACAATTCGCCTCGTTTATTTGAGGGTTGGTCATAATAGCAAAACACTGTTTAACAAATACTGCGTTATCCATTCTCTTGACTGTATACAGTGTTGTGTCAGAAAACATGGGAATTGATAAAACTGGCTTGCTGTTGTCAGCCTCCCACGTAGTCCCAGAAGATGCCCACCTTCTGGTCTCACCTTTGTGGGGTCCTCTCTCACACTAGCAGGGTTGGGCTGGTGACGGACATCGTGGCAGAAGTGTTGGGGCCGCTTTCAACTGGGACTGTATGGCTTCTTCCTTGAATGGCAAGCTGGGCGGGGCAGGTTGCAGGGCAGCGAGTAGCCTTGGGAGAGGCCGAGTGGCTGGGAGCCAAGGCTGGGGTTTCTCCAGCTGAGGTGGCACCTTCAGGGAACTGCGGCCTCCGTTTGAGACCCTAATGTCTTACCACCCAGGGCAGGCATCGCCAGATGTGAACCCACAAATGGTAATGAATGTTGTTTGAAGCCGCTCAATTTGGGAGTAATTTGTTACCCAGTAACAGAGCGGGAGTGACTTTCTAGGCCACAGATGGAGGCGCACCAGCCCCAGTGCCACAGAAGCAAATGCAAACTTTCAGGTCTCTGTCAATGCCTGGCTTGACCGGAAACGCAGTCTAGGCCGTCAGCCAGTCCCCAGGCCCAAGCCACCGCCGGACGCTGTCCTCACGTCCTCATTCCCTCTCACCTCACACTGGCGAGACTGTGTGGCCCCAGCCAGGTATTCTCTATTTGTCTCTTTCTAGTTCTTTATTCTTTGTCCTAGAAAAGCTGCCCACTTTTCACCTCATTTTGCAGTTCTCTAAGGGGAGAATATCAGCTTCATGAAGTGATAAATAAAGGTGTTATATTACTTCAGTTGTCTTCTTTCTTTTTTAATTTTTTAAAACAATTTTCGGCAACGGAAAATGAAATCCAAAGCTGACTGCTAACGATCTATCGGACAGCGAGACACAGGCGATGCGCATGCTATACCCTTTGAGGTCACTGTCTCATACTTAAAGGACTGTGGGTAAGTCACTCTCAAATTGGAGCTCCATCGCTTGAGTGAATATCTCCAACAC
The DNA here is from genome assembly GCF_003369695.1 of Bos indicus x Bos taurus. Classification (NCBI taxonomy): domain Eukaryota; kingdom Metazoa; phylum Chordata; class Mammalia; order Artiodactyla; family Bovidae; genus Bos; species Bos indicus x Bos taurus. Next base: position 103,226,304 of record NC_040077.1, on the reverse strand, counting down.
AAACTTTATTTAAAACAAACAACAACAACTATATATATGCATATATGGGGCTTCCCAGGGGACACAGAGGTAAAGAATCCACCTGCCAGTGCAGGAGAAGGAAGAGATGTGAATTTGATCCCTGGATCAAGAGTGAGAAGATTCCCTAGAGTAGGAAATGGGCAACCCACCCCAGTATTCTTGCCTGGAATATTCCATGGACAGAGGAGCCTGGCAGGTTACAGTCCATAGGGTTGCATAGAGTCAGATACTACTGAAGCAACTTAGCACACATGCACATCCCAGAAAGTGTCTGGGGTTCTGGAAAGGTTCCAGGGTAGTAATATTGGAAGCCCCCAAAAGTAGCAGTCATTGAGGGTCTCTGTGAAGACTTAAGGTAAGTCCACAGCATAAACTACCGGGGAACTTGGGAAAATAAATTAGGGCAAGAAATTTGAATTGTTTTGACCATCAGAATCTGTATTTAGCAGAAAAGAACTGGTTTTCAGCACTTTTTTCCACCCTCCCCTCCCCAACCAATAATGCCTCACATAGTCTTTACATGTCATCACTGCATGTGTATCCAGCCACTTTTTGTGGTCAAACACCTTGAAGTTGCTGTGAATTTCTTTCTCTCATACCCGACATGCAATCTGTCAGTAAATCCCATCAGCTCTGTCTTCAAATGTGTGCAGAATCCAGCCACTTTTTACAACCACCTATTTGGCCAAGTAACTGTCATCTCCTTCCTGGACTATTTCAGCATCCTGGTAACTGGTTTTCCCACTTTCTGCCCTTCCCCCTGTAGCCTGTTCTCAACAGTGTGACCAGCTGGAGAGATCCTTTCAAAAGCATGTACAGTTGTCATTCAGCTCTGCCCTCATCTTTCCAAAGGCTTCTCTCACTGACAGTAAAAATAGAGGTATTTATAATGAACCACAGACCATACAATCTTATCTCTTAACTTCCCTTCCTCTTCCACTGTTCTCATTCTTGTCTGTTCCACTGCAACTGCAGTGGAATTGCTGCTGCTTCAACATTCCAGGCAGGCATCTACTTTGAGGGTTCACTCCCTCTCCAGTCTCACACCTTTCCTCATTGTTAACTTTTCGGAGAAAACATCTCTGACTACACTTTTCATTCATTCCATATGTATTTATTGAGCACCTATTCTGTGTCATGCAATGTTCTAAAATCTTGGGATACAGTAGTGACTCAAATAGACAAAAATGCCTGCCTTCATGGAGGAAGAGGTTGCAGATAATAAGCAATGTACATAATAAAGACATAAATTCAGCCTTAAATCTTATAAAAAAAGAAAGAAAATGTAGAATTCTTTATGGAGGATCAAATATGACATGTTTCAGTGATCAAGGCAGGCCTCACTAAGAACGTGATATTTAAGGAAAGGCTTTAAGGAGAAGAGGGAGTAAGCTACTCCAGTTCAGTTCATTCACTCAGTCATGTCCGACTCTGTGACTCTGCAGCACACCAGGCCTCCCTGTCCATCACCAACTCCCGGAGTTTACTCAAACTCATGTCCATTGAGTCGGTGATGCCATCCCACCATCTCATCTTCTGTCGTCCCTCAATCTTTCTCCTCTTGCCCTCAATCTTTCCCAGCATCAGGGGCTTTTTCAGTGTCAGCTCTACGCGTTAGGTGGCCAAAGTATTGGAGTTTCAGCTTTAGCATCAGTCCTTCCAATGCACACTCAGGACCAATCTCCTTTAGGATGGACTGCTTGGATCTCCTTGCAGTCCAAGGGACTCTCAAGAGTCCTCTCCAACACCACAGTTCAAAAGCATCAATTCTTCGGCGCTCTGCTTTCTTCACAGTCCAACTCTCACATCCATACATGACCACTGGAAAAACCATAGCCTTGACTAGACGGACCTTTGTTGACAAAGTAATGTCTCTGCTTTTTAATATGCTGTCTAGGTTGGTCACAACTTTCCTTCCAAGCAGTAAGCGTCTTTTAATTTCATGGATGCAGTTACCATCTGCAGTGATTTTGGAGCCCTAAAAGATAAAGTCAGCTACTGTTTTCACTGTTTCCCCATCTATTTCCCATTCAGATGCCATGATCTTTATTTTCTGAGTGTTGAGCTTTAAGCCAACTTTTTCACTCTCCTCTTTCACTTTCATCAACAGGCTCCTTAGTTCTTTTTGACTTTCTGCCATAAGGGTGGTGTCATCTGCATATCTGAGGTTATTGATATTTCTCCTGGCAATCTTTATTCCAGCTTGTGCTTCTTCCAGTCCAGCATTTCTCATAATGTACTCTGCATAGAAGTTAAATAAGCAGGGTGACAATATACAGCCTTGACGTACTCCTTTTCCTATTTGGAACCAGTCTGTTGTTCCATGTCCAGTTCTAACTGTTGCTTCCTGACCTGCATACAGGTTTCTCAACACGCACGTCAGGTGGTCTGGTGTTCCCATCTCTTTCAGAATTTTCTACAGTTTATTGTGATCCACACAGTCAAAGGCTTTGGCATAGTCAATAAAGCAGAAATAGATGTTTTTCTGGAACTCTCTTGCTTTTTTAATGATCCAGCAGAT